>NW_027328741.1:9666844-9993360 GCF_048564905.1 Vicugna pacos
GGATGCACACTATCACCACTCCAACTCAATATAATCTTGGAAGTCCTAGCCACAGCAATCAAAGAAGAGAGAGAATTAAAAGGGATGCAAATTGGAAAGGAAGAGGTAAAAGTCTCACAATATGCAGATAATATGTTACTATATATAGAAAACCCTGCAAGATCCAGAAAAAACTACTAAAGCTGATTGAAGAATTCAGAAAGTTAGCAGGTTACATGATTAAGTTTCAAAAATCAGTGACATATCTTTACGCTAATGATTCAGATAATACTGTAGATATACAGTCAACATGACAGCACTGTATCTGTAGGAAAACATACATATAGGCCAATGGAACAGAATAGAGAGCCCATAAATGAACTCACAAACTTTGGTCAATTTCTCTTCGACAAAGCTGGCAAGAAAATACAAAGGAATTGAGATAGACACTTCAGCAAATGGTGTTGGGTAAACTGGAAAGCAGCATGTAAATCAATGAAGCTAGAGCACTCCCAATGAAGCTAGAACACCATACAGAAAAATAAATTCAGAATGGATCAAAGACTTAAACATAATCCAAGATAAAATAAACCTCCTTGAGGAAAATATATGCAAAACATTATCTGACTTACGTCTCAAAATTCTTCTTGTAGAAGAAATAAAAGCAAGAATAAACAAATGAGAAAAAAATGAAACTTACAATCTTCTGCACAGTACAGAAACCGGAAGTGAAACAAAAATACAACCTACGGAATGGGAAAATAATTTGCATATGAAACCGACAAAGGCTTGATCTTCAGAGTACATATGCAGCTCATCTAACTGAATAGAAAAAATAAACAATGCAATCCAATAATGGGCAGAAAACCTAAACAAGAGATTCTCCAAGGAAGACATGCAAATGATCAAAAGACACATCACAAAATGCTCAGTATCGCTGATTATCAGATAAATGCAAATCAAAACTACAGTGAGGTATCACCTCACACTAGTCAGAATGGCCATGATCCAAAAATCCACAAATGGCAAATGCTGAAGAGGCTGTGGAGAAAAGGGTACCGTCCTTCACTGCTGGTGGCAATGTGGTTAGGTGGAGCCACTGTGGAAAACAGAATGGAGATTCTTCAAAAGCCTAGGAATAGACTTAACATTTGACCTAGGAATCCCACTCCTGGGCACAAATCCAGAAGGAACCCTATTTCAGGATAACACTTGAACCACAATGTTCATAGCCAGCACTATTTACAATAGCCAAGACAGGGAAAGAGACTACATGTCCATCAACAGTTGACTGGAAAAATTAGATGTGGAATATTTATACAATAGAATACTAGTCAGCCATATAAAATGACAACATAACGGCATTTTCAGCAACATGGATGGTCCTGGAGAATATCAGTCTAAGTGAAATAAGCCAGAAAGAGAAAAAAAAAATTTCATGTGAGATGGCTCATCAGTGGAATGTAAAAACTAAACAAAACAAAACAAAAAGCCCTAATTCAAAACAGAAATAGACTCACAGACATAGAATACAATATTTTGTTTGCCAAGGGGGTGGAGGGCGGGGAGAGATAGACTGGGAGGTCAAAATTGTAGAATAGATAAACTTGATTGTACTGCGTAGGACAGGGAAATGTATAAAAGATCTTACGGCAGCTCACAGAAAAAGAAATGGGACAAAAAATGTATATATGTTCATTGTAACTGAAAAATTGTGCTCTATGCTGGAATTGGAGACAACTTTGTAAAATGAATGTAAACCAATAAAAAAAGTAAAAAAAAAGAAAAAAACATGATCCTAAATATTACAGGTGCAAATTTAAATTATAGAGGAAAAATAACTATTCAAAAGTGTAGTAAAACAAAAGATTTTGTTTTATGTTTTCCTTTTAAGATAAGCAAAATCAGAAAACCTCTAACCAGGTCCATCATGAAGGAAAGAGACATGCTCCAAAGAAATAAAGTCAGAAATAATAGAAGAGAAATAACAATTGTTACTTAAGATATACAAAAAAGTGTTCATTTTGTCAACACATATATGCCAATAAAATGGACAAATTAGAAGAAATAGACAAATGTCTAGAAAGAGACAGAGATAAGGAGAAACAATTTGAGCAAACTGTTTACTAGAAGAAAGATAGAATCTGCATTTAAAAAAATTGTTGATTAGAAGTGTAGATATAAACAACTCCCGTGGAGAACTGTACAAAAAAACAAAGCATAACTTATACTCTTCAGACTATTCAAAAATTGTGAAGGTGTGGGAAACTTCCAAATTAATTCTATGAAGATTTCATCACCCTGATAGCAAAGCCAAAAACAAAGTACGGGCAAAGACATCTTCAAGCCAACATATTTGATTGATTTAGATGCAAATATTCTACAAAATATTATTAGCAAACTAAATCCAGGAATACCAAAAATTAGTCATACACCATAATAAACTTGGATTCATTGCAGGGTCACAAGAGAGGTTCAACATACACAAATCAATAAGTTTGAAGCACACATTAACAAAAGTAAAAGAAAAAATGACATGGTTATCCCAATAAATCCATCAAAGCATTTCACAAAATTCAACATTTATTCATTAGAACAGCAACAACAACAACAACAACAACAATAATAACAACAGCAACAACAACAATAGAAACCTCTTACCAAAGTAGGATTAAGGAAATATATCTCAACATATCTAAAGTCATTACTCACAAACCCACAGACAATATAATATACTAAAGTGAATAACTGAAAGCCAAATTAAGGAATACGACAAGGATATCCACTCTCACCAACTCTATTAAACACAGTATGGGATATCCTAGCCACAGCAATTGGAATAGAAAAAAATTTATTCATGTTGGATTGAATGAAGTAAATCTGTTATTATTTTAGATGACATAATAATCTATATAGAGAACCCTAAAGATTCTCCACACCAGAACAACTAAAACTAATAAAGACATTTAACAAAGTTGCATGATTCATGACTAATATACAAAAACTGTCACATTTCTTTACACTAACAATGAAATATTCCATAATTTAAAAAAATCCATATGAAATAAGATCAAAAAATGAAAAACCTATAAAAAAACAAGATAATAAAATCGAAAGGACACTGATAAATAAATTTGAAGAAGATGAATAGAAATGGAAAAAATCTCAAAGTCTTAGCTTAGAGGAATTAATATTGTTAAAATATACATACTATAAAAGATGTCTACAGATATAAAGTGATTCAGATCGAAATACATGATATTTTCCAAAGAAATAAAAACAGTCTTATGATTTGTATGGAACTGCAAAAGAACCAGAACTGCAAAAGAAACAATCAGTGAAAAGAACAAAGTTGGAGACATAACCCATAACCCTCCCAGATCTCAGACTATATTACAAAATTACAGTAATCAAAACAGCAGAATACTGGAAAACAAACAAACAACTATATCACTGGAACAGAACACAGAGGCAGAAATAAAACATCACACCTATGGTCAAATAAACTATGGCAAAGGAAACAAAAATATACAATGCCTAAAGACAGTCTTCAGCAAGTGATGTTGAGAAAGCTAGACATCTACATGTAAATCAATGAAATTAGAACATTCCCGCACATTGTACATATATAAACTCAAAATGATTTAAATATTTGAATCTAATACATGACACAATAAAACTCCTGGAAACTAACATAGGCAAAACTATAGATATATTGTAGAAAAGTTTTCCCATGTCACTCTCCCAAGCTGAAAACAATAAAAGCAAAATAATCAAATAGGTTCTAATTTAACTTAAAAGCTTCTACACAGCAAAATTATCAGAATGAAAAGATGAACTTCCAAATGGGAGAAAACTTTAGGAAACAATGCAATCAACATAAGGCTAATTTCTAAAATACACACATCATTCATAAAATTCCATTTCAAAAATCTACAAACAACTCAGCCAGAAAATGAGTAGAAGACAAGTCTCTAAAAAAGACACACAGATGACAAACAGGAATATAGAAACATGCTCACTTAGCTAATCATTATATAAAGGCAAGACAAAAATAAAATAATGTTTTACCTCACACTATTGAGAAGGGTTTTCATCAAATGTCTACAAATAATAAAGACTTTGGAGGTTGTAGAGAAAAAGGGACAGTACAACGCTGTTGGTGGGAATGAAAATTGGTGCAACCACTTTGGAAACAGTATGGAATTTCCTTTAAATAACAAAAAAAAAATACATATCATATGACACAGCAAACCCACTCCTGGGCATATAAAATATAAAACCTGAAAACAAAGAATCCTAGGGTAAAACATAAGAAGTACACTTGATTTAAATTGATTTTTCATATGTCTCCTCTCTCAAGGGAAGCAGAAGCAGAAATAACAAAATATGACTGTGTCAGTCTAAACACATTTACACTGCATAAGAAATTATCAATAAAATGAAAAGTCAACCAACACAATGGGAGAATATATTTGCAAGTGATATTTTCCAATCAAGTGTTAATATCCAAAATATATGGCAAAGTCATACACAACAACAACAAAAAATCCAAACAATCCAATTAAAAAAATGTCCATAGGAACTGAATAGATTGATCTGAATCATTTTTTCTGTAGAAAACATACAGTTGGCTATATGACATGAAAATGTGTTCAGAGTTATAAATTATTAGGAAATTCATAAACCAAAAATTAGACAAGACGTCACATTTGTCAGAAGGCTCTCATCAAAAAGAAAAGAAATGTATTTTGCTGAGACTGAGGAGAAAAGGGAACGCCGTGGACACTGTTGATAGGAATGCAAAGTATTGATTCCATTGCACATAAACATCAAATTTTATTCATCCAGTTTTTTATCAAGGGATGTTGGGTGTGTAGGCCCCTGTCTGAAGGCTCTAGAGAATAAGCCCATGGACTGAACTGATAAGCTGTGAGGAATGTCATATATCCAGGCTGGATAAGAAATGGCCTACTCAATGTATCCAGTATGGATGGCTGTATAGCCTATGCTGGGTAAAATACTCAGAGGAGGATAACCTAAGTCAGGCACAGCCAGCTGGATAAGAGATGGCCCACTAAATGAAGTTCGGTGATGAACTTTAAGACAATCCTTTATCATTTAACATCCTGTGCTTACTGCGGGAGTATGTGGACATAAATAGCTTAAGATTATTATCATTGTTATAACTTAGATGTTATGTGAGGCATTTTGCATGTCCTATATAAACCCTTTTGCTAAGAATCAATAAGCAGAGAACTGATTCTCTTCTCTCCACACTGTTTTTGTGTGTATATGATATCATACCACTGACATGGTTAATTTAATTTGTTGGGAGTATCTTCAAAAGATGTTGCATTATATACAATGCTCTTTCCGCACTTATTGAGATGATTATGTGAGTTTTATTTCTCATTCTCTTAGTGAGGCATGTCACCTTTATTGATTTGAATATTTTGAAGAATCCTTAAACCCAGGGATAAATTCATTTACTCATGTATGTGTATGAAACGTTAAATGTGTTGTTGAATTCATTTTGCTTGTGTTTTGTAGAGAATTTTGGCACATATATACATCAAGGATAATATTCAATATTTTGCTTATAATGTCCTTTCTAGCATTATTAAGCAAATAAAGATGGCATCATAAAACAAGTACGGATACTTTCACCCCCTTCAAATTCTTGGATGGTTTGGGGAAGAATTGGTGAGAAATTTTCTTCAAATGTATTAAAGAATTCACCAGTAAATTCATCTTGTAAATATTTTGTGGTTTGGGAGGTTTTGATTACTGATTTACTCATACACACTTTTGCTCTATTTAATTTCTTCTTGATTCATTATTGGAAGACATATGTTTCTAGGAATATGTCTTTTGTTCTAGGTCATTCAAGTTGTTGGCTAGTGGTAATTACTTATGATGCTATGTATCTCTATAACATCAGTTGTAATATCTTCTCTTTTATTTCTAATTTTATTTGAGTCTTTATTTTCTTTGCCAACCTAAATATTTGTCCACTTTGTGTTTAAAACAAACAGACTTAGGTATTTTTTTTCTTTTCAATTGTTTCTCTTGTTATTTACCTTTCTCTCATTCATTCAATTTTCTTCTTTCTGTTTTCTCCTAGATTCTTGATGTGTAAACTTAAGTAGTGTGAATATTTGTATTTCTTTTATTATTAAATACTATTTATTTATTTCTTTGTTAACTTTCTTACTTATTTACTTATTTATTCATTTATTTATCATTGAAGTACTGCCATTTACAATGGGTCAATCTGTAGTGTTTAGCACAGCGTCCCACTTCATGCGTATATTTGTGTGCTAATTAAATTTAACTTCACAATATTTAACATACTGCCCTGTGTCATACAAAGAAATTTTGAAAATATCTGTTTTTATATATAGTGGATAACATTTATAACTCTACAGCTCCCAAATCTATCCTCTCAAAATCTCTTTCAGCAGTAACCGTAAGATTATAAAGAAGATCTGCATATATGTTTCAGTTTTGTAGATGAAATCATAGTGTTCTCTTCCAAATTTTTTTTTAAGGTTCTACATATATCATGTCATATATTATTTTTCTTTCTCTTTCTGGCTTACTTCAATTAGTATGACAGATTATTGGGACATATATTTTGCTGCAAAATTCATTGTTTTATCATTTTTTATGGCAGAATATTATTCCATTGTGTAAATATGGCATAATTTCTGTACACTGTTATGTGTTGATGGACAATTTGGGTGCTTCCATGTCGTGGCTGCTGTATATAGCACTGCTGAGAACATTGGGGTGCAGTTGACATTTTGAATTAGGGTTCTCTTTGATATATACCCAGAAGTGGGATTGCTGGATCATATGTTAAGTCAATTTTTATTCTTTTGAGGAATCCCGATCCTGTTTTCCACAGTAACTACACCAAACTTCATTCCTACCAACAGTGTCGGAGGGTTTCCTTTCTTCACAGCTTCCCCAGCATTAATTGTCTGTGGACTTTTGAATGATGGCCATTGTGTCTATTGTGAGGTGATACTTCATTAGAGTTTTGAATTGCCTTTCTCTGATAATGATAGTGAGCAATTTTTTTTTCATATATCTGTGTCATTTGTATGTTTCTAATGCAGAATTGTTTGTATAGGGCTTCTGCCCATTTTCATATTGGGTTTCTTGTGTTTAAGCATTAGTATTAGGTTGTATGAACTCTTTATATTTTGGAAATTTAGCCTTTGTCAGTTGCATCACTTCTAAATATTTTCTTTATCCAGTCAGTTGTCATTTTGCTTTGTTTATGGTTCCCTTTGCTGTGCAAAAGCTTATAAGCTTGATTAGGTCCTATTTATTAATTTTGATCTTACATCAATTACCTGGGTAGGCTGTTTTAGGAGATCATTGCTCCGATTTAACTTAGAGTGTTTTGTGTATGTTTTCTTCTAGGAGATTTACTGTGGCTTGGCTTACATTTTAGCCTTCAAGTCATTTTGAGTTTATTGTTGTGTATGAAGTGAAGGAGAATTCTAACTCCATTGCTCTGATCCTGCAATCCAATTTTCCCAACACCAGTTTGGTGAAGAGATGGTCTTTTCTCTGTCATATTCTTGGTTACTCTGTCAAATATTAATTGAACATAGGCCTGTACATTTATTCCTAGGCTCTCTATTCTGTTCCATTGATCCATATGCCTGTTTCTGTACCAATATCATGACGTTTTGATTATTGTAGCTCTACAATAGTGTATGGAGAGCAGGCAGGTTATTCCTCCAGCCTCTTTATTTGTCTTCAATATTGTTTTGGAAATTATCGATCTTTATTGTATCTATATAATTCTTATGATCATTTGTTCAGTCCTAAAAAGAAATGTTTTGAATAATTTGATAGGAACTCATTTTACGTCTGTGGATTGCCTTGGGTAGTATGTCCATTTTAACAATAATATTTCTTCCATTATGAGACCTTTGGGTATCTTTTCAATTCTTCAAATCTTTCTTGATTACCTCAATCAATGTTTTCTTGTTCTCCATGTACAATTCATTCACCTCCTTGGTCTGAGATATTCTTAAGCATTTTATAAATTTGGGTGCAGTTATAAAAGGGGTTGTTACTATACTTTTTTTCCTGTTGATTCAATGGTAGTGTAAAGAAATGTAATTTGTTTTTGTACATTACTGTGGCTACCTTGCCCATTTCCTTTTTTAGCCTATGTATTCTTTGTGAAGCTTTTGCAATTTCTATATATAGTGACATGTCTGCATATCATGACAATTTTACATCTTCTTTTCCAGTCTGAATCCTTTTATTTCCTTTTCTTGCCTGATTGTTGTGGCTAGGAATTCCAAGACTATATTGAGTTGAAATTGTGAGAATGGGGATCCTTGTCTTGTCTCAGGTTTTTGTGGGAATGGTTCCAGGTTTTCACCATTATTATGCTGGCTATATATTTGTCATAAATAGGTTTCATTATGTTGAGATATGGTCCCTCTATGCCCACTGTGATAAGAACTTTCATTGCAAATAGGTGTTAAATGTAAACAATTGCTTTTTCTGCATCTACTGAGATGATCATCTTTTTTGTCTTCTCTTTTGTTGATATGGTGTATCACAATTGATTGATTGATTTGCATATGTTAAACTATCCTTGTGTTCCTGGGATGAATCTAACTTGTCCATGGTTCATGATCTTATTTTTAAATGCTTTTGGTTTCTGTTTGTTAATAATTTCTCAAGGACTTTTACTTCTAAGTTTATCAATGATATTGGCCTATAGTTTTCTTTTTGGGGTAGTGTCTTTGTCTGATTTTAGTATCAGGTTTATGTTGGCCTTATGGTGTGAGTTTGGGAGTACTCTCTCCATATCAGCCTTTTGGAAGAGATTGAGGAGGACTGGTATGGATTTTTCTTAGTATGTTTGGTCAAATTCCCCAGTGAAGCTATTTGGGTTTGAATTTTGTTTGCAGAGATTTTTTATTTTATTGATAATTCTATTCCATTTCTGGTGATCTGTTTGTTCAAATGGCTAACTTCTCCTTGATGCAATATTGGTGGGCTGAATGTTTCTAAAAACTTCTCCATTTCTTCCTGGTTATCCAGTTTGTTTCCATACAATTGCTCATGGTATTCCCTTATGATATTTGGTAAATTTGTTGTACCCTTTGAAGTTTATCCATTTTCATTTCTAATATTATTTCTGTTCTCTCTCTTTTCTTGTTGGTGAGCCTGTCCAGAGGTTTGTCAATTTTGCTTACCCTTTCAAAAAATAAATTGATTGATTTTTTTTCTATTTTTAAACTCTATTTCAATTATTTCTTCTTGATCTTTATATTTTCAGTCTTTCTTTTGACTTTTGGTTTTGTTTGCTCTCCTTTTCTTGATTACTTTACATAGAATGATTGATTATTTATTTGAAATTCTACCTCTTGTTTGAGGAGGGCCTTGTCACTATGAACTTCCCTCTTAAGCCAGCTTTAACAGTATTCCAGAGACTTTGTGTAGTGTTTTGTCATATTTCCCAAGGTATTTTTTAATTTCTTCTTTACTTCATCATCTCCCCCCCTTGTTTTAGTACCATGTTTTTTAATCAGGATGCTGTCATTTTTTCTCCCTGTTTTTCTGTGGTGGATTTCTTGTTTCATGGTATTATACTCAGAAAAGATGCTTGAAATAATTTTTATCTTCTTAACATGTGGAGGCTTCTTGAGTACCTGAGTACATAATATTTCATAGAAAATGTTCCTTGTGCACAGGAAAAGAATGTATATACTATTTTGGGGAGAAGTACTGTTTTGAAAATATCAAGCATCTCCAATTATTTTATAATTTATTTTATTATCTATGTTCCCTTATTAATTTTCTTTGTGAAAGACCAGTCCAGTGATTGTAATGGGGAGTTGCAGTCTCCTACTTTGATTGTATTCCCAGGGATTTCTCTATTTTTATCTATTAGTATTTTCTTTATTTATTTATGTGCTCCTATATTGACTGCATATATATTAATAGGTGTAATACCCTCATTTTGATTTGCTCCTTTAATCATTAAATTATGTCCTTGTTTATCTTTCTCTATGACCTTTTTATAAAGTCTCTTTTTGTGAAGTCAGTACTGCTAGTCCAGCTTTCTTGTCATTTGTATTTGCATGGAGTATATTTTTCCACCTTCTGACTATAAATGGATGTGTGTTCCTCTTACTAAAGTGGGTCTCTTCTATGCTTCATAATGTAGGGTCTTGTTATGTTATCACATCTGACAATATATATCTTTTGATTGAAGCACTAAGTCCATTAACATTTGTGGTAATTATTGATAGACTGATGTTTATTTCCATATTGAACTTCTTTCTCCAGTTGATTTGGTATTTTCTTTTTGTTCATTTCTTTTTGTTTTTATGGCTTGATAAGTTTTCTTTTATTACCTTGGTTTCTTTTTGTCTTTGTGACTTCATTGTAAGCTTTTGACTTATGGTATCTTGTTTTGTATGTATATTGGCCAGTACTAAATATGTTTATTTTAACTGATAAGAATACAAACTCAAACCCATCCTACAGAGAACAGAAACAAGAAGAAAACACTCTGTATTTTCCTGTTTCACTCTGTGACTTCTAAAAATTTTGATGTCCTTTTTTACAACATCATATTTATTCTGTTATAAGTCATTGCAGATATTGCCTTTCTAATTATGCCTTTCTCTTTTCTATAGCATCCTGCTTCTTTTTTATTTAGAGTAGATCTTTCTGTATTTCTCTTTCTCTTACTAAATTCTTTAAGTATTTGCTTGTGTGGATGTTATTTATCTCTCCTTCTATTCTAAAAGTTAAACTTGCTTGATAAAGCATCTTAGATTACAGCTTTCTTTCATTCAGGACTTTGAATATGTCTTGCCACTGCCTTCTGCCTGCTCTACTTGTGTACGAAATGAGTTTACAAATATGTATATAATTGTATATATATAAAGAACACCTATAAATGAAGTTAACAAACATGGTGAAAACCTATACGTTAAAAAACAGAAAACATTGATAAAGGAAATTAAAACTTATCGAAAGAAATGAAATGATCTCTTATGTTAATGATGTGAAACAATGAGGTTGAAAAAAACATAGTACCCAATGCAACCTACATTTAGTGTGATTCATGTGAAAATACCCATGAGATATTTCCAATAAATAGAACAAATAATTTTAAAACAACAAAGATCTTGAGCTGCCAAAATAATCCTGAAAAAGAGTATTAAATCTAATGGTTAAAATTCTCTGATGTTAAACAGTCCTACAAAACTTTAATAAATAAAACAACATGATACTGGCTCAAAAGCAGACACCAATTAATAGAAGAGAATTGAAAAACCAGATATAATCCCTCACACCTATGATCAAATAACCCATGGAAAGGGATGCATGAGTATAAAATTAAGAAAAGACATTCTCCTCAATAATTACTTCTGGGGAGTTTGAACATGTGAAAGATAGAGTAGAATATTTCTTCATATTTTATACAATCCATCAGCCCAGAATATCTTTCTCTTTATTTTGTTTATTTATATTTCTTGTACCTGTAATATATAGATCTATGTTTAGAACTTTTGTTTCACTTATCAAATTTATTCCTTTTTTATTCTTTTTGGTATCAATTTACACACAATGGTTTTCCTAATTTCTCTTTCTGATACTGTGT
Organism: Vicugna pacos; assembly: GCF_048564905.1. Taxonomy (NCBI): domain Eukaryota; kingdom Metazoa; phylum Chordata; class Mammalia; order Artiodactyla; family Camelidae; genus Vicugna; species Vicugna pacos. The sequence continues at coordinate 9,678,489 of NW_027328741.1, forward strand.
TTTTACTATACAAAAATGCAACAGATATTTGTAGATTGATTTTGTATTCTGCAAGTTTACTAAGCTTGTTCATTATTTCAGTCACTGGAGGAGTCTATGGAGTTTTCTATATATGCATAATTATGTTATCTAAAAACTTCACTTTATTACAAGTTGGATGAATTTTATGTTTTTTCTTTACTGCGAAGGGCCACCCATGACCTGAGGGCTGCCGAGCACAGAAACTGGGCCTAAACTCCCAGAGTGCGGGGCGTCAGGCTCTAAGGCTGATTGAGCTAAGACAATCTCTGTCCCGCCACCCCTTTGTTAGAAAAACAGCAGGTGCACTTGGAGTCGGAAAAACATCTTAATGCCATTGAGTTATTAAGAACTAGGGCTTCTGGAAAGAGAGATACAATCGGCCACAAGTTAGTGATCTTTGTCTGAAAGAACAATCACTTGAGCTAATGATACACGAGTAATGATGTTAGCCTAAAGGAACAATAATATTAGTCTATGATCTTAGCTTTTGGGGATCAGTCAATCTTGGTGTATGGAACAGTAAACAATGATAATGATTTTAGTGCACACCATTAATGTACCCTGAAAAACAATACCTGTGCCTACGTGCAAGAATGCACAAGGTAGTCACTTGAATTTGTATAAACTAACTGTCTGAAATAAACTCGATGTCCACTCTTGACCTAGCATCTTGCGGGCTAGAGTGAGACCCTCTCAACCCCACCTTTTAGTCTTGTCTTTCTTTCCTCAGTCCTGCAGCACAGGTTTCTGGACCTGATCGATTGTCGGCTGGTTCCGACAAGTGGCGCCCGAACAGGGACCTGAAATCTGGAAGAGATTGCTGCAGCGACCGCCGCGGAAGGAACGAGGAGCGCTCGATTTTAAGGTGAAAGTAAGTTTCTGCGGGGAGTGTATTTGAGAGTATGGGGCAAAATAATAGTAGAGGCTTATTTGTACAGATGCTTAGAGTTATATTAAAAGCAAGAGGAATTCAGGTTACAAAGCAACGTTTAGAACAATTTCTTGTTTTTGTGGAGGAAATTTGTCCTTGGTTTCCAGAACAAGGCACTGTCAATTTAGAAACCTGGAGAGTTGTTGGGGTTCGTTTGAGAGATTATTATACAGCTAATGGCCCAAATAAATTACCGGTCACTGTTTTGCCCTTATGGCAGTTAATTCGAGATTGCCTCGATCCAGCTACTGAGGGAGAGAAATTAGATACAGTCAAGATAGAAAATATTGAGACTTCCGCTCCTACTAATACAGAATTGAAAGAAGCACCCTCTGCTCCTCCTGCAGTAAATGCAAGTGACAATCCTTTTGATTCAGTATTAGATCCAGCCGATCAGGAGGAATTAGAGGAACAAGCTGCTCAATATCATAGGGATGAAGACCCTTGGGGTGTCTTTTTAACTGAAGAAAATAAAAATTTTGACATGACTAAGCTTAAAAACATTATTACAGAATGTGTTCAACAAAATGTTTCTAAAAATAACCATAGGACCTTACCTCTAACTTCTTCTCCCCCTCCTGGTTACACATCCCAGGAGGCATGGACACCAAAATTTGTTGTTTTAAGTCCTTTACAAAAGGCTTTGTAACAAGCTAGTAAAGAAGGAGAACACATTCCTGGTTTTTCTTTAGTATATCCAGTCCTTGAGGATGCCCAACAACAGAGATACTATGAAACTATTCCTTTTAAACAATTAAAAGAATTAAAAATGGCTTGTGCTCAATATGGACCTACTGCGCCTTTTACACAAGCCATTGTTGAAAGTTTAGGAAATCAATATTTGCCTCCTAATGACTGGAAGCAAGTGGCACGCGCCTGTTTATCTGGAGGAAATTATTTACTCTGGAAATCAGAATTTTATGAAAATTGTGCAGCAACAGCAAGTATTAATCAAAGACAAGGTATTCAGGTTACCTTAGAACAACTGACCGGAGAGGGACAATACCAGGATACCTATTCACAATTAGGATATTTGCCTGGTGCTTATCCTCAAATAAATGCAGCAGCGTTGAGAGCATGGAGGAAGCTGCCAAACTCTGAAAATAAAACTGAGGATCTGTCTAAGATCCGACAAGGTCCCTACGAGCCATATCAGGATTTTGTTGCTCGCCTTATGGAGACCGGTAAGGTTATAGGGGACGAGCAAGCAGGATTGGTTTTAGCTAAACAATTGGCCTATGAAAATGCTAATTCTGCTTGCCAGGCAGCTCTTAGACCTTATAGAAAAAAGAGTAATTTGGCTGATTTTATACGAATTTGTGCTGATATAGGACCTTCCTATGTTCAAGGAATAGCCTTAGCCGCTGCTTTACAAGGAAAAACAGTAAAAGAGGTTTTATTTCAACAAAATCGTCCTAAACACAATTTCCAAGGATCTTCCAGAGTAGCTGGTCCTCCTGGTAGTTGTTATGCTTGTGGCCAATTGGGACATTGAGCAAATCAATGTCCTAAACGGAGACAGCAGCCAATGGGTCAAAATACATTAGTTACAGGCCCAAGCCTGTGTCCCAGATGTAAAAAGGAAAAACATTGGGCTAAGGACTGTCGATCTAAAACTGATATAAATGGACAACTTCTGAACCAGGGAAACTGGGTGAGGGGCCAGCCCCAGGCCCTGAAACAATGTTACGAGGCAATTCAGGAGACCTCTCAGGTCAGCCACAACCCGTTTCTTCCCGACCAAGTATTTCAGACCTCTATAGAGCAACCCCAGGGAGTGCAGGACTGGACCTCTGTGCCTCCACCTACACAGTATTGACCCCAGAAATGGGAATGCAGGCCCTTCCTACTGGAATTTATGGGCCTTTACCTGCCGGCAGTGTGGGACTATTGTTAGGACACAGTAGTACAACTATGAAAGGGTTGTTTGTTGCTCCAGGAGTGATTGACTCTGATTTTGAAGGAGAGATCAAGGTAATGGCTCACTCTCCTCGAACGATAACGGCCATTCCTGCAGGCCAACGTATTGCTCAATTAATCTTATTGCCGACTCTTACTGTTGGAAGACATAAAACTGATCATAAAAGAGGTACTGCAGGTTTTGGTTCCTCTGACGCTTATTGGATGCAACAGATAAGCGACCAGAGACCTGAATTGACTTTGGAAATCCAAGGCAAAAAATTTAAGGGCATTCTAGATACTGGAGCAGATATTTCTGTAATTGCTGCCTCTCACTGGCCTGAAAATTGGCCAAAACAAATTGCCCTTTCCATGTTACAAGGAATTGGACAATCGCATAATCCGGAACAAAGTTCTGCTTTTCTCTCTTGGAAGGATGAGGAAGGACATTCTGGAATATTTCAGCCTTATATTCTTCCTAGTTTGCCTGTTAATCTATGGGGAAGAGACATTATGTCTGATATGGGGGTCTTTCTGTATAGCCCCAACCCCACTGTTTCTCACCAGTTGTTATCACAAGGATTATATCCAAATAAAGGCCTAGGTAGACATAATCAAGGAATTACTCAACCATTACAAATAAAAGGAAAGAGGGATAAGACAGGTTTGGGTTATTTTTAATGGGGGCCCTTGACTGTCCTGCAACTCACGCAGATCCTATTGTATGGAAATCTGATCAACCTGTGTGGGTCGATCAATGGCCCCTTTCTCAAGAAAAAATTGCCGCTGCAAAACAATTGGTGCAGGAACAGTTGGACAGCGGGCATATTGCTCCCTCTAATTCACCTTGGAATTCTCCTATATTTATCATTAAGAAAAGGTCTGGAAAATGGAGATTGTTACAAGATTTACGCAAAGTAAATGAAACTTTAGAATTAATGGGTGCCTTACAGCCCGGTCTGCCTACTCCTATGGCTATACCTGATGGAACTTATAAAATTATTATTGATTTAAAAGACTGTTTTTATACTATTCCTCTATATCCTGATGATTGTAAGAGATTTGCATTTAGTGTTCCTTCCACAAATTTTAAAGAGCCTATGCAACGATATCAGTGGCTAGTTTTGCCTCAAGGCATGGCTAACAGCCCCACCTTATGTCAAAAATTCGTTGCTAAAGCTTTACAGCCTATTCGTTTAAAATATCCAGATGTTTATTTGATTCATTATATGGATGATATTTTAATTGCACACTCTCAAGAAGGCTATTTATTAACTGTATTTGATCAAATGCTGATTTCTTTAAAAGCCTTTGGCCTTCAAATTGCTGATGAAAAAGTTCAACGATTTTGCCCGTATGCATATTTGGGATACCGTTTACATAATTTTACTTTTCAAACACAAAAGATTCAGCTACGCACGGATTCCCTTTTAACTTTAAATGATTTTCAGAAATTTCTGGGCGATATTAATTGGATTCGTCCTTATTTAAAACTTTCTACTGGAACTTTAAAACCCTTGTTTGACATTCTTAAAGGAGACACCAATCCTCGTTCTAGAAAATTGACTGCTGAAGCTTCTTTGGCTTTACGTGAAGTAGAACAGGCCATTGAAAACCAGCAATGTACTTACTGTGACTATAATCAAGAATGGGGTTTACTTATTTTACCCACTCCTCATATGCCAACCGGAGTGCTTTATCAGCATTGTCCTATGTATTGGATACATATGCATGTTTCCCCTTCAAAAGCTTTAGCTGCTTATCCTGATTTAGTCTGCTCTTTAATTGCAGAGGGACTTACTGCCTCCACTTTATATTTAGGCAGAGACCCACATTATATTACAGTTCCATATACTAGAGAGCAACAAGCTCAGTTACAACAATTTAATGATTCTTGGGCCCTTGCTCTAGCCCATTTTACAGGGCGCATTACTACTCATTATCCAGCTGATAAACTAATTCAATTTGCAAAGTCGCATCCATTTCTCTTCCCAAACAATACTGTTCTCTCCCCCCTTTCCTCAGCTACCACAGTATTTACCGATGGATCATCTAGTGGTATTGCAGCCTATATTATTAAAGATAAAACTGTTTCTTGGCAAACATCTCAAACTTCTGCTCAAGTAGTAGAACTATTAGCAGTTCAAGCTGCTTTAATAGCGGTGCAACATGTGCCCTGTAATCTTTTTTTTGATAGCCAATATATCATTCGTGCCTTACAAATTCTAGAAACTGTTCCTTTTATTGGCACTGTTAATTCCTATGTCAACCATTTATTTTTTGACGTGCAGCTTATTATTCGCAGTCGCCGTCATCCTTGCTATTTTGGTCATCTCCGGGCACATACTAATTTACCTGGCCCTCTTTCTGAAGGAAATGCTAATGTTGATCGAGCTACTCAGCTTTATCCTGCCTTTGATGAAGCTAAACGTTCTCATGCGCTTCATCATCAAAATAGTCATAGCTTGCGGCTGCAATTTAAAATCCCTCGTGAAGCTGCTCGTCAAATTGTAAAAACCTGTTCTACCTGTCCTACTACAGTTTCCGTCCCACACTATGGGGTAAATCCTCGGGGACTTTTACCTAATCATCTCTGGCAAATGGATGTTACTCATATTAAAGAATTTCCTAACACTCCATTTGTCCATGTCAGCATTGACACTTATTCAGGTTTTATCCATGCTACATTACAAACTGGAGAAGCAAGCAAACATTGTATTAATCATCTTTTAAAATGTTTTTCTGTCATGGGCCAACCTCGTGTGCTAAAAACCGACAATGGCCCTGGCTACACTAGCCGAATGTTTCAACGCTTCTGCCAAACTTTAAAAATAGAGCATAAAACTGGAATTGCCTATAATCCTCAAGGGCAAGGAATTGTGGAACGTTGCCACCAAACGCTTAAAAATCAAATTCATAAATTAAAGAAGGGGGAATTATATCCCCTTACTCCACAGAACTATTTACACCATGCCCTTTTTATTTTAAATGTTTTGACTTATGACATAAAAGGCAATTCGGCCGCCCAAAGTTTTTGGAATAAACAACCCTCTCACCACCCTTTGGTGAGATGGAAGGATCCACTAACTAATCAATGGGCTGGCCCCGATCCAGTTCTAATGTGGGGAAGAGGCCATGTTTGTGTTTTTCCGCAAGATGCCGATACGCCGCGCTGGCTTCCGGAAAGGCTGGTATGCCAGGCGGAAAAGAACGATGCTATCCAGACTTCGATGATTACAACTTCAGACCCTGCCGACAGAGACACAGGTGCAGCAGTTTGTTCAACAAGCGAATCAGATAGCGAAGACGACTGAAAATTCACCTGTGTCACTGATGTTCTTAATTGTGAGCCTGGCATGTTCTATTACCTTGTCATCTTTTCCTGGTGCACACGCCAATGTGTTTTTGTCCTGGGCTCAAGCTTATGCTGATTTCCATAACTCATCTGACTGTTGGGTATGCAGTGCTATGCCTTTATCCTTTGGAAGTTTGCCTTGGTGGGTTATGCCTGTTACTAAACATGAATTTCATGCCATTTGTGAATTGCTTTTTCAACAACGGGAAAGATATGCTGGGTTGTATTCTCAAAATGTGTCTGCACTTGCCTGGTGTTCGGTAAAGGTTACACAGTCAGATTTTCTTTTCGATCTTAATGCTACAGAAAAAGAGGCTATAGATTTATATCGTAAAGTCCCACCGCAAGCAAGACAACCGAACGCAGATATTTCTGAACGTCTTACGGGACAATTCTATCAAATATGGGACCAACATATGTGGGTTACACCAGAAGCTGGACAATTAACGAGTCCTGCGGATATTTGTTGGGAACAAAGAGAACAACCATGTGGATTTAATGAAAAGACTCTATCAAGAAAGGACTGGAAATATTTGGGATATTTATCTCAAAGACTTTGTAAATGGACCATAGATGTTACATTTACATGTAAAAAGCATTTTGTATGGCCTGGTTCTGACTGGAATAATCCAGGCTATCGTTGTGTTGCACTTAATGGGACAAAATGGATTTGTGGAACTAATATTTGGCCTTGGTTACCTTGTGGCTGGGTGGGACGTTGTACGCTAGGATTTGTTATAGCACCTGGCAGAATTGTAAAATCTGTACAAGGCATTCCTGCTAATATGCCTAATTTGCATGCTCATTGGATTCGATCAGCTTTTAAGTGGTATGATTATCTTGCTGCTATTTTTATTCCTTCATTAGGAAATGTTGATATCATGACTAAAGTGTAAATGCTTTAACTAATTTTACACAGAAGGCTCTAATTGATGTAAAGCATGCTGTAGAAGAAATCAATGTTGAACAAACGCTTATGAGAAAAGCAGTGCTTCAAAATAGGATGGCTCTTGATATTATTACAGCTGCTCAGGGAGGGACTTGTGCTATTATTAAGGCAGAATGTTGTGTGTTTATACCAGACTTGTCTGCTAATATTTCTCAAGCTGTGGATGATATGCAAAAGCAAATTAAAAATATGGATTCTCCCACACCTTTCTTGCCAGCACAATGGTTTGATTGGTTTAAAAGTGACTGGTGGAAGCATGCTCTGGTGATTGTCATAATAATTTTGATCCTGATTTGTATGGCCCCTTGTATACTCTCCTGTTTGTCCGAATTCTTGATGCAACGGATGCTTGCGTTTAGCCGAATTCATCGGCAATAATGGCGGGATGTTCTGGACCTGGATGCATCTGTCATTATTTAAAAATTAAAAAAGGGGGAGTTGCGGGGGGCCACTCATGACCTGAGGGCTGCCGAGCACATAAAATGGGCCTAAACTCCCAGAGTGCGGGGCGTCAGGCTCTAAGGCTGATTGAGCTAAGACAATCTCTGTCCCGCCACTCCTTTGTTAGAAAAACAGCAGGTGCATTTGGAGTCGGAAAAACATCTTAATGCCATTGAGTTATTAAGAACTAGGGCTTCTGGAAAGAGAGATACAATCGGCCACAAGTTAGTGATCTTTGTCTGAAAGAACAATCACTTGAGCTAATGATACACGAGTCATGATGTTAGCCTAAAGGAACAATAATATTAGTCTATGATCTTAGCTTTTGGGGATCAGTCAATCTTGGTGTATGGAACAGTAAACAATGATAATGATTTTAGTGCACACCATTAATGTACCCTGAAAAACAATACCTGTGCCTACGTGCAAGAATGCACAAGGTAGTCACTTGAATTTGTATAAATTAACTGCCTGAAATAAACTCGATGTCCACTCTTGACCTAGCGTCTTGCGGGCTAGAGTGAGATCCTCTCAACCCCACCTTTTAGTCTTGTCTTTCTTTTCTCAGTCCTGCAGCACAGGTTTCTGGACCTGATCGATTGTCGGCTGGCTCCGACACTTTACTAGATATTCTGGCTAGGACTTCTAGTAGTGTAATTTAGTACTTGTGAAAATGAGCTTCTTTTTCTTATTACTGGACCAGAAGAAAATCTTCCTGTAAGTTAACATTGAAATTGAAATAAATCATGGGTTTTTCATATATGGCTTTTATTATGCTTAGTTACATTCTATCTAGAGCGAATTTAAGGATATTTTTATAAAGATGTTAAGATCAGACCTGTCTATAATTTTCCTACATATTTTGAGATTGTTATTTTTGAATTCTTTGTTTTTTAAAGGGATGATATCACACATATTCATTTGTGTAAGTTAAATAATATTTATCTATCAGGACTAAATCCAACTTAACTATAGTTTATAATACTTATAATATGCAATGAATTCAGGTTGCTAACATTTATTTAGAAGGGAATTTACACATAGTGAAAGAAAAATTTACATTGTAGCTTGAGGGTACATTTATTTATTTAAAAATTTTATCACTGATTTTGAATTGGCGTATGTTTAAAGGAATTTATTTCTTAATAAAGAATATAATATTTGGTAGAACTGGATTTACTACAGTTTACTGATACAGAACATAGCTATTATTTACAATTAGTGCACAAGACACTTGCCTTAAAATGCCATATTATATTAACAATGTCAACTGTTTCAGGACTGAGAAAAGTATTGCTTCCTAAAATATTTTACCTGGTCTCTTCCACCCCAAACTACATATACTGTTATATCTTTGTTTTTTGATTGTTTGTTTCTTTGTCCCTTAATGGAGGCAATGCTTACTGAACCCAGGATCTTGTGCATAAGTTTATATATCAACAACATTATGGAACACTTAACAGAAACCCCAAGAGTATGGATTATAAAGATGTCAAGAAAATTTATTACTTCTAGGGAATGATAAACCTCTGAGTGGTAGAATGGCAAAAATAAACATTTGTAAATATACAATAAGATTGTCTCTTTTGCAATTTTAATGTAGAATATTAAATTACATTTGTTTCACTTATAGAACTGAACTACAAATTAAAAAAAATTCTTCCCTTTGCGATATCTTCAATTTGATTGATTATTTTAATCTAATTTTATTTCATATATATTAACCATTTATATATAAACATACCAAATAAACTGATATTTATTCTTCTCATGTTTTGCATATAGAGCTACTTATTCTAAAATACACATATAAATGCCTATTTCCATTTCCAAATCAAATTATTTTTCACTTTAATTACAAATGATGATGAAATAGTTATACATTTCTGTACAGGTTTTACACAAATTTCACTGTAAATTACAAAACTTAAAAATTATTTTATACATTTTCTGCATTATTTATACTCTGTTCTCAAATCTGTTATAAATTTGTGGACAAATGGAGATTGGTTTTATTTCATAGACCCAAATATTTAATTGTTTAAAAGATTTTATGGGGAAAATATTTGCAAATCACACTATAAAAATAAGTATCCATTATATTTCATTTTAACTGGATGAATGAGAAATAAACACTGGCTGAACGTTACACTTGAGTTGCTGGGAGACCAGTCGTTTTGTGATGTCACAGCTACTCAAGTTGAGAAACATTGTGAAGGTCCAGCAATTTATCTGTGCAGGCCTGCCAAAGCAGCATTTTAAGCTGCATTGCACAAAATCATGCAGATTAGAAAAGTAGCTGTAGAAAAAGTTATTTGAGATGGCACATATTTCTTCAGAAATTCAAGATGTGTCTTTTAAAGATGGAACAACTGGTTCAGGAAACTCTGGTAGATCTCTATTGTGTGATCAAACATTCTCTGGGGACTTGGACGTGAGGTCTATGTTTGAAGAAAATGCTTTTTAGACTTTGTCTTTAGAATCCTTGTTTTAAACACCATGTAACACACATTGTGTCTCTGAACCAGATTAAGATAATCATTTTCATTCTCTGACATTTCCAAAAAAACTCTTGAAAATGCCTGGGAGTGACCAATTTAAATCCATCTGGTTGGAAGATAATGGATCTTTCATTGTGATTGATGAAGATGTCTTTAAGAAGGAAGTTTTGGAAAGAAAGGCTCCTTTCAGAATATTTGAAACTGGAAGTATGAAAAGTTTACTTAGACAGCATTACCATTATGGGTTTAGGAAAGTATGGCAGAATTTTCAAACTTTTGCTTGTCTAGCTAACTTTCTGGCTGAAGAAAAAGGAGTCTCTGTTTTAAGCAAAGTATTCAGAAATTTTAGTTACCACTTGGTAACTTATATATAAAATTTTATTTTGTTTATCAATCAATGGTAATATAAATATAAAGCTAGATTTTGAAAATTTTATAAAACTGCTAAGGCTAAAATCCTTTACTTTTTCTAAAAAATGAGGACAGTACATTAAGTAGTCAATATTATGAGAAGCTTCACTTGCAACTTTGAATCTTTCCAGAAATCTTAATAAAGGTATTAAAGCTGCTTTTAAAAAGTGGCATTGACCGTTACTGCAATTGCTAACTTCTTAAATTTGATGAGTATACTATTTAAATGTGTAGTTTCCAAATAAGGAACTTCAAAAAAATCGTCAGTAATGTTCATATTTTGATGATATTATCTTTGCATAGAAAACGTGGAATCTGAGCTTTTATAGGTTAGGCTTATTCTAGACTTGTATTTTGGTTTAAAATATTACTAAAATATTTCTCCTTTGGTTGTAGCTGCATTTCTATTATAATCCAAATTTTAAACGAGGCTGTCCCCAGCTTTTAGTGAGAATAAAAAGAAGAGTTGGGATTAAAAATTCCTCTCTGGTGTCTTCATTGGCTGAAGATTTCAACAAGAAGCACTATAAGCAGGGTGTAATGTGGATAATCATATTTCAGGTTTTGTGGCTGACACTAGTGGAGAAAGTGCATTTTTACCGTCTGCAAATTTAAACATGCCTCTAATAATAAAGCCCTCTACTAGCCACATAATTGGTGATAAAACTACCCCGATCAGAGGTGATTTTTCTCCTCCATCGTCAATTTCAGTTAGACCACCATAACAAAGTGCAGTGGATCAACGAGCTATTTTAAATCAGTTTACCATAGTCCACGGGCACATTCAAAACAGCTACAATGAAACAAATGGCCATGTGATTAACTCCATTACAACTACAATTTGTACTTCTCAGTACCGAATCGTCTCTCCCATACAGAGGAATTATTTTGGACTGATGGTGGAGCCTTATACTTTTCCAAAAAGATATCACAACATATCTGCCAATGAAGGTCGTTTTTGTAAACTTTAACCTGTGAGCAACCCACGGTTTCCAATAACAGTGATAGCTGATACATCAGCTACCTCTCTTTCAAGGCCAACTCATCAGCCATCTGCAGTTTATGAACGACATCCTAATTACAACTGATTTACCAAAGGACTACAAGATTATGCAAGATAACAAAGATAAAAATTGATGTTGGCAAATGTCGACAACTATCTGCAATTTTCTTATTTGAACAATAAACATAGATGTGTACCTGTATTAATCTTTTTTTTTAAACAGTGTTAAGAGTTAAATGGGAGACTTAGTTACTATTTAAAGAAAAAAGAGATATTTGATTTACATGATCATTTGATGGAACAATATGGGAATTAATTTAGATAACTTCTTGTAAGGAAGAAGAGAAAATGGAAGAATTTGGAAAAAGACTAAAACATGGAGAGAGGGAAAAGTACAAAGTGGTTTCTGGTTCACCCTGGAAAGTATTAAAAGTGTTAAGTTAGGATGGGTTGGAACAGAAGATAAATGCAGGAACCAGCCCAGGGTTCATGGTCTCTATTATGTCATCCCTGGAATCATAAAGGTCACATGATGTAGTCTCAGATGGCACATTCAGCATGTGGTAGAATTTAAGAAGTAATTTTTTTTATGGTCTTCTTTGTGTTGTTCTCAAAGCATTCCAATTGGTGCTTTAATTTTTGCCCTCAAGAATCTATACTATATTTTCTAGTCGATACTTTATTTTGCATTTATTTTCCAGCCAAAGGCAAGCTTACGTCGTCTTGGTGGCTCTTAATGCCTTTCCAACTCTAAGCCCACAAAATCAACTTTGTTTAGTCATTTCTTTCTACATCTGGCATCTGCCTTCCTTGGTATATCTTTATGTTTCACTGTATCTTGAGATACATCCAGGCAAATACTTGTCAACTGTGTTAGCTGCTACCTCACCACTTTTGATCCAGCTCACCCTTGGCCTTTAGGTGTCCTCCTTTTACCTACTTAGACTTTGCCAGCCTCAGTACAGAAACTACCTTCTTCAGATGTTTTCTGTCTATCCGCCTTTACTTGTCTAGCTTGGATACCAGCACAGTAAGCACAGCACATGCCACAGGATGCATTTTAGAATTTAGTGAATGAAAAATACATGTTTACTTTAAGCAAAATCTACTTTACTGAAACAACAAATCTCTCATGGTTTTCAAACTATTTCATTATGGTCTTTACTCTTTACCACAATCTAGCTCTTTTCTTAGCCCAAGGACTAGTCACTCAAGATAGTATGTGGAGGTAGGTACAGGAGACAAAGTATTATTTTCTTCTTAATTCATGCCTCCAGAGGGTTAAAGCATTCCATTCATATTTGCTGGATTTTTTCCTGTGTCTTCATCAACCACCCAAACCAAAATAGCTGATCCAATTCCCCATACTAATAACTATAATGACTTCTAATTAAGTTACTTCTTAGAATCAGAGCTTTGTCCAGAAGAGACAGTGCTATTGCAAACATTTAATGCAGGTTTATGCAACCCACATAACATGTGCCCCTTCTAACCTTAACACAGATAGTATCTAAGAGGTACTAGATCCTTGGTTGGGGTGGTCATATTCAGTAATCAAATTGCAATCTAAAATGTGTAGACTAGAAAGAGGTGAGGGTGGTGGAATTATAAATTTGTCCAAATGCATGAGTACCAAATTTCTGCAGATATTAGGAAATATATAATATTCATTGCAGACTTTGACTATTTCCCATTAATTAAAAATAAAAGGTGAATCATTTTCAGAATGTGAAATGCCCTGAAATGCTGGAAAAATTGTAGGCAACGTCAGGGTGTCTAAGGCTTCTGCTCATAATCATGCAGAAATTCTCAGCTGATAAGACTGGAATGGCAACATTGACTCCTGAAAATATGTCACCAGTTGTGAAGAAAATTTTGATAATCTGCAGAAAGGGCAAATGGGCCAGGGAAAGCTCTTACAACATCCCACCAATATGTCCTTTACCAAGTGAAGAAAAGAGATCACTTGCAGCAGGAGATCTGTGCCTGGACAACAGTGGTTATTCCTACAACAGAAATATCAAGCTTTTAAGTTTGTCAGCTCAACTCTGATGGTGGCTATGTTCTTGCTTACATTAGCAGTCTGGGGTTCAGATGGGCTGGTTCAGCAGCTAGTTTCCAGCTCCCATATCAGACTGTGGGTCTTACCGTGATCTTCTGAACAAGGTTTTATACTGAAAAGTCAAAAGCTACAGTATAATTTCAAAATTAGAATTCCTAAACAAGAATATTGTTTGCCCAACTGTAGTTTTCTACCTGGGAAAAGCTTGACTATTGGCAAAAGTACAAAAGTTGGCTGATACTTTGAAAACTATTCTCTGAGCTCTGCCCACAGAACTCTTCCCACTAAATACTACAAATCTGTCTACCACTGTGTATGTGTGTGATGATGGATTATAAGCAGTAACTAAGTATGTCTTAGTTGAGTCATCAGTGAATTATTATTCTGCATCTGGCAGAATCTCTGTGAATTAAGAGTTTCATTGAGCCATCTGATTTTCTTCTGATCAGGGAGAGGAATATTATATTTCTCCCAGTATACTAATTGTTAAATGTTTATTGAATCCCGAGCTGATGCTTGGGCCTAGCCAATGAACCCTTGAATTTGACTGATGCATATACATTCTCCAGTCCCCAGAGCCCAGCACAGGACTGTGTCTCCTTTTTAATTTAAGCTTATGTTTAATTTCTATTTTCTTCTATTTCTTATTGTTGATACATCTTATTTTGGCTTTGATCACCCCTTGACTAATTTAAAGAGAGTGAACCACTGACTTACTCCCGTTCACCTAGAAATTGCAATTACCTATTTTCCTTGTACTACCTGGAATAGAGTGAGCATAGACAACATTTTGAAAGCCGTCCTCAGTCCTAATAATGCAGATCTTTTACACTTCTTTGCCCAGCACATGAGCAAGAATTTTTGTTGTGGATCTCAGGGATTTCCTCACATCCCCTAATGCAACCATGAGAAAACACCACATTGTTTTCCAAAATCAAGTCTTTGTCAGTATTGCATTCCCATTGGAAAACAGTTAAGAATTTTAGGAGTTCTGAGATTTTACCATGCTGAGATTTTTAGCAACCTCGCATGTTCATTTCTTACAGATGCTGTCGGGGAGATGAGACCATCGGTCAGAGACAGTGAACTTTATCACTCACAGCAAGAGCAGCCAGTTTTAAATTTGTATCCATTCCCTAATCTCAGATGAATACACAGTGTGAAATTTTGATGCCTACAGAAGCAGTGGGCTGTTAACATGAAGAAATTTAAAGGCATGCTAAAACACTAACTTTATTAGTATCTTTATGTATAATTTATTAGAATCACTTATTTATGAGTATCTTTACCTAGGATAAGTATATCATGACTCAAGTTTACTTGCTGCAGAAGCAATCATGAGAAATGACATGGGAATATGTGAATATAGACTTTCCATTTTTCCTTCTGCTTCTATTGAAATATAATTGGTGTAGAATATTGTGTAAGTTTAGGTGCACAGGATAGTGATTTGATTTACAAGTATCATGAAATAACTATCATAGCAACTTTAGGGAGAATTCATTTTCTCATTTAGATACAATATTAAAGAGATACAATTTGCCTTTTGGTTGTGATGAGAAAACTTAGGGTCTACTCCCTTAACAACATTGATATGTAACATAAAGCAGTATTAATTGTAATTTTCATGTTACTCTGGGGCATCCCTAGGACACATATATTTTACGACTGGCGATTGGTAGCTTTTAAGTGCATTAATGAAATCCTCCTTTCCAAACCCCTGCCTCTGTTAGCTACAAATCTAATTTTTTTCTTAAACTATGTTTGTTTTTGAAGTGTACTTTAATCTATAAACTGTTTTAGTTCCTCTTAAACAAAGTGCTTTTTTCTATTTGTAGTAAATTTCAAACTGATCACTGGAATATATCTAGTTATGATATGTTGCTATTTAAAGATATTTCATAGTTATATACTATTCCCCATACAGCACATTTCTTGCCCCTGACTCATTAAATTTGCAACTGGAAAGTTTTCTCTCTTAATTTTCGTCAAGTATTTCTTTTTCCTCACACCATTTCCCTCCATCTTGTGAACAACCTGTTTCTTTGTATATCTATATCTCCTTTTCTGTTGTGGTATGTTCATTTCTTTTAAATTCCAAATATGAGTAAAATCATACAGCATTTTTCATTCTGTTTCTGACTTATTTCACTTAGCATAATACCATCTTGGTCTACCCATTTGTTGCAAATTAAGAAGTTATTCTTTTTATAGCCGAGTAATAACCCATTGTATTTTTATCTGTGGTTGTGCATATATATATATATATATATATATATATATATATATATAAATATAGATAAGTCTATATTATATAAAAATAAAAAATATAGATTTGTAGATATATATACTATAAACACAAATTTTCTTTATCCATCATCTATTGATGAACAATAAATTTGCTTCTATATCCTCTCTATTGTAAATAATGCTGCAGTGAATATATGTTTGAATTTATCTTTTCTAGTTATTGTTTTTATTTTCTTGAAATAAGTATCCAGATATGGAAATGTTGGATTATATTTCATTCTTTATTTTTAGATAAAACTGCATACTGTTTTCCACAGTGGCAGCACAAATTTACATTCACTTCAGCAGTGCATCAGGGTTTTTTTTCTTACATCCTCACCAACACTTATCTTTTGTATCTTTTTTGATAATATTCATTCTGACAGGACTGACATAAAATCTTTTTGTGTTTTGGACTTGCATTTTTCTGATGGTTATTGATGTTTACCAGTTTCTTATGCCTGTTGACTAACTTTCCCCACTGTATATTCTTTTTTTGTAATGGGCTAAATGACCATAACTGTCTGATTTCAATTTCAGACATTCTTTGTGTTAAATTATTTTCTTTTTTGTGTGCACTACCATATTCTTTTTATTACTGTAGCTTTGTATTATATTTTTAAATAAGGGAAAATGATACATCCTCTTTCTTCTTTGTCAAATATGATTCTGTTTATTGTTTGTTTTCTCTTCTTTTCTTTTCTTTTTTTTGTGATTTCAACACTTTTGTGTTTACATGTAAATTTTAGAATTCTTTATTGTAAATTCAGAAAATGCCCTTGGTATTTTGATAGGCACTGAATTTAATTTATGTATTTTCTTGGCTAGTACTGTCATTTAAACAATATATTTTTCCTCATCAATGAACACAGTATAACCTTTCATGTGTTTGCATTGTCTTCAATTTCTGTTATAAATATTTTATAGTTTTCTGTGTTCAGGACTTTTACCTCCTTGGATGGATATATTTCTAGCTTTTGCTTTTTGTAATGCAACTGCAAATGAGAGAATTCCCTCACTTTCTCTATCTGTTAGCTTGTTGTTTGTGTACAGAAATGCAAGATTTCTGTATGTTAATATTACATGCTGAAATTTTACCAAATGCATTGATAAGCCCTAGTAGTTTTGAGGTGCAATCTAAAGGATTTCTGTTTAAAGTATGTCATCTGCATACAGATACTTTTACTCCTATTCTAAATTAGCTATATTATATTTCCATTTATTTTGGATAGCTATGACTAGAATTTCCAATAGTACACTGAATAAAAGTGGTAAGAGTGAGCATTCTTGTCTTCTTACTGCTCTTACAGGAGATGCTTTCAGCTTTTAATCAGTGAGGGTCATGTTAGCTGAGTTCTTGTCATATATGACATTAACTGTGTTGAGGTATGTTTCCTCATGCCCAATTTGAGGAGAAATATAATCTTAAATAGTTGATGAATTGTCAAAAAATTTTATGAATCTATTAATGTGACTATATAATTTTTATACTTTAATTTGTAGTGTGGTGTATCATACTGATTAATTTGTAGGTAGTGAATCAATTTTGCATCCCTGGATTAAAATTGACTTTATCATAATATATAATCCTGTTAATGTATTTTTTGCTTTGCTAACATTTCAGTGATGCTTTTACATCAACGCTTATCGGTAGTATTTTACCTGTAATTTTTTGAGGTATTTGTTCCAGTTTTAGTAGTAGTGTGATACAGAAAGTTGGGGTAGGAAGCCTTCCTTCGTCTGCAAATTTTTGAAATTCTCAGAGAAGTATAGGTGATAGCTCTTCTCTAAATGTTTGGCAAAATTCACCTGTGAAGTTGTCTAGGCCTGGAATTGTGTTTCTTGGGAGATTTTGTTTAATTATTTATTCAATTTCATTAGTGGAAATCTGTTCATATTTTCTATTTCTCATTCCATTCTGGAGATTATGTCTTTCTCAGAAATTGTATATTTCTTCTAGTGTTTCCATTTTATTTACATATAATTTCTTATATCTTCTTATGATGATTTGTATTTCTTTGATATAAGCTGTAACTTCTCATTTATTTCTGAGCTTATTAATCTGTATTTTTTTTTTCTCATGAGTCTGGTTAAAGTTTATCAATTTTATTTATCTTTCAAAAGCCATTACTTAGTTTGATTGAATGTTTCTATTTTTAATCATTATTTTATTTATGTTCTGACCTTTCAGCTGTCTTTCCTTCTACTAACAATTTTATTCTTATTTTGCTACTTCATTTGTTTGTAAGATTATGTTATAAGGGAGAGATGTTTCTTATTTGTATAAGTGGGATTATTTTGCTATAAGCATCCCTATTAATACTGCTTTTGCTATACCCCATGGACTTTGTTTCTGTTGTCATTTTTCTGTATATATATTTCCTTTGATTTTTACTGCAATCCATTAGTTGTTTAATATTGTATGATTTGTCCTCCACATTTTACTATTTTTGTAAGGTTTTTACATTTACTAAATTTCTATTCTCACAGAATCCA
This sequence comes from Vicugna pacos, assembly GCF_048564905.1. Taxonomy (NCBI): domain Eukaryota; kingdom Metazoa; phylum Chordata; class Mammalia; order Artiodactyla; family Camelidae; genus Vicugna; species Vicugna pacos. The sequence continues at coordinate 9,696,847 of NW_027328741.1, forward strand.
TACATTTCTTCTCAAAACAAGGAGAATAATAATAAAATTTATACAAAAATAGGAAAGAACCCAATTTTCTAAAATTATCATTGAAAAATGAACAATGCTGTAGGTATTATCCTCCCTGTGTTTATAACGTACTACAAAGCTACAGTAATCAAAACATCAATATATATCACTAAAAGAGACACATAAATCACTGGAACAAAATAAAGAGTTCGAAAATGAACCCACACACATATGGTCAATTAGTCTACAATAAAGGAGGCAAGAGTATACAATGGAAAAAAGGCAGTCTCTTCAACAAGTAATTCTGGGAAAACTGGACAGTACAAGTAAAAGGAAGACGTATGAGCACTTCCTTCCATAGAATACAAAATAAGATAAAAATGGATCAATTTCCGAATTGTAAAACCTGAAACTATACAATTTCTGATCAAAAACATGAGAAGAATTGACTTTGAGATAAATCATACCAATATTTATTGGTGATCTGTCTCCTAAGTAAAAAAAAAAAAAGGAAAGGAAAATTATCAATAATAGTTTTAAGTTTACGTAGGAGAAATTAGATGTACTACATGATACAGGGATTCTACTTCTTGTATATGTGTGAAGTGCAAAAGCTTTTGCAGTGTAAAGGAAACCTTCTAGAAGACATATGACAACACACAGAATAGAAGGAATAATTTCAGTCAATGAGAACAAAAAGGTGTTAATATCCATAATATATATGTACCAAATTAGTCCCAATATTTTAAAACACAGGCCTCAACATTTTAAGGATCTTCATGGAAAATTTTCAAAATCAGATATGAGGATGATTTACATTCACATAAAAAGAAACATAACGTTGCTATTCATTAGGAAATCGTAAATCACAACCAGAATGAAATATGATCCACAGCAACCAAAATGGCTATTTAAAAAGACTTCAAATGACAAACATTAATAAGAATGTCGATAAAAGGGAACCCAGGTACACTGTTGGTGGAAACATAAATTGATAAACCCACTATTATAAAAGTGTAAACAGTGAACAGAAAACTATATATAGAAGCAATATATGTCGCAGCAATTCCAGTTTTTGACATAAATCTGTAAAAACATGAAAACATTAACTTTAAAGGATATATTACCCCCATTGTTCTTAACATCTTCATTTAAAATAGCCAAGGATAGATGCACAACTCAACTGCCCATCAACATATGATTGGCTGAAGTAGATGTGAGATATAGATAACATAATAAATACTTAGTCATTGTCATATCAAAAAATAAATTTCTTCCATTTGAAAAAATGTGACTGGACCCAAAGTGTGTTGTACATATGAAAATAAGTCATACAGAGAGAAACACTGTAAGTTATCACTTATATGAGGAAACTAAAGATATAAGAGAAATAATCATAAAGAAACAGGAACAGAATCACTTATATATGTGCAGTGCACCAAGTAGTGGTTTTGTTTCAGGACAGACAAGAAGGATGGTGAAGACAGAAATATGCAAGCTACCAGTTGTAAATTAGAGAAGCAACAGGGCTATATTTTCAGCACAGAGAAATATTTTAATAATTTAAATGATTTTAAAGAGATTATAGGCATATATTTTAGTAAAATGTTCATGCATGTGGGAAAAACAATGAACAGAATAACCCAGGAAAATAAAAATATTTTGTAGTAATATGACATTAAGGGAGGTGATTTGTTCACTTTCTTTACTGTTCTTATAGTGTCCTAATTAGAATTTAAGCTTTTAAATGAAAAATATATACTTTGACAAAAGTGACATATGTTTAAACTATTTTTGTCTCTCCCCTTAAATTTACAGTCAGTAAAAAGTTCACATCTCAACAAAAATAACTACAACACAAAACAATACTCCAGAAAGAATGTGTAAAGCTGAAGTTTGGTGGGCTAAAACACATAAAGGAGGCTCAACTGAGGGAAGAGCAGTTTAGGTGCCTGCAACCAAGGCCCACTGACTAGGGTGTCTGAGCCCACAGGCTTAGAGAACCCAGGAGAAACAGAGTCTCAGTGGTTCACACAGCTTCGGCATCCAACTGCACCAGCAATCATGGTCACAGGTAACTTGGAGGGAGCCACAATGGAGAAAGAAATTCCATCCTTCAGACACTCAGACATTCATGACACTGTCCTAACTCCCCATTCAGATTGGTGGAGACAAGTTATCTTGCAAAATTGGATATGGGAAAGGCACTTGCCTGATTCCAAATACCCACCTGTCTTTACACCTTTCCTCAATGTATAAACTGAGTCTCAAGCGATATCAGATAAAAGGAAGGGTTCACCATGCCAGTGACAGCAGTGGCATTAACTACCAGAGAATTCTAAGAAGTGACAATGAAAGCACATCTTTTATGCAGACTGTAGAGACTGGAAAGTGCCATTTTGAAATATTATCAGAGGTAGCTCAGGTAAATAAAACCAAAAATTGTGCAATATTGCAAACTACCAGAAAACAAAAGCAAGGGCTCCAACTCCAAAACTATTATTTAGTGTCATCAGAGCAAAAATTTACCTTGATCATGACCAATCACAGTAACATTATACTGCACGCACACACATAGATACACAGGCATAGACACCGAAACAGACAAAGACACACACAAATACACACACGCACACACACACACACAATGTCAACCCTGCAGCAAACAAACTTATAGTCATGGTATATTGCCATATAATTAATAGAGAATCCCAATAAGTGTCATACAGTAACTCAATACAAAAACAAAATTCAGATAGCAGTTTAGTGAATTTATCAATAAATTAAATGCTGATAAGTAATACATTACCAAAGAGGCTGGAACTAAAAAATATCCAAACAATATTGGAGGACCAGATGAAGTTAATATCTGAGATAGATGAAGCATGCAACAGGAAGCATTGGGAGCAGACTGCCTTTGTGGAAGTGAGTTTAGCAAACTCACCATTACAAAACTAAAAATGATAGAGGAGCGCAGAGATACAAGATATTAAAAAGTGAGGAAATTCTACATTAGCCATCAGACTTCTTCAGGAAATGCACTTTAGAGTGAAATCCTGGAGGGAGAAGAAAATTAGGAGTTAGCTGATGGTTTATTTAAAGAAGTAATAGTTGATAACTTCCTGAACCTGTGTAAGGAACTGATATACAAGTCCATGTGCCAAAAAAACACCAATAACTTTAAGGCAAAGAGAACTCCTTCAGGATACGTTATATGCAAATTGGCTAGTCAATGACAGAGTAAAATTTTAAAGGCAGCCAACAAATGTTATGATAAGCTACAAAGGAACCCCATTAGACTTTCAGCAGATTACTCAGCAGAAAACATCGGCCAACGGTAAATTAAATGGCATTTTCAAACTACTGATAGAAGAAATCTCTCACTCAAGAATACTCTATCTTGCACAGTTATCACTTAGATACAAAGTGAAAATACTTTACCAGACAAACAAATCCTGAATGAGATGAAAAAAAATAAAACTGAGACACCTTACACGGGGTTCAGAAAAGAGCTCTTCTAATAAATTTAAAATGGCCAAAATATGCAAAACGAACAAAATGCTAAGCAGACACCACGAGAAATTTGCAACTGTTTCTTTGGGTATTTTCTTAAATGCTACTATACTTTATGGATTAAAGAGAGAAAAATTGGAAATCAGGGGCAATAAATATATATACATCAAACTGGTAACATGTTCACAAGAGTAAAAGAAATTATTTGAGAGAGTAATCATAAAAGATAATGAGTAAAAATAAATCAATATTAAAGGAAACTGCTATCAGTGGAAAAAGGACTAAATTATACATGAGATGTTTTATTTTTATTTGAAGTATATTAGATGTGCTATATTGTGTAGTTTCAGATGTACAGCATAGAGATTCCAACATCTTTGTGGATTATATTGCATTATAAATTATTACAATACTTTTAACATTCAATTATTATGTTATTTTGAATAATTCCCTGATCTATTCAGATTATATTGTTGCTTCTCTCCTTTATGTATACTACATTATATCTCTCAATATCGTACCATAAAATTGTCCTTCCCTTCCACTTTGGTAAACATAAATTTTTTCCGTATCTTTCATTCTGTTTCAGTCCTTCCTATCTATTCTGTCTATCTATCTTCCATGTCTCTATCAATCAATCAATCTGCCTATCTATCTATTTATTTATCTACCATATGTCTGTGTATCTATCCTTCTATTTATCTGTCATCTATCAATAGATATCTATAGATAGATGTACATAGATATTTGTTATCCTTAAAATTCTACATATAAATTATATTACATACTTTTGTCTTTGTCTAAGTTTCTTCACTAAGCACAATATTTACTAAGTCCATTCAGGATGCCGAAATAGCAATGTGTTATACTTTCTCATGGCTGACTAATATTCCATTGCATATTTATAGAATCATCATATCTTCTTAAGTCCATACTCTACTGTGGACCCTTGGATTCCTTCCCAGTCTTGCATGATAATAACAGTGCTGTTGTGAACATTCGTTCTTCTCAATTTAGGGATCTTTCCTCAGATTTTTCCTAGGAGAGGAATTAGTGTTTCATATGGTAGTTCTGTTTTAGGTTTTAAAGAAATCTGAATACTGTTTTCCATAGAAGCTTTATCAATTTACATTCCTACAAAGTGTATACAAGAGATTTCTTACCTCCACATCGTCTCCAACTTTCCATTTGTAGACTTTTTGATAATAGCCGTTTGACCAGTGTGAAGTGTTACCTCATTGTGGTTTTGATTTGCAATTACCTAATAATTAGCAAAGTTGAGCATTTTTATCACCTGACCATTACTCATCTGTAAGTTTTCTTTGGAAAATTATTAACTCAGTTACTATGCTCTTATTTTTGATTGGGATTTTGCTTTTCAAATTGAGTTGTGTAACCTAAATCCATGTTACATCTATTAACCTACATCTATTAAACCCTGGTCACTTGCATTGTTTACCAAAATGTTCTCCAATTACACAAGCAGTGTTTTCATTTCATTCATTGTGTCCTTAGCTGTGCAGAAGTTTTCAAGTTTGTTTAGGTCTCACTTGCTTATTCTTGCTTTTATTTCTTTTGCCTAGGAGACTGATAAAAGAAAATATTTCTATGATATATATCCAATAGGGTATCACCTATATTCACTTCTAGCAGTTTTATACTATCAGGTCTTACATTTAGGTCGTTAATACACTTGTAGTTTATTTTTGTATATGATGTCAGGGAATGCTCTCATTTCACTGTTTTGCATGTAGATGTCCAGCTTTCACAACACCATCCATTGACGAGACTTTCTTTCCTCCATTGTATACTTTTGCCTTTTTTATCATAGATTCATTGCTCATAGGTGTGTGGAATTGTTTCTAGGTTCTCTGTTTTTATTGATTATAACTTTGTGCCAATGCCATGGTGTTTTTATTACTGTAGGTTTGTAGTAGAGTAAGGTACCTGGGAGGGTTATATCTCCAGATTTGTTGTTTTTTTAAGATCATTTTGGCAATTTTTAATGATTTAATATAAAACTTAGAGTTATTTTTTCTGCTTCTTTGGAAAATTCTACAACTTCATAACATTATTTGCACTAAATCTGTAGGTTTCTTTGTGTAGTACGGCCATGCTAACAATATGAACTCTTTCAATCCAAGAGCAGAAGACATCTTTCTATTTCTTTGAATCATTTTTAAATACTTTGTTAATTTTTTTATAATTTTCAGTGTGTAGATCTTTCACATATGTGGTTACATTTATTCAAAGATATTCCAGGGAATGGAATTTTATATAGTATTTCTTTCAACGTCCATTTTAGGATATCTCATGATTAATGTGTAGAAATACAAGAGACTTCTTTACATTAATCTTGTACCCTGCTCCCTTGCTGAAATTATTTATTATTCATAACAGTCAGTGTGGGGTCCTTAGGACTATCTGTGTAGATTGTTATGCCATCATTATTGGTGATAATTTTGCTTCTTTCTTTCCATTTTGTGTTTCCTTTACTTCTTTTTCTTTCCCTTTTCCTTTATTGTATTACTATGAAACAGAAGGGGTGAGAATAGGAGTCCTTGTCTTGTTCCTGAATTTACCCAGGAGGCTTTCAGCTTATACCCCTGAGTACTATAACTTGCTATAAATGGCCTTTACTATGCTGAGAGATGTTCCCATTATACTCACTTTCGTGAGAGTTCTGGTCATGAATGTATGTTGAATTGTGTCAAATCCTTTTTCTCTCTGTATTGACAAGGTCCTGTGGAATTATTTCTTCCTTTATTAGATAAGTGTCACGCTGATGGAGTTGTGTATGTTGAACCATCCTTGTGACTCTGAAAGGAATCCAACTGATCATCGTGTATAATCCTTTCTATGTATTGCTGGATTAATTTGCTGATGTTCTTTTGAGGATTTTTGAATGTATATTCATCAAGGATATTGGCTTTTCATTTTCATTTTTTCTTTGTTGTGTCTTTGGATTTGTTATCGGGGTAATGGTGGCCTCATAGAATAACATTGGAAATTGTCCTTCCTCCTTCATTTTTTGAAATAGTTGGGGGGAAAGAGGTTTTAGTGAAGGCATCCAAGCATTTTGTCCCTGGGGTGTTTTTAAAATTATACATTTTATTTAACTAATACTGATTGCTCTTTTCAAGTTTTCTGTTTTCTCTTTATTCAGTGTTGGTAGGCTGCACGTATCTAGAAATGTGTCCATTACTTTTAGGTCATCCAATTGGTTGTCACATAACTGCTCATAGTGATTTCATAATCTTTTTTTTGCATTTCTGTAATAAAAGATATTATTTCCACTGTTTCATTTCTTATTTTGTTTTGGTCCACTCTGTGTATTTCTTGAAAAGCCTGGCTAAATGCTTACCAGTGTGTTAATATTTTTAAGAAAAAATTAGCTCATGTTTATAGGAATTTCAACTAATTTTTTGATTTATATTTCATTTATTTTCAACCTACTAATTAAAGATTTCTCATTCTAATGCCTTTGGGATTTTTTTGTTCTTATTTCTAGTTGTTTTGGGTAGTATGTTTGGCCCATTGTGTGAGATTTTTCTTCTTTGTAGAAGACCTTAATTGTTCTAAGCTTCCCTCATAGTTTTGTCTCTGCTGTATCCCATACATTTTATGAAGCTGTGTTTTCATTGTAATTTGTCTATACGTATGATATTATTACCTCTTTAATTTATTCATTGACCTTGTTTTATTTTATTATTTTAAAGCATGTGGTTTAATCACATGTTTGTGCATTTTTTTTTCTTCTTTCTAGAGTTGATGCATTATTTCATGATTATGTGTGTGGAAAAATACTTGCTGTAATATATATTTGCTTAAAGTTCCTGAGGCACTTTTCATGACATAATTTGTGGTTAATTCCTTATATAACATCCTGTGCACACTTGAAAAGTTTATGTGTTCTGCTTTTCTGATGCAGTGTCCAATAACCCAGTTAGGTTCAAATGATCAAATATAATATTGAGACCTCTATTTCCTTACAGATATTCTTTCTGGATGATCTGTCTATCAGAATAGTGAGGCGTTAAATTCATCTACTATTATTGTTTTATAATAAAATGATTCCTTCATGTCTACTAATATTTCTTAATATTCTTATTATCTATGGTGTTGGGTCTATATATAAATTAATGAGTGTAATACTCTATTTTTATATTGATCTCTTTTTCATTATATAGTCTCATATATATCTTTCATTGTGGCCCTTAATTTGCAACATACTTTGTATGAGTGGAGCATTGCAATTTGCACTATCTTATCATTTCCATGAAATACCTCTTCCATCTATTTCAAGGCTGTGTTTATCTTCCACCATAAAGTGAGACATTCTGGGGGTGTTGGCCAAGATGGTGGAGTAGAAGGATGCTTGATACTCACCCTTTCCCACAAATGCACCAAGACTCACATCCATAGACCCACTCAGCTAACCAGAGAACCTGTAGAAATCTTGCAGAAAATTGTCCTCTTGAATAGGTAAAGATGCATAAAATCTGGCAGGAGAAAAGGAAGAAAGAAAGAAGAAAAGGCAAAACAGAGTGGAACAGGTCCCACAGGGAGGGAGATTCAAAGATTACTGGCGCTCATTCACTGGGTCACCCCTCTCCAACTGAGTTTTTGGCAGGACGGAGGGGGAGCCTCCAAGGCTTGGATCTGTACAGAGTATTAGTTGATTGACACAACTAAGTTAAACAGGCACAGACACCCAGGCCAAGATGCAGCCCGGAAGCTGGGGGCAGGTCCATGCTGCACGAGCTTGGTGGAAGCTGGGAATGGCTGCACTGAGGCAGTCCAGGGGAATGGAGGGGACTGTGTGTCATTGCTGTAGGTGTACAGGGCAGAACAACCTGGGCCCTCTATAAAACAACAGGGCAGATGTGCCCTGTGGGTGGAAGGGTGCATAACCGTGTCTGAATATCCACAAAAGTTTCTAGGTGAAGAGAGCTAGGGCTCAGACACAGCCACCATACCCTCTGGTGCTTTGCACCCAGGCAGCAGCAGGGGCAATATCTGCATTCATTATTAAGTACTTAACAGCCTGAACGTCCTGACGAAGACTTCTCTACAGCCTGAGACAGTTAGGATCTTTCTGTCCTGGTTCCTCAGAGAACTTGCTTCACCAAGGCAAACAAGGAGCTGGGTTTTGGGCCAGACCAGGGACACGGATGTTCCTCAGTCTTCCCTGATCCCACTTCTGGTGTGCAAACACGAGGCGGACCGTAGAGTGGCACAGAGCAGCAGAGTGACTGGCAACCTGAGGGGGCGTGTGGCCCCCAAGCTTTTCTGCTGCAATGCAGCCCCTGACCATGGTGCTGGGAGAGGGCATGATGCCCACTCCTGCCTGGTCAGCCTGCAACATCTCACTGCAGCATCAGGCGGGGCAGTGACAAGCCAGCCCAAAGTAAAGAGATCTGCTTCGGACGCAGTGTTTGGGGTAGGAGCGATCTGCTTGCCGACAAGCACTGGGAGCGGCACAGTTGAGGGCTCCAGTGGAGGGCCTCTGAAAACAGGAAGATGAGCTTCCAAAATAGGATGAATACAGAAAGACTTCACATTAAATGAACACAGTCTTCAGGAGGACACAGACCACCTCGTTGTTTTAATCTGTTTTTACCTGTTCCATTTTCTGTTACCCTAAAATTTTCACTTCTTTAGCAATTATACATACCCCTATTTTCACCCTTTGAAACATTTAAAAAATATTTTTATTATTATTATTTTTCATCACCCTGCTTCAACTTGCTCTTCTATTATGCATTATACAATGTCTTCAAAAATTTATTTCCCCTTTTTAAAATTCCTTGTCTCTCTCTCTCTTTTTTCTCTTTTCTAAGTTGTATTACTACATAGACACTAGGTAGAGGAACTCCCTTAGGACCACATTAGATATCTCTTACTCCATAAAGCACAGTGCCAGAGAGGTAGGAGCAAGGCGAAGAAGCAGAGAAGCCATTCACAATTAAAAGAGCAAGATAAATCCCCTGAAAGGATGATCAGTGAAATAGACATTGATAGCTTACTTGATCAAGATTCTTAAAAAGGAGTGATCGAATTACTGAAGGAAATAAAAGATAGTGTTTAGAGATATAAAATATGTCAAAAATGAAATGAAATCTATAAAGAAGAGCTGAGTAGAATAGGTAAACTCGTTGACTGAGATAAGGAAAAATCTAAATGTGTCACAAAGTTGACTAGATAATGCAGAGGAATGAATTAGTGACTTAGAAGACAGTACAAAAGAAAGCACCCATTCAGAAGAGCTACAAGAGGAACAACGAGAAACAAATGAAAAAAGCATAAGGGACCTATGTGATAATATAAAACATGCCAAACTTGGCATGATAGAAGTTCCAGAAGGGGAGGAAAGTTCAAAGGGGATTGCAAAGGTGTTTGAAGAAATCATGACTGAGAACTTCCCAAACATATATAAGGAATCAAATATTGATGTACAGGAAGCTCAGAGTGTCCCAAACAGGGAGAACACAAATACATCCACACCAAGACATTTAATTAAATGGCCAGAGTCAAGGATAAAGAAATGATCCTGAGGGAAGAAAGGGAAAAGCAAAGAGTGAGTTACAAGGGAATCCCCATAAGGCTCCCAGCTGATTTCACTACACAAATACTACAGGACATAAGGAAGTGGCAAGATATATTCAGAGTATTGAATGAAAAAAATGATATACCCTAGGATAATTTAACCAGAAAGGCTATACTTTATTGTAGAAAGAGACATAAATGTTTTCACAGACAACAAAATGCTACACGGGTTTAGTAACACTGTACCCATACTAAAAGAAATATTTAAATGTCTACTCTAAAAAGAAAAGTAGCAGGATGATACAGAAATAAGAATCTCACAGCTGGAAAGGTGATAACTCATGAATTATAAATAAAATAAACACAAAATTTAAAAAAAAGACATACAAATCATTGAAAGAGGGAGAAGGAGGCAGGAAAATAGAGAATTTTTTTTTGGTCTTTCTTTTTAAAAATTTTTGTTATCGGTAGGACGGTTTTGAGATCATGTTACTATCAGTTTAATAAAAGCAGTTATAATAATGGTCTAAAAGACTTATATAAAAGGGTAACAACAAGACAAAAACTTATCAGGGTGTCACTAAAACTAAATAAATTCCATGATATTTCAAAGGAAAATGACCAAACCATAAAAGGAAGATGAAATGAACAAAGAGGAAATACCAAATCAACTGCAAAGATAAGGTCAAATTGGCAATAAATGCAAACATATCATCGATTATTATAAATGTTAATGGACTAAATGCTCCAGTCAAAGTCATAGAGTGGCAGGGTGGATAATAAAACAAGAACTTTCAATATGCTGCCTACAAGAGATCCACTTCAGGGAGAAGGACACATATACATTGAGAGAGAAAGGATGGAAAAGATATTTCATACAAATGGAAAAGCCAAAAAGACAGGAGTCGCAGTACTGATTTCTGACAAAACAGTCTTTAAAACAAAGACCATAAAGAAAGATAAAGAACACTTTATAATGATTGAAGGAGTGATAAAAGATGAGGATAGAACACTTGTTAGTACATATGCAGCAAATAGAGGAGCACCTAAGTACATAAAGTAATTACTAACAGATATAAAGGGGGATAGTGATGGGAACCTAATCATAGTTGGAGATTTCATCGCAGCATTAACATAACTGGACAGATCATCCAGACAGAAAATAAATTAGGCAAAAGAGAAGTTAAATAATACAATAGAAATATTACACTTGGTGGATATTTTCAGAGCATTGCACCCCCAAAAATATAGTATATACATTCTTTCCAAGTGCACATGGGACATTTACCAGATTTCACGATATAGGTGGGAACAAAAGAAATCTCAGCAATTTTAAGAAGATAGAAATTACCTCAAGCATCTTTACTGACCACACAACCATGAAGCTAGACATCAACAACAGAGAAACAAAGGAGAACAAAAGTAAAACATGGAGATTAAACAATATGTTATTGAAAAACAAATGCGTCAAGGAAGAAATCAAAGCTGAAATGGAAAAGTTCCTTGAGACAAAAGAACATGAAAGCAAAACCAAAGAAAATTTATGGGACAAATGCAAAGCAGTGCTGAGAGGGGAGTTTACAGCAATAAAGGCTTTCCTCATAAAAGAAGAACAATCACAAATAAACAATTGAACCCACCAGCAGAATAAACTAGATAAAGAAGAACAAAAACAACAAAAGGCAGCAGAAGGAAGGAAATCATAAATATTGGTGAGGAAATAATTATAATAGAGATTGAAAAAACCATAGGAAAAATATCACCAATCCAAAAGCTGGTTTTTTATAAAAGTAAGGAAAACCGAACATCCTCTGTCCAAACTCAAAAAGAAGAAAAGAGAGAGAGCAAAAATTAGCAAAATAAGATAGGAGAAAGGAGAAATTACAACAAATAAGATAAAAATAAAGAATATCATATGAGAATATTATGAAAAGTTTATGGAAACTACCTCGATATCCTACAGGAAACGGACAATTTTCTGGACACATACTGTCCACCAAGGATGAATCAAGAAGAAACTTACCCCTTGAACAAGCAGAGCACCAGAAATTAAATCAAAAAAGCAATATAAAACCTCCCTACAAATAACAGTCCAGAACCAGACTGATGCAATGAGGAATTCTACAAAACATACAAAGAAGAACTCATACCAGTGCTTCTTAAATGCTTCCAGAAGATTGAAAAGGAAGGAATACTCCCAGTCATTCTATGAAGCCACAATCACCCTGAAACCACAACCAGGCAAAGACACTACCAAACAAGAGAATCATAGGCCAATATCACTGATGAACACAGAAGCAAAAATCCTCACCAAAATACTAGCAAATAGAATCCAAACACAGAAAAAAGATTATACTTCATGACCAAGTAGAGATTATGCCTGGGACACAGGGGTAGTTCAACGTATACAAGTCAAAAAATGTAATACAGCACATCAACAAGAGAAAGGACCAAAGCAACATGGTCATCTCAATAGATGCAGGAAAAGCATTTGATAAAATTCAACACCCACGTATGATAAAATCTCTCACCAAAGTGGGCATAGAGGGAACATAACTAAGCATCATGAAAGCTATAGATAACTAACCTATAGCTAGCATAGTAATCAATTGTGAGGAAATTTAAACCTTCCCACTAAAATCTTGGACAAGACAAGGATGCACACTATCTCCACTCCAACTCAAGATAGACTTGGAATACCTAGAAACAGCCATCAAACAAGAGAGAGAAGTAAAAGGGATGCAAATTTGAAAGGAAGAGGTAAAAGTCTTACTATATGCAGGTAATATGTTACTATATATAGAAAACCCTGCAAGATCGGGACAAAAACTACTAAAGCTGATCAAAGTATTCAGCAAGGTAGCAGGTTACAAGATTAAGATTCAAAAATCAGTGACATTTCTTTATGCTAATGATTCAGATAATAATATAGAGCTACAGTCAACATGACAGCACTGAATCGATAGGAAAACATACATATAGGCCAATGGAACAGAATAGAGAGACCAGAAATAAACTCACAAACTTTTGGTCAATTAATCTTCGACAAAGGTGGCAAGAAAATACAATGGATTTGAGACAGACACTTCAGCAACTGGTGTTGTGAAAACTGGAAAGCAGCATGTAAATCAATGAAGCTAGAGCACTCCCAATAAAGCTAGAACACCACACACAAAAATATAATAAGAATGGATCAAAGACTTAAACATACTTCAAGATACAATAAAACTCCTTGAGGAAAATATAGGCAAAATATTAACTGACAATTCTCGAAAATTTTCTCACAGAAGAAATAAAAGCAAGAAAAAACAAATGAGACCTAATGAAACTTTCAAGCTTCTGCACAGTACAGAAACCGGAAGTAAAACAAAAAGTCAACATACGGAATGGGAAAATAATTTGCATATGAAACAGACAAAGGCTTGATCTTCAAAGTATATAAGCAGCTCATCCAACTGAATAAGAGAAAATGAACAACGCAATCCAAAAATGGGGAGAAAATCTAAACAAGCGATTCTCCTAGGAAGACATACAAATGATCAATAGGCACATCACAAAATGCTCAATATCACTTATAATCAGAGAAATGAAAATCAAAACTACAGTGAGGTATCACCTTACACCAGTCAGAATGGCCATCATTCAAAAATCCACAAATGAAAAATGTTAGAGTGGCTGTGGAGAAAAGTGAACTGTCCTTCACTGCTGGTGGCAATGCAATTGGGTGTAGCCACTGTTGAAGACAAGATGGAAATTCCTCAAAAGCCTAGGAATAGACTTAACACATGACCCAGGAATCCCGTTCCTGGGCATATATCCAGAACGAACCCTACTTCAGGATGACACCTGCACACCAATTTTCATAGCCAGCACTATTTACAATAGCCAAGACATGGAAACAGCCTAAATGTCCATCGACAGTTGACTGGATAAAGAAGAGGTGGTATATTTATACAATGGAATACTAGTCAGCCATATAAACTGACAACATAATGCAATTTTCAGCAACATGGATGCTCCTGGAGAAAGTCAGTCTAAGTGAAGTAAGCCAGAAAGAGAAAGAAAAATACCATAAGAGATGGCTTATCAGTGGAATCTAAAAACAAAATAAAACAAAACAAAAAGAGGACAAATACAAAAGAGAAATAGACCCACAGTCATAGAATATAAAGTTTTGGTTGCCATGTGACGGGGGGTTGGGAGAGATAGACTGGGAGGCCAAAATTGTAGAATAGATAAAACAGGATTCTACTGTATAGCATAGAGAATTTTATAAAAGATCTTATGGCAGCTGAAAGGCAAAAAATGGGACAAAAAATGTATATATGGTCACTGTAACTGAAAAATTGTGCTCTATGCTGGAATTGGAGACAAATTTTTAAAATGACTGTAAATCAATTAAAAAAATTGAAAAAACAGAAAAAACATTATCCTAAATATTAGAGGTTTAAATATAAATTATAGAGAAAAAATCTATGCTAAAGAGTAATAAAACCAAAGATTTTGTTTTATGTTTTCTTTTTGAGATAAGCAATTCAATAAACCTCTAGCCAAGTGCATCATGAAGAAAAGGTAGATGCTTCAAAGAAAAAAATTAAGAAAGAAAAGAAGAGAAATAAATATTGTTACCTCAGATATACAAAAGGATCATTTTGTCAACACTTACATGCCAATAAACTGGACAAATTAGAAGAAATAAACAAATGTCTAGAAAGACACAGAGATAAGGAGAAACAAATTATTTGAGAAAACTGTTTACTAGAAGAAAGATAGAATCTGCATTTAAAAAAACTGTTGAATAAAAGTGCAGATATAAACAGCTCCCGTGGAGAACTGTAAAATTACACAAAGCAGAACTTATACTCTTCAAACTATTCAAACATAGTGAAGATGTGGGAAACTCCCAAATTAATTCTATGAAGCTTTCATCACCCTGATAGCAAAACCAACAAAAAAAGTACTGGCAAAGGGAATTTCAAGCCATTATATTTGATAGATTTACAAGCAAAAATTCTACAAAATATTATTAGCAAACTAAATCCAGCAATACCTAAAATATATCATACACCATGATCAACTTGGATTCATTGCAGGGTCACAAGAGAGGTTCAACATACACAAATCAATCAGTTGGAGGCACCACATTAACAAAAGGAAAAGAGAAAATGACATAGTCATCCCAATAAATCCATTAAAAGCATTTCGTAAAATTCAACATTTATTCATTAAGACAGCGACAACAGCAACAACAACAACCACAACAACAAAAGCAACAATGGCAGAAACCTCTTAGCAAAGTAGGATTCAGGAAATATACTTCAACATATTTAAAGTCGTTAATTACAGGACCACAGACAACATAATATGCAAAAGTGAAAACCTGAAAGCCAAATTAAGGAATAAGACAAGGATGCCCACTTTCACCAGTTTTATTAAACACAGTATGGGAAGTTCTAGTAACAGTAATCGGACAAGAAAAAATGTTATTCAAGTTGGATTGAATGAAGTAAAACTGTTATTATTTTAGATGACATGATAATATATATAGTGATCTCTAAAGATTCTCCAAACCAAAACAACTAAATCTAATAAAGACATTTAGCAAAGTAGCATGATTCATGATTAATATACAAAAACTGTCACATTTTTTACACAAACAATGAAATAATCCATAATTTTAAAAGATCCATAAGAAATCAGATCAAAAAATGAAAAACCTATGAAAAAAAAACATAATAAAATGAATAGGACACTGATAAAGAAATCTGAAGATAATGTCAAGAAATGGAAAAAAATCTCAAGGTCTTAGTTTAGAGGAATTAATAATTTTAAAATATACATACTACAAAGGATGTCTACAGATATAAATTGATTCAAATCGAACTACATGATATTTTCCACAGAACTAAAAACAGTACTATGATTTGTATGGAATTGCAAAAGAACCAGAACTGCAAAAGAAACACTGAGGAAAAAGTACTAAGTTGGAGGCATAACCTATAACCATCCCAGATTTCAGACTATAGTACAAAAATACCTAAATCAAAACCGCACAATCCTGGAAAACAACCAAACATCTCTATCACTGGAATGTAACACAGAGGCAGAAATAAAACATCACACCTATGGTTAACTAAACTATGACAAAGGAAACAAAAATATACAATGTCTAAAATACAGTCTTCAGCAAGTGATGTTGAGAAAGCTAGATAGCTACATGTAAATCAATGAAATTAGAACACTCCCTCACACTGTACAAAAATAAACTCAAAATGCTTTAAATATGTGAATATAATACATGACACAATAAAAATCCTGGAAACTAACATAAACAAAACAAGACATAAATTGTAGCAAAATTTTCTTATGTCATTCTCCCAAGCTGAAAATAATAAAAACAAGATAAACAAAAATCCTAATTAAATTTAAATGCTTCTACACAGCAAAATAAACAAAATGAAAAGATGAATTTCCGTATGAGGGAAAATATTAGGAAACAATGCAATCAAAAAGAGGCTAATTTCTAAAATACACACATTGTTCCTACAACTCCATTTCAAAAGTCTACAAACAACTCAGCCAGAAAATGAGCAGAAGACAATTCTCTAAAGAAGACACACAGATGACAAACAGGAAAAATAACATGCTCACATTGCTAATCATTATACAAATGTAAGACAAATATAAAATAATGTTTTACCTCACACTATTGAGAAGGGCTGTCATTCAAATGTCTACAATCTGTAAAGAATTGGGTAGTTGTGGAGAAAATGGGACTCTCCAACACTGTTGGTGGGAATGAAAATTGATGCAACCACTTTGGAAACAGTATGGAAGTTCCTTTACATAATAAAATTAGACATTTCATATGACCCAGCAATCCCACTCCTGGGCATATAAAACATAAATCCTGAAAACAGAGAATCCTAGAGTAAAACATAAAAAGTACACTCTGACATTGGACTTCATATGATTCTACATATGTCTCCTCTGGCATGGGAAGCAGAAGCAAACCTAACAAAATACGATTGTATCACTCTAAAGAGATTTACACTGCAGAAGAAATGATCAATAAAATGAAAATTGAACAAACAGAATGGGAGAATATATTTGCAAGTTATATTTTCCAATGTGGTGTTAATATCCAAAATATATGGCAAACTCTTTCCCCACAACAACAACAAAAGAGAGCAAACAATCCAATTAAAAAAATGTCCATAGGAACTGAATAGATAGACATGAATCAAATTTCTGTAGAAAACATACAGTTGGCTAAATGACCCATTAAAATATGTTCAGAGTTATAAATTATTAGGAAAGTCATAAACCAAAAATGAGACAAGACTTCACACTTCTCAGAAGGCTCTCATCAAAAAGAAAACAAATAGATATTGGTGAGATTATGGAGAAAAAGGAACACCAAGGAAACTGTTGATAGGTATGCAAAATATTGATTTAATTGCATATATACATCAAATTTTCTTCATCCATTTTTCGGTCAAGGGATGTTGGGTTTTTAGGCCCCTGTCTGAAGGCTCTAGAGAATAAGCCCATGGACTGAATTGATAAACAAGCTGTGAGGAATGTCACATATCCAGGCTGGATAAGAAATGGCCTACTCAATGTATCCAGTATGAATGGATGGATATCTTATTCTGGGTAAGATACTCAGAGGAGGACAACCTAAGAAAGGCACAGCCAGCTGGATAAGAGATGGCCTACTTAATGAAGTTCCGTGATGAACTTTAAAACATTCCTTGATCATTTAACATCCTGTGCTTACTGCAGTAGATTGGGGAGATAAATAGCTTAAGATTATTATCATTGTTATAACTTAAATGATATGTGAGGCATTGTGTATGTCCTATATAAAGCCTTCTTCTTAGAATCAAAAACAGAGAACTTCTTCGTTTCTCTCCACACAGTGTTTGTGTGTAAATGATATCGTGCCACTGACAGGGTTAATTTAATTTGATGGGAGTATCTTAAAAGTATGTTTCATCATATACAATGCACTTTCCACACGTATTGAGATGATTATGTGAGTTTTATTTCTCATTCTATTAGTGTGGGATGTCACCTTTATTGATGTCAATATTTTGAAGTATCCTTAAACCCAGGGATTAATCCCTTTACTCATGTGTGTGTATTATAATTTAAATGTGTTGTTGAATTCATTTTGCTTGTGTTTTGTTGAGAATTTTGGCACATATGTTCATCAGGGATAATATTCTATTTATTGCATATAATGTCCTTTCTATCATTGTTATGCATATAAAGCTGGCATCATAAAACATGTTTGGAATCTTTCACACCCTTCAAATTCTTGGAAGATTTGGGGAAGAATTGGTGAGAAATTTTCTTCAAATGAATGACAGTAAAGACCAGTAAAGTCGTCTTGCAAATATTTTCTTGTTTGGGAAGTTTGGATTATTGATTTACTCCTATACACTTTTGCTCTATTTAACATTCTTATTTCTTCTTGATTCAGTATTGGAAGACATATGTTACTGGGAATTTGTCTTTGTTGTAAGTCATTCAAATCGTTGTCTAGTGGTAATTTCTTATGATGCTTTGCATCTCTACAACATCAGTGGTAATATATTCTCTTTTATTTCTAAGTTTAATTGAGTCTTTAATTTCTTTATCAGCCTAAACTTTTGTCCACTTTATGTTTAAAAGAAAAAGACTAAGGTATATTTTTTTTTTATATTTTCAATTGTTTCTCTTATTTTCCTTACTATCATTCATTCAATTATCTTCTTTTTTCTTTCAGTTTTCCCCTAGAATTTGAGGTGAAAAGTTAAGTAGTGTGAATCTTTGTATTTCATTTATTACTAAATTTTTTATTTAGATATTATTTATTTATTTACTTATTAATTTATATATTATTTATTTATTTACATATTTATTCATTTATTTATCATTGAAGTACAGCCATTTACAATGTGTAAATCTGTGGTTTAGATCACAGTGTTCCCGTACATGTATACATTTGTGTAACTATTAAAGTTTACTTCACGATATTTAACTTACTGCCCTGTGTCATACGAAAGAAATTTTGAAAAAATCTATTTTTATATATAGTGGATAACTTTTTATAGATGAAAGCTCCCATATATATCCTCTCAAAGTCCCTTTCCGCATTTATCATAAAATCTTTTATTAGGTCTGTGAGTGTGCTTAAATTTTGTACATGAAATCATTGTGTTCTCATCGAAATTTTTTTTAATATTACACATATGTTATGTCATGTATTATTTTTCTTTCTCCTTCTGGTTTACTTCAATTAGAACGTCACTTTATGGGGACATCCATTTTGCTGCAAATGTCATTGTTTTATCATTTTCTATTGCAGAATATTACTCCATTGTGTAAATATGGCATAATTTCTGAATACTGTCATCAGTTGTTGGACCATTAGGTTGCTTCCATGTCATGGCTGTTATATATAGCACTGCTAAGAACATCAGGGTGCAGGTGTCTTTTTGAATTACTGTTCCCTTTGATATATACCCAGAAGTGGGATTGCTGGAATGTATATTGTCAATTTTTATTCTTTTGAGGAATCCCCATCCTGTATTCCACAATGACTGCACCAAACTACATTCCTTCTATCAGTGTATGACGGTTCACATTCTCCACAGCTTCCCCAGTATTTATTGTTTGTGGATTTTTGAATGATGGCCATTGTGACTATTGTGAGGTGATACTTCATCATAGTTTTAAATTGCCTTTCTATAATAATGATAGTGAGAATTTTTTTTTCATATATCTGTGTGGCATTTGTATGTCTCTATTTGAGAATTGCTTGTTTAGGGCTTCTGCCCATTTTCAGATTGGGTTTCTTGTTTTTTATTATTATTATTAGGTTGTATAAAGTCTTTATATTTTGGAAATTAAGACTTTGTCAGTTGCATCAATTCTAAATGTTTTCTTTAGTCCTGTAGGTTGTCAGTTTGCTTTGTTTATGATCTCCTTTGCTGTCCAAAAACTTGTTTTATTAGGTTCCATTTATTAATTTTGCACTTACATCCATTACCTGGGTATGCTGTTCTAGGAGATCATTGCTGAGATTTACCTCAGAGTGTTTTGCCTTTGTTTTCTTCTAGGAGATTTACTGTGTCTTCCCGTACATTGAAGTCTTCAAGCCATTTTGTGTTTATTCTTGTGTATGCAATGAAGGAGTGTTCTAACTCCATTACTCTGTATGCTGCTATCCAGTTTTCCCAACAGCATTTGGTGAAGAGATGGTCTTTTCTCTGTAATATTCTTGGCTACTCTGTCAATGATTCATTCAACATACGTATGTAGATTTATTCCTAGGCCCTGTATTCTGTTCCATTTTTCCATATGCCTCTTTCTGTACCAATATCTTGTCATTTTGATTATTGTATCTCTGCAAAAGTGTATGGAGACCTGGTGGTTTATTCCTCCAGCCTCTTACTTTATTTTGAATATTGCTTTGGAAATTATGGATTTTTTAGTACTCTGTGTAAGTCTTAGGATCATTTGGTTCAGTCCTAAAAAGAAATGTTTTCATAATTTGATAGGAAATCACAATAAGTCTGTTGATTGCCTTGGGCAGTATGGCCATTTTAACAATTTTGTTTCTTCCGTTACATGTCCATTGGGTATCTTTTCAATTCTTCAAATTTTTTTTATTTCCTCAATCAATGTTTTCTAGTTGTCCCTGTATAAGATATTCACCTCCTTGGTTAGATTTATTCTTAAGCATTTAGTAGTTTTGGGTGCAGTTATAAAAGCGGTTGTTTCTATATTTGTTTTCCTGTTGATTGAATGGTAGTGTAAAGAAATGCTATTAGTTTCTGTACATTACTCTGGGTACCTTGCCCAGTTCCTTTTTTAGCCTAAGTACTTATTAGTGAAGCTTTTACAGTTTTCTCTATATAGTGTCATGTCTGCGTATCGTGGCAAATTTACCTCTTCTTTTCCAGTCTGAATCATTTTATTTCTTTTTCTTGCCTGATCTTTGTGGCTAGGACTTCTGAGACTATATTGAATTGAAATTATGAGAATGGGCAACCTTGTCTTGTCTCAGGATTTTTGGGAAGGGTTTCAGTTTTTCACCATTGAGATTTTTGCTGGCTATATGTTGGTCATAAATAGCTTTCATAATGTTGAGATATGGTCCCTCTATGCCCACTGTGATAAGAACTTTTATTTCAAAAAGGTGTTAAATATTATGAAATGCTTTTTCTGTATCTACTGAGATGATCATGTGGTTTTTTGTTCTGCTTTGTTGATATGGTGTATCACAATTGATTAGCATATGTTCAACCATCCTTGTGTTCCTGGTATGAACCTAACTTGACCATGGTGTGTAATCTCTTTTTACATGCTGTTGGATTCTGTTTGTTAATAATTTCATAAAGAATTTTATATCTATGTTTATCAATGATATTGGCCTATTGTTGTCTTTGGTGTAGTGTCTTTTTCTGGTTTTGGTATCAGTTTGATGTTGGCCCTATGGTGTGAGATTGGGAGTACTCTCTCCACATCAAGCTTTTGGAAAAGTTTGAGGAGGGGTGGCATGGATTTTTCTTTGAATGATTAGTCAAATTCCCCAGTGAAGCTATTAGGGTCTGAATTTTGTTTGCAGCGATTTTTTATTTTATTGATAATTATATTCCATTTCTGGTGATCTGTGTGTTCAAATGGTCAATATTTTCTTAATGCAAAAATGGTGGGCTGAATGTTTCCAGAAACTTCTGAATTTCTTCCTTTTTTTCCAGTTTTTTTCCATATAGTTGCTCATGTTATTCCCTTATGATATTTTGCAAATTTGTTGTACTCTTTGTATTTTCTCCATTGTCATTTCTTATGTTATTTGTGTACTCTCTCTATTCTTGTTGATGAGTCTGTCCAGAGTTTTGTCAATTTTGTTTACTATTTCAAAAAATAGTTTGATTTTTTCTATTTTTTAAACTCTAATTCAATTCTTCCTTCCATGACTTTAAATATTTCCCTCTTTCTGATGACTTTTGGTTTTGTTTGCTCTTCTTTCATGATTAGTGTTTATAGAACGTTAGATTATTTATTTGAAATTGCTCTTCTTTGAGGAGGGCCTTGTCACTATGAACTTCCCTCTAAAGCCTGCTTTATCTGTATTACATAAACTTTGCATAGGGTTTGTCATATATCTCGATATATTTTTTATTTATTATTTTACTTCTTCACCTCCCCTACTTGTTTTAGTACCATGTTGTTTAATCTACATGCCGTAATTTTTTCTCCCTGTTTTTCTGTGATTTATTTCTACTTTCATGGTATTATACTCAGAAAAGATGCTTGAAAAAATTTTTATCTTCTTAAGTTTGTTGAGGCCTCTTCTGTACCTGAGTACATAATCTTTCCTCGAAAATGTTCCATGTGCACTAGAAAAGAATGTATATTCTGCTTTGGAGAGAAGTAGTGTTTTGAAAATATCAACCAACTCCAATTATTTCATCGTATATTTTAGTATCTTTGTTCTATTATTTATATTCTGTCTGAAAGCTTGTCTAGTCATGGTAATGGGGAGTTAGAGTCTCCTACTGTGATTGTGTTCCCTCCGATTTCTCCCTTTTTATCTATTAGTATTTGCTTTACTTATTTAGGTGCTCATATATTGAGTGCATATATCTTAATGAGTATAATACCCTCATTTTGTATTGCTCCTTTAATTATTATATCATGTCCTTGTTTATCTTTCTCTATGGCCTTTCATGTAAAGTCTATTTTGTGTGAAGTCAGTACTCATAGTCCTGCTTTCTTGTCATGTCCATTTGCATGGAATATATTTTTCCATCTTCTGAATTTCAATTGATGTGTTTTCCTCTTACTAAAGTGGGTCCGTTGTATGCTTCATAATGTAGGGTCTTGTTATAATATCCCATCTGACAATAAATATCTTTTGATTGAAGCACTTAGTCTATTAACAGTTTTGATAATTATTGATAGATTGCTGTTTATTTCCATATTGAACTTCATTTCCCAGTTGATTTTGTATTTCCTTTTTGTTCATTTCTTTTTCTTTTTGTGGCTATATAACTTTTCTTTATTATCTTGGTTTCTTTTTGGCTTTATTAATTCATTGTAAGCTTTTGACTTCTGGTTACCGTCTTTTGTATGTGTATTGACCCGTTAATATATCTGTTTATTTTGACTGATAGGAATACAAACTCTAACCCCTCCTACAGAGAAGAGAAACAAGAAGAAAATACTCTGTATTGTCCTGTTTCGCTCTCTGACCCTTAAAAATTATGATGTCCTGTTTTACAACATCATGTATATTCTATTTTATGTCATGGCAGCTATTGTCTTTCTAATTATTTCTTTCTACTTTCTATAGATTTCTGTTTTTTTTCTTTAGAATAGATCTTTCATTATTTCATTTCTGTTGCTAAATTCTTTAAGTATTCACTTTTATGGAAGTTATTTATCTCTCCTTCTATTCTAAAAAATAGACTTGTTTGATAAATTATCTTAGATTATAGCTTTCTTTCATTCAAGACTTTGAATATATCTTGCCACAGCCTTCTGCCTGTTATATTTGTGTAGGGAACCAGTTTACAAATGTAATATATATAATTATTTACATATGTAAAGAATACCTAAAATCAAGGTAACAAATAAGATGAAAACCTATACATTAAAAAATAGAAGACATTGATGAATGTAATTAAATCTGTTCCCAAGAAATGAAAAGATCTCTTATGTTAATGATGTGAAACTATGTGGTTGAAACAAACATACTACACAAGGCAATCTACATTTAGTGTGATTCATGTCAAAATACCCATGAGATTTTTCCATTAAATAGAACAAATACTTTCAAAATTTATATGTAACCATAAAGATCATGACTTGCCAAAATAATCTTGAAAAGTAGTATTAAATCTAATAGTGTAAAATAATCTGATGTTAAAGAGTCCTTTAAAGATTTAGTAATTTAAAAAACATGATATTGGATCAAAAACAGACACCAATCAATAGAAGAGAATAGCGCAACCAGATATAATCCCTCATACTTATGATCAATTTACCCATGAAAAAGGAAGCAAGAGTATAAAATGAAGCAAAGACATTCTCCTCAATAAGTAGTGCTGGGGAGATTGAATATGCGAAAGATAGATTATAGTATTTCCTCACATTGTATACAATCTATGAGCACAGAATATCTTTCTATTTATTTGGTTTACTTATATTTCTTGCACCTTTAATTTATAGATCTATGTTTAGATCTTTAATTTCACTTATCTATTTTATTCCTATTTTATTCTTTTTGGTATAAGTTTACACACAACAGTTTTCCTAATTACTCTTTCTGATAATTTGTTGTTAGTATATAAAAATGCAACAGATATTTGTATATTGATTTTGTATTCTGCAAGTTTATTAAGTTTGTTGACAATTTCTAACAGTCACTGGAGGAGTCTATGGAGTTTTCCATCTATGTGTAATTACGTCATCTGTAAAAATAGTACTGCTTGTTTACAAGTTGGATGTCTTTTTTAATGTTTCTTGACTAGTTTTTCTGGCTAGGACTTCTTGTAGTGTAATTTAGGACTTGTGAGGATGAGCTACTTTTTCGTATTACTGTACCAGAGGAAAACTTTCCTGTATGTTAATATTGAACTTGATGAAAGTCATGGGTTTTTCATATATGGCTATTTTTATCTTTAGTTATATTCTATCTAGAGAGAATTTGTTAAGAATTTTTTGTATACAAAAGTTAAGATCAGTTCTGTCAATAATTTTCCTACATTTTTTTGAGATTGTTACCTTTGAATTCCCTTTTTTTTAAGGGATGGTATCACATTTATTGATTTGTGTATGTTATATAATATTTATGAATCAGGGCTAAATCATACTTAACTATAGTTTATAATTCTTATAATATGCAATGAATTCAGGTTGATAATATTTATTTAGAATGGAATATACACATACTGAAGGAAAAATTTACATTGTAGCTTGAGTGTACATTTATTTATTTTAAAATTTTATCAATCATTTTGAATTTGGCTTATGTTTAATGGAATTTATTTCTAAATAAATAATATAAGTTTCGGTAGAACTGGACTTACTACAGTTTACTGATACAGAGCATAGCTATTATTTGCAATTAGTGAACAAACACTTGCCTTAAAATGCCATATTATACTAACAATGCCAACTGTTTCAGGACTGGAAAACATATGGCTTCCTAAAATGCATTACCTTGTCTTTTCCACACTAACCCACATATAATGTTACTTTTTTGTTTTTTGATTGTTTGTTTGTTTGCCCCTTAATGGAGTCACTGCTTATAGAACCCAGGACCTTATGCATAACTTTATTTATTAACATCATTTTGGAACACTTAACAGAAGCCACAAGAGTATGGATTAAAAATGACAAGAAAAATTATTCCTTCTAGGGACTTAAAAACCTCTGAGTGAAAGAATGGCAAAAATAAACATTTGTAAGTGTACAATCAGATTTTTCTCTTGTGTAATTGTAAAGTAGAATATTAAATTACATTTGTTTTACTTATAGCACTGAAATAAAATTTAAACAAAATTCCTCCCTTTGGAATTTCTTAAATTTGATTGATTATTTTAATTTAATTTTAATTCTTAAATATTTAACATTTATTTATAAACATAACAAATAAACTGATATTTATTCTGCTGATGTTTTGAATATAGAGCTACTTATTGTAAAGTACACAGAGAAATAACTACTTCCGTTTACAAATCAAATTTTGATTCACTTTAATTACAAATGATAATGAAATTGTTATAACCATTCTGTAAAAATTTTACACAAATTTCACTTTAAATTCCAATATTTTAAAATTATTTTATTTACTTTGTGCATATTTATACTCTGTTCACCAATGTTGTATAAATTTGGGTACAAAAGGAATGAGATTGCTTTTATCTCATACACCCCAAAGTTAAATTGTTTAAAAAGATATTCTCGGGAAAATATTTGCACATCACAGTATAAAAATAAATATCCTATATATTTCATTTTAACTGGATTAATGAGAAGGAAACACTGGCTGATTGTTACACTTGGGTTGCTAAGAGACCAGTCTTTTTGTGATGTCACAGCCACTCAGGTTGAGAACCATGTTGATGGCCTATCAGTTTAACTGTGCAGGCCTGCTTAAGCAGCATTTGAAGCTGCACTGCTCAAAATCATGCAGATTAGAAAAGTAGCTGTAGGAAATGTTATTTGAGATGGCACATATTTCTTCAGAAATTCAAGATGTGCCTCCTAAAGATGGACCAACTGATTCAGGAAACCCCGGTAGATCTCTATCGTGTGATCAAACATTCTCTGGGGACTTGGACTTGAGGTGTATGATTGAAGAAAATGCTTTTCAGACTTTGTCTGAAAAATCCTTGATAAAAAGACCATGTTACACACATTGTGTCTTGGAACCAGATGAAGATAATGATTTTCGTTCTCTGACATTTCCAAGAAAACTCTGGAAAATGGCTGGGAGTGACCAATTTAAATCCATCTGGTGGGATGATAATGGAACTTCCATAGTTATTGATGAAGATGTCTTTAAGAAGGAAGTTTTGGAAAGAAAGGCCCCTTTCAGAATATTTGAAACTGGAAGTATGAAAAGTTTAGTTAGACAGCTTAACCTTTATGGGTTTAGTAAAGTGCGGCAGAAATTTCAAAGATCTGCTTGTCTAGTTGACTTTCTGGCAGAAGAAAAAGAAGCCTCTCTTTTAAGCAAGGTATACACAAATTTTAGTTATGACTTGGTAACTTATGTATAAAATTTTATTTTGTAAATCAATCTATGGTAATATAAATGTAAAGCTAGATTTTGAAAATAGTATAAAACTACAAATGCTAAAATTCTTTATTTTTTCTAAAAATGAGGACAGTGACTTAACTCTTCAAGACTATGAGAAAGTTTGCTAGCAGCTATGAATCTTATCAGAAATCTAAGTGAAGGTATGAAAGCTGCTTTTCAAAAGTGGCATTCACCGTTACTGCAAACACTAAATTCTTTAATTTGATGACTATACTATTTACATGTGTATTTTCCAAATAAGGAACTTCAAAATATCGTCAGCAATGTTCATATTTTGATGATATTATCTTTGCATACTAAACATGAAATCTGAGGTTTTAAAGTTAAGGCTTATTGTAGTTATGTATTTTGGTTTAAATTATTACTAAAACCTTTCTCCTTTGGTTGTAGCTGCAGTTCTACCATAATCCAAATTTTAAACGAGGCTGTCCTCAGCTTTTAGTGAGAATAAAAAGAAGAGTTGGGATTAAAAATGCCTCTCTGGTGTCTTTATTGGCTCGAGATTTCAACAAGAAGCACTTTAAAGGAGGAAGTAATATTGGTAAAAATAATTCTGATTTTGTGGCTGACACTAGTGGAGAAAGTGCATTTTTACCTTCTGCAGATTTAAACATGCCTCTAATAAGAAAGCCCTCTATTGGCCACATAATTTGTGATAAATCTACCCCGCTCAGGGGTGATTTTTCTCCTCCATCATCAACGTCAGTTAGACCACCAGAAAATATTGCAGTGGAACAACTAGCTATTTTAAATCAGTTGACCACTGTCCACGGGCACTCTCAAAGCAGCTACACTGAAGCAAATGGCCGTGTTGTGAACTTCATTACAACTACAACTTCTACTTCTCAATACAGCATTTTGTCCCCCTTACAGAGCAATTATTTTGGACTGATGGTGGAGCCTTCTTATTT
The DNA here is from genome assembly GCF_048564905.1 of Vicugna pacos. NCBI lineage: Eukaryota > Metazoa > Chordata > Mammalia > Artiodactyla > Camelidae > Vicugna > Vicugna pacos. The sequence continues at coordinate 9,724,651 of NW_027328741.1, forward strand.
TCCAAATAGATATCACAACATATCTGCCAATGAAGGTCGTTTTTGTAAACTTCAACCTGTGAGTAACCCACGGTTTCCAGTGCCAGTGATAGCTGATACATCAGCTACTTCTATTTCAAGGCCAACTCATCAGACATCTTCAGTTTATGAACGTCATCCTAATTACAACTGAACTACCAGAGGACTACCAGGTTATGCATGATAACAAAGATTAAAATTGATGTTTGCAAATTTTGACAAATATCTGCAATTTTCTTATTTGAACAATAAACATAGAATTGTACTTTATTATCCTTATTTTTTTAAATAGAGATAAGAGTTAAAAGTGATACTAAGTTACCATTTAAAGAAAAAAATAGATATTTGTTTGATATGATCATTTGATGGAACAACATGAGTGTAAATTTAAATAATTTCTGTGAGGAAGAAGAGAAAATGGAAGAATTTGGAAAAAGACTAAAACATGGAGAGAGGGAAAATTACTTAGTGGTTTCTGGTTCATCCTGAAAAGTATTAAATGTGTTAAGTTAGGTTATGTTGGAACAGGATGAAAATGCAGGAACCGGCCCAGGGATCATGGTCTTTATTATGTCATCTCTGGTATAATAAAAGTCACATGATATAGTCTCAGATGGTACATTCAGCATGTGGTAAAATTTAACAAGGAATTTTATCTATGGTCTTCCTTGTGCTGTTTTCTAAGCATTCCAAATGTTGCTTTATTTTTCTCCACTCAAGAGTCTGCACTATATTTTTAGAGTGAATATTTTAAGTTACTTTTATGTTCCAGTCAAACACAAGCTTACATCTTCAGGGTTGCACTTAATACTTTTCCAAATCTAAGCCCACAAACTCATCTTGGTTTAGTCATTTCATTATCGATCTGGCATCTGACTAATTTGGCATATCTTTATGTTTCACTGTTTCTGGAGATACATCCAGGCAAATGCTTATCAACCATATTAAATCCAAACTCACAACTATTGCTCCAGCTTATCCTTAGACTTAGAATGTCCTCCTTTTACCTATTTAGATTTCCCCAGTCTCAGTACAGAAATCACCTCCTCTAGATATTTTCTGTCTATCCCCCTTTCCTTGTCTAACTTGGATACCAGCACAGTAAGCACAGCTCATGCCACAGGATGCATTTTAGTATTTAGTGAATGAAAAATTCATGTTAACTTTAAGCAAAATCTACTTTCCTGAAACAACAAAACTTTCATGGTTTACAAACAGTTTCATTATGGTCTTTATTCTTCACCACAATCTAGCTCTTTTCGTAGCCCAAGGCTAGTCACTCAAGACTGTAATTGGAGATAGGTACAGGAGACAAAGTATTATTTTCTTCTTAATTCATGCCTCCAGAGACCTAAAGCATTCCATTCTCATTTGCTGGATTTTTTCCTGTCTCTTCATCACCCACCCACCCCAAAAGAGCTGATTCTCTTCCCCATACCAATAACTATACTTATTTCTAATTAATTGACTTCTTAGAATCAGAGCTTTATCCACAATTGACAATGCCACTGCAAACATTTAGTGTAGGTTTATTCACCCCACATAACTTGTGCCCTTGCTAACCTTCACACAGGAAGTATCTGCGAGGTACTAGCCCCTTGGTTGGGGTGGTCGTATTCAGTAACTTAATTGCAATCTGAACTGTGTGGACAAAAAAGAGGTGAGGGTGGTAGAATTAAATATTTGTCTAACTGCAAGAATACCAAATTTCTGCAGATATTAGGAAATATATAATATTAATGGAAGACTTTGACTCTTTCCCATTAATTTAAAATAAATGGTGAAGCAATTTCAGAATGTGAAATGAGCTGAAATTCTGGAAAAATTGTAGGCAAGTTCAGGGAGCCTAAGGCTTCTGCTCACAATGATGCAGCCAGTGTCATCTGATAAGACTGGAAAGGCAAAATTGAGTCCAGAAAATGTGTCACCATTTGTGAAGAAAGCCTTTGATAATCTGGAGAATGGGTAAACGGGCCAGGGTAAGCTCTAGCAACTTCCCACCAATATGACTTTTACCAAGAGAAGGAAAGAGCCCACTTGCAACAGAAGATCTATGCCTGGACAGAAGTGATTGTTCCTATAACAGAAACATCAACCTTTCAAGTTTGTCAGCTCAAATCTGATGGTGGCTATGTTGTAGCTTACAATATCAGTCTGGGGTTCAGAAGGGATGGTTCAGCAGCTAGTTTCCAGCTCCCTTATCAGACAGTGGGTCTTACCATAATCATCATAACAAGATTCTATAGTGATAAGTCAAAAGCTACACTTTAATTTCAAAATTAGAAATCCTAAAGAATTATATCGTTTGTTTCTCCATCTCTAGTTTTCTACCTGGGAAAACTAGAATATTGGCAAATGAACAAAAGTTGCCTGGTGCTTTGAAAACTATTCTCTGAGCGTTGTCCACTGAATTCTTCCCACTAAATACAACAAATCTGTCTTCCACTGCGTGTGTGTGTGTGAAGATGCATTTTTAAGCAGTAACGAAGTTTGTCTTAGTTGAGTCATCAGTGAATTATTATTCTGCATCTGGCAGAATCTCTGTGAATTAAGAGTTTCATTGAGCCACCAGATTTTCTTCCATCAGGGAGAGGAATATTATATTTCTCCCAGTATGCTAATTGTTATCTTTTCATTGAATCCCGAGCTGATGCTAGGGCCAAGCCACTGAACCCTTGAATTGGACTGAGGCATATACAGTCTCCAATCCCCAGAGCCCAGCACAGGATTGTGTCTCCTTTTTAATTTAAGCTTATGTCCAAGTTTTTTTCTCTTTTAATTCTCATTGTTGACACATCATATTTTGGCTTTGAACACCCATTGACTAATTTATAGAGACTGAACTGCTGATGTATTCCCGTTCAAATACAAATAGCAATAACCTTTATTTCGTTGGACTACCTGGAATACAGTGAGCATAGTCATTATTTTGAAAGCAGTCCTCAGTCCTAATAATGCAGAAACTTTATAGTTCTTTGCCAGCACTTGAGCGAGGATAATTCCTGTGGATCTCAGGGATTATCCTCACATCCCTTAATGCAACCATGGGAAAACACCATATTGTTTTCCAAAATCAAGTATTTGTCATTATTGCATTCCAATTGCAAAACAGTTAAGAACTGTAGGAGTTCTGAGGTTTTACCATGCTGAGATTTTTTGCAACCTAGCATGTTCCTTACTTACTGATGCTGTTGGGGAGATGAGACCTTTGGTCTGAGACAGTGAATATTAACACTCAAAGAAAAGCAGCCTTGGTTACATTTTTTATCCATTCCCTAATCTCAGATGAATTCACAGAGTGAAATTTTGATGCCTACAAAATCAGTGGTCTGTTATCATGAAGAAAGTTTAAGGCATGGTAAAACACTAGTTATATTAGTATCTTTATGTATAATTTATTAGAATCACTTATATATTTGCATCTTTATCTAGGATAACTCTATCATGACTCACGATTACTTGCTTCAAAAACAGTAATGAGAAATGACATGGGAAACAATGATCATTGTCTTTCCATTTTTCCTTCTGCTTTTATTGAGAGATAATTGACATAAGACATTGTGTAAGTTTAGGTGCAAAGGGTAGATATTTGAGTCACATGTATCATGAAGTAAATATAGCAATTTTACGGAGAATTCATTATCTCATTTAGATATAATATTAAAGAAATACAATTTGTTTTTAGTTGTGTTGAGAAATCTTAGCGTCTACCCTCTTAACAACATTCATATATAACAAAAAGCAGTATTAATTGTATTTACCATGTTAAAATGTAGCATCCCTAGAACACGTTTTTTAACGGCTGGAAGTTTGTATCTTTCGAGTGTATTAATCTAATTCTTCTTTCCCAACCCCTGCCTCTGTTAACTACAAATCTGTTTTTTTCTATAAGTATATTTGTTTGTTTTTGAAGTGTACTTTAATGTATAACACTGTGTTAGTTTCTCTTACATTACATAATGTTTGCAAATTTTAATACATTTCAAACTGATAACAAGAATAAATTTATTTATGATATGTTGCTATTTAAAGATATTTCATAGTTATTGACTATTCCCCATACAGTACATTTCTTGTTCCTGACTCATTTAAATTGCAACTGGAAAATATTCTCTCTTAATTTTTCTGAACTATTTCTTTTTCTTCACTACATTTCCCTCCTTCTTGTAAACAACCTGTATCTTTCTATATCTATTACTCCTTTTCTGTTTTGTTATGTTAATTTGTTTTAAAATCAAAATATGAGAAAAATAATTTAGCATTTGTCATTATCTGTGTGACTAATTTCACTTAGCATATTACCCTCTTGGTCTACCCATTTTTTGCAAATGACAAGAACTTATACTTTTTAGAGCTGAGTAATAACCCATTGAAATTTTATGTGTGTGTGTGCATACATATATATATATAGTGTGCATAATATATATATAGTGTGTATGCATATATATATTCAAATATAGATAAATCTTCAGTTAATAGATGGTTAGATATATATACTATAAACAGACATTTTCTTTGTCCATCATATATTGATGAGCAATTAATTTGCTTCTATATCCTGGCTATTGTAAATAATGCCGCAGTGAGTATATGGTTGAATTTATCTTTTCTGCTTAGTGTTTTTATTTTATTGGAATAAGTATCCAGATATAGAAATGTTGGATCATATTTCATTTTTAACTTTGTATAAAACTCCATACTGTTTTCCACAGTGGCAGCACAAATTTACATTCATTCAATCAGCGCATCAGGGTTCTTTTTCTTACATCCTCACCAACATTTATATTTGTAATAGTTTTGATCATATTCATTCTGACAGGACTGACATAAAATCTAATTGTGTTTTGGACTTGCATTTTTCTGATGATTAGTGATGTTGACCAATTTCATGTGCCTGTTGATTACCTTTCCACCACTGTATATTAATTTATTTGTAATGGGCTAAAGGAGCATAACTGTCTGATTTCATTTTTAGGCATTATGTTGTGTTCCATTATTCTGTTTGTTCTGTGCCACTACCATATTCATTACTGTAGCTTTGTATTAGATTTTAAAATCAGGCACAGTGATACTTTCTATTTGTTTTTGTCAAACTTGTTTGTGTTTTTAGTTTGTTTGTTTTGTTTTCTTTTCTTTTCTTTTTTAGTGATTTCAACTCTTTTGTGTTTACATGAAAATTTAAGAATTATTTTTTGTAAGTGTCTGAAAATGCACTTTGTATTTTGATAGGCACTGAATTTAATTTGTGTATTTTCTTGGCTAGTACTGTCATTTAAACAATATTTTTTCCTAATATATGAACACAGTATATCCATCCATCTATTTGCATTATCTTCAATTTCTGTTACAAATATTTATAGTTTTCTTATTACAGGATATTTAACTCCTTGGATGGATACATTTCTTGATTTTTTTTAATGCAACTGTAAGTGAGACAGTTACCTCACTTCCTCTATCTGTTAGTTTGTTGTTAGTGTGTAGAAATGCAAGATTTCTGTATGTTAATTTTACATTCTGAAATTTTACCAGACGCATTCATAAGCCCTAGTAGTCTTATGGCGTCTTCTTTATGATTTCTGTTTAACGTATTTCATCTGCAAACAGATAATTTTACTCCTTTTTTTGAAATAGCTATATTTTATTTACTTGTATTATGGATAGCTATGGCTAGAATTTCCAATACTATATTGAATAACAGTGGTAAGAGTGAGCATTATTTTCTTCTTCCTTCTCTTACAGGAGATGCTTTCAGCTTTTAATCAGTGAGTGTCATGTTAGCTGAGTTCTTGTCATATATGACTTAACTGTGTTGAGGTATGTTTCCTCATGCCCAATTTGAGGAGAAATTTAATCATAAATAGATAATGAAATTGTCAAAACATTTTATGACACTTTTGAGGTGACCATATAATTTTTATTTTTCAGTTTGTTAGTTTGGTGTATCATATTGATTAATTTCTGGGTATTGAATCAATTTTGCATCCCTTGCATAAAAGGGACTTAATCATACTGTATAATCCTTTTAATATTTTGTTTTCTTTGCTAACAATTTATTGATGATTTTTGCATCTATGCTTATCAGTAGTATTTAACCTGTAATTTTATGAGATATTTGTTCCTGTTTTAGTAGTAGTGTGATATAGAAATGTGGGGTAGGAAGCCTTCCTTCCTCTGCAAATTATTGGAATTCTCTGAGAAGAATAGGTGATAGCTCTTCTCTAAATGTTTGGCAGAATTCACCTGTGAGGCTGTCTAGGCCTGGAATTTTGTATCTTGGGAGATTTTGTTTAATTACTTATTCAATTCCATTAGCGATAATCTGTTAACATTTTCTATTACTCATTCCATCCTGGAGATTAGGTCTTTCTAAGTAATTGTCCACTTCTTCTAGGGACATTTTTAATGGCATATAATTTGTTGTATAATTTTATGATGATTTGTGTTATTTTTTATAAGCTGTAACTTCTCATTTATTTTGGAGCTTTTTTATCTGTACTCACTTTTTTGCTCATGAGTCTCATTAAAGTTTATCAGTTATATTTATCTTTCAAAAGCCATTATGTAGTTTGACTAAATGTTTCTATTATTAATCTTTATTTTATTTATTTATGTTCTGACCTTTCAGTTGTCTTTCCACATACTATCAAGTTTGTTTATTATTTTTCTTCTTCTTTTGTATGTAAGATTATGTTATAAAAGAGAGATGTTTCTTTGTTTTTATAAGTGGGATTATTTTGCTATAAGCATCCCTATTAATACTGCTTTTGCTATACCACCATGGACTTTGTTTTTCTTATCATAATTCTTTATGTATTTTTACTTTGATTTATGCATCAATCCATTGGTTGTTTAATATTCTATGATTTATCCACCACACTTTAAAATTTTTCTCAGGTTTTTCCTTTTAGAAAATTTCTATTCTCACAGAATCAATGTGTTTCTTCACAAAACAAGGAGAAATATAATAAAATTTATACAAAATTGTGAAAGACCCAAATTTTCTAAAATTATCTTCAGTAAATGAACAAAGCTGTGGGTATTATCCTCCCTGACTTAAGAATATACTTCAAAGTTAGAGTAACCAAAACATCAAAATATATCACTAAAAGATTCACATAGATTAATGGAACAAAATAAAAAGTCCTAAAATAAACCCACACTCATATGGTCAGTTAGTCTACAATGAAGGAGGCAAGAGTATACAATGGAAAAAGGCAGTCTCTTCAACAAGTAGTTCTGTGAACACTGGACAGTACAAGTAAAAGGAAGATGTAAGAGCACTTCCTTCCATATTATACATAATAAGATAAAAATGGATTAATTTCCTACATGTAAAACCTGAAACTATACAATTTCTGACCAACAGGAGCAGAACCGCCTTTGAGATAAATCATATGAATATTTACTTTTGATCTATCTCCTTAGTGAAAAAAATAAGGAAAACAAACAATAACAGTTTTTAATATTACTGAGGAAATAATAGATGTATTATGTGATACAGGGATTTCACTTCTTGTATAAGTGTGAAGTGTAAAATCTTTTGCATAGCAAAGGAAATGTTCAGCAAGAATTATGACAACACACAGATAGAAGGAAGAGTTTCAGACAATGAAACCAACAAGATATTAATCTACATAATTTATATATAGCATATTAGACTCAATAGTTAAAAAACAAAGACCCAAACTTAAAAACAGTAGAAAGATCTTCATTGAAACTTTTCAAAAACAGACATGTGAATGATTTTCTTGCACGTAAGAAGAAACATAACTTTGCTATTCATTAGGAAATCATAAATCAAAACCAGAATGAAATATAAACTCACAACAACCAAAATGTCTATTAAAAAATGTCTACAAATGACAAAAGTTAATAAGAATGTCGATAAAAGTGAACCCAGGTACACTGTTTGTGGAAATATAAATTGATGCATCCACTATTATAATAGTGTGGTCAGTGCTCAGAAAACTAGAAATACAAGCAATATATGTTACAGCAATTCCAGTTATTGTTATAAATCTCAAAAAAAATGAAAACATTCACATTAAAGGATATATTATCCCCAATGTTTTAAACATTAACATTTATAATACCCAAGGATAGATGCACAATTCAACTGCCCATCAGCAGATGTTTGGCTGAAGTAGATGTGAGATATAGATAAAAGAATAAATACTTAGTCATTGTCATATTAAAAAATAAACTTCTGCTATTTGGAACAATGTGACTGGACCCAGAGAGTGCTACACACAAGAAAATAAATCATACAGAGGAAAACACTCTATGTTGTCACTTAAATGAGGAAAATAAAGATATAAGAGAAATAATCATAAAAAAAAGGAACAGAATCACATATATATGTGTACTGTACCAAGTAGTGTTTTCCTGTGTGGACAGGGAAGAAGGATGGAGAAGGCAGAAATGTGAAAGCTACTAGTAATAAATTAGTGAAACAACAGCGCTATATTTACAGTGCAGAGAAATATTTTAATAATTTAATTGATTTTAAAGAGATTATAAGTATATATTATAGTAAAATATGCATGTAGGTGGGAAAAACTTTGAAGAACAGAACCCAGGAAAATCAAAATATTTTGTAGTACTATGATTTTAGGGGAGATGATTTGTTCACTTTCTTTACAGTTTTTACAATGTCCTATGTAGAATTTAAGCTTTTAATTGAAAAAGTATATACTTTTAAAAGTGACATAAGTTTAAACTATTTTTGTCTCTCCCCTTATATCTACAGTCAGTAAAACGTTCACATCTCAACAAAAATAACTACAACACAAAACAATACTTCAGAACTCAAGTGAACAGGTGAAGTTTGGTGGATTAAAACACGCAAAGGTGGCAGAAGTGAGGGAAGAGCAGATTTGGTGTCTGCAACCAAGGCCCCCTGAATAGGATATCTGAGTCCACAAGTTCAGAGAACCCAGTAGAAACAGGGTCTCAGTGGTTCACACAGCTTCAGCCCCCACTGCACTAATACTCATGGTCACATGTAACTAGGAGTGAGCAACAATAGAGACAGAAATTCCATCCTTCAGACACTCAGACATTCATGACAATGTCCCTACTCCCCTTTCACAGTGGTGGAGACAAGATACCTTGCAACACTGGACATTACAAAGGCCCTTGCCTGATTCCAAATACCCACCTGTCTTTACACATTTCCCCAATGTGTACACTGAGTCTCAAGGGATATCATATCCCTTGAGATATTTTGTCGCTGTCCCAGTGACAACAGTGGCATAAATTACCAGAGAAGTCTAAGAAGTGACAGTGAAAGCACATCTGTTATCCAGACAGTAGCGACTGGAAAGTGCCATTTTGAAATATTATCAGAGGTAGCTCAGAAAAGTAAAACCAAAAATTGTGCAATATTGCAAACTACCAGAAAACAAAAGCAAGGACTCCAACTCCCAATCTGTTATTAAGTGTCATCAGAGAAATCATTTACAAGACCATGACCAATCACAGTTACATTATAGGGCACGCACACACACAGATACACAGACACATACACCCACACAGACACAGACACACATGCACATGCACCTGCGCACAGACACACACACACAATGTGAACCATGCAGCAAACAGACTTAAGTCATGGTATATTGCCATATAACTAAGAGAGAATCCAAATAGGTGTCATTCAGAAACTCAATACAAAAAACAATACTAAGAATGTAGTTTAGTGAGCTCAAGAATAAATTAAATGATGATAAGAAATACATTACCAAAGAGAATGAAACTATAAAATAGCCAAACATTGTTTGAGGGCCAGGAGAACTTAATAAATGAAGTGAAGAATGCAACAGAAAGCATTGGAAGAAGACTGTCTTTGTGGAAGAGAGATTAGCAATCTCACCAATACAAAACTAGAAATGATATGAGAGTGCAGAGATACAAGATATTAAAAACTGAGGATATTCAAAAGTAGCCATCAGACTTCCTCAGGAAGTGCACATTAGAGTGGAATCCTGGAGGGAGAAGAAAATTAGAAGGCAGCTGATGGTGTATATAAAGAAGTAATAGTTGATAACTTCCTGAACCTGTGTAAGGAACTGATATTCAAGTCCGTGAGACAACAAAACATGAATAACTTTAAGACAAAGGGACCTCCTTCAAGATAAATCATATGCAAAATGGCAAGTCAATGACAGAGAAAATATTGTAAAGGCAGCCAAAAAAAGTTATGAAAATCTACAAAGTATCCCCCATTAAGCTATGAGAAGATTTCTGAGCAGAAAACATAGGCCAAGGGTAAATAAAATTACATTTTCAAACAACTGAAATAAGAACTAACTCACCCAATAATAATTAAACAGTTATCACTTATTTATAAAGTGAAAATAAAGAATTTACCAGACAAACATAACCTGAATGTGATAACAAAACAAAACCGATACACCTAATAAGAGGTGTAGAATAGAAATCTTCAAAGAAATATAAAATGGCAAATATATGCAAAACATTGTCCAAAAATCTAAGGAGATACCCCGAGAAAGTTTCAACAGTTTCTTTGGGTGTGCTTTTAAATGCTACTATACTATTTGGTTTAAAGGGGGAAAAATAGGAAATCAGGGACAATAAATATAGATACCTCAAACTGGTAAAGTGTTTACAACAGTAAAAGAAATAATTTGAGTCAGTAACCATGAAAGGTAAAAATAAAAATAAAACAATATTAAAGGAAGCTGCTATCAGCGGAAAAAGGACTAAATTATACCTGAGATGTTTTCTTTTTATTTGAAGTAGAGTAGATTTACTATATTGTGTAGTTTCAGATGTACAGCATAGTTAATTATAACCACTTTGTAGATTATAATGCATTATGAATTATTACAATGATTGTAACACACAATTATTTTAAGCTATTGTGTATAATTCCATGATCTATACAGACTATCAATGTTGCTAATCTCCTTTATGTATACTATTTTCTATCTGTCAATGTTCTACCATTAAAATCTCTTTCCCTTCTCTTTGGTAAACATAAACTTTTTCCCATATATTTGAGTCTCTTAAGTCTTGTCTAACTAAACTCTTTACAACTCCATCATGTCAATATCTATCTATCTATCATCTATCTATCTATCTATCTATCTATCTATCTATGTAGCAATCTATCAAGTATTATCCTCCTATCTATCTATTTACCTGTCACCTATCAATAGATAGCTATAGATAGATGTACATAGATATTTGTTATAATTTAGATTCCACATATAAATTATATTATATACTTTTGTCTTTGTCTAAGTTACTTTACTAAGCACAATATTTAATAGGTCCATTCATGATGCTGAAATAGCAATGTGTTATACTTTTTCATGGCTGAGTAATATTCCATTGTATATTTATAGAAACATCATATATTCTTAAGTCCATAGTCTACTCTGGACACTTGGATTGCTTCCCTGATTTGCATATTATAAACAGTGCTGTTGTAAACATTGTTTCTTCTCAATTTAGGTTTTTTCCCCAGATTTCTTTTAGGAAAGTTATTACTGGGTCTTATGATAGTTAACTTTTTAGTTTTTAAACAAATCTGAATACTGTTTTCCATACAGGTTCCAACAATTTACATACCTACCAAGAGAATACAAGAGATTTGTTACCTCCACATCGTTTCCAACATTTTCTATTTGTAGACTTTTTGATAATAGCCATTTGACCAGTTTTAAGTGATAACTCATTGTGGTTTTGATTTGCAATTATCTAATAATTAGCAATGTTGGGCAATTTTATCACTTGCCTGTTACTCATCTGTAAGTTTCCATTTGAAAAATATTAACTCAGGTATTCTTCTCTTGTTTTTGACTTTTTTTTTGTTTTTTACCTTACGTTGTGTAAACTAAATCCATGTTACATCTATTAACCTACATCTATTAACCCCTGGTCACTTGCATTGTTTGCAAATATGTTCTCCAATTACACAGGCAGTGTTTTATTTCACTTATAGTGTCCTAAGCTGTGCAGAAATTTTCAAGTTTGTTTAGGTCCCACTTGCTGATTTATGCTTTTGTTTCTTTTGCCTTAGGAGACTGAAATAAGAAAATATTCCTTTGATATATATCCAATAAAGTATCACCAATATTCCCTTCTAGCTGTTTTATAGATCAGGTCTTACATTTAGGTCCTTAATATACTTGGAGTTTATTTATGTATATGATGTCAAAGAATGCTCTCATTTCACTGTTTTACATGTAGATGTCCAGCTTCCAAAACACCATCCATTGACGAGACTGTCTTTTATCCATTGTGTACTCTTGCCTCTTTTATCATAGATTCATTTCTCAGAGGTGTGTGGAATTTTTCTAGGCTCTCTATCTGCTTTTATTGATTATATCTTGGCCAATGCCATGTTGTTTTTATTACTTTAGATTTGTAGTATAGTAAGGTATCTGGGAAGGTTATACCTCCAGATTTGTTGTTTTTTCTCGAAGTCATTTTGACAATTTTTATGGTTTCATATAAACTTAGAGTTATTTATTTTCTTGTTCTGTGGAGAATACTACAGCTTCGTAACAGGAATTGCAATAAATCTGTAGGTTTCTCTGTGTATTACGGCCATGTTGACAATATTAACTCTTTCAATCCAAGAGCACAAGACATCTTTCCATTTCTTTGAATCATTTTTCATTTCTTTGTCAATGTTTTATTATTTTCAGTGTTTATATCTTTCATATATGTGGTTACATTTATTCCAAGATATTCGGGGTTATGGGGTTTTAAATATTATTGCTTTCAACATCCATTTTATGGTATCTCATGATTAACGTGTAGAAGTGCAAGAGACTTCTTTACATTAATCTTGTACCCTGCTCCCTTGATGAAATTATTTATTGTTCATAATAGTCAGTGTGGAGCCCTTAGGACTCTTTATGTAGATTGTTATGCCATCAGTACTGGTGTGAATTTTGACTCTTCCTTTCCATTTGGCATTTCTTTTATTTCTTTTTCTTTTCCTTTTCCTTTCTTCTATTACTATTAAACACAAGTGCTGAGAGTAGGAATCCTTTTCTTGTTCCCGAATTGAACCAGAAGGCTTTCAGCCTTTCCCCTGTGTATTATAAATTGTTATAAATGGCCTTTATTATGTTGAGAGATGTCCCCATTGTACTCACTTTCATGAGAGTTATGATGATGAATGTATGTTGAATTTTGTCAAATGCTTTTTCTTTGTGTATTGACATTGTCTTGTGAATTTTGTCCTTCCTTTATTAGATATGTGTCACGATGTTTGACTTGTGTATGTTGAACTATCCTTGTGACTCTGGAAAGGAATCCAACTGATCATCGTGTATAATCATTTCTTAGTATTGCTGGATTCATCTGTTGATGTTTTTCGACGATTTTTGAATGTATATTCATCAAGGATATTGGATTTTCATTTTCATTTTTTTAAGTGTTTTTGACTGGTTTTGTTATCAGGGTAATGGTGGCCTCATAGAATAACTTTGGGAATTTTCCTTCCTCCTTCATTTTTTTAAACAGTTGGGGGGAAAGAGGTTTTAGTGTTGGCATCCAGGCATTTTGTTCAAGGGGTGTTTTGAAAATTATTGATTTTATTTAACTTATACTGATTGCCCTTTTCAAGTTCTCAGTTTTCTTTTTATTCAGTGTTGGCAGGCTGTATGTTTCTAGAAAATTGTCTTTTCTATTAAGTCGTCCAGTTGGTTGTCATGTAACAGCTCATAGTGCTTACATAATCATTTTTTGTATTTCTGTAATATCAGATATTATTTCTACTGTTTCATTTCTTATTTTTTTTGGATTCAGTCTCTGTATTTCTTGATAAGCCTGGCTAAATGCTTTTCTGTTTGTTAATATTTTTAAGAAAATTTAAAGCTGTTCATTTTATGATATGTAATTTATTTTTTAACTTTTATATTGTTTATTTTCAACATAATCATTAAAGATTTCTCATTCTACTGCCTTTGGGTTTTGTTTGTTCTTGTTTCTTGTTATTTTGTGTGGTATGCTTGGTCATTTCTATGAGGTTTTTCTTTTTCCTTGTAGAATTCTTTATTTGTTCTCATCTTCCATCTAGACTTGTCTTTGATGCATCGCATACATTTTATGATGCTGTGTTTTCATTGTAATTTGTCTCCAGGTATGATTTTATTACCTCTTTAATTTCATAACATCTTGATTTCATCATTGATAATTTTTTATTTTTTTAAAGGATGTTGTTTGAATTCATGTTTGTGCTTTTCCTATTCTTTCTACAGTTGAAGCACAGTATCATTCTTTTGTGTATGGAAAAATACTTGCTGTAATCTATATTGGCTTAAAGTCCCTGAGGCTCATTTCATGACATAATATGTGGTTAATTCCTTAGATAACCTGTGCACATTTGAAAAGTTTATGTGTTCTGATTTTCTGATGCAGTGTCCAATTGCTCACTTACTTTCAAATGATCTAATATGCTATTAAGAACTCTGTTTCCTTACAGATATTCTTTCTGGATGATCTGGCTATCAGAATAGTGAGGTGTTAAACTCATCTACTATTATTGTTTCATAATGAATTAATTCTTTCATGTCTACTAAAATTTCTTCTTATACTTTGGATCTAAGGTGTTGGGTCCATATATAATTTAATGAGTGTAATACCCTATTTTTATTGATCTCTTTTTGCTTATATAATCTCATATATTTTTTCATTCTGGCCCTTAATTTAAAACATATTTGTATGAGTTGAGCATTGAAATCTGCACTTTCTTGTCATTTCCATGGAATACATTTTTCATTTTTTCCAAACTATGTTTATCTTCCACCATAAAGTGAGACTTTCTGAGGTGGAGACAAAAATGGTGGAGTAGAAAGATGTTCGTAGCTCTCCCTTTCCCAAAAATGCACCAAGACTCACATCCACAGACCCACTCAGCTAAACAGAAAACCTGCAGAACTCTGACAGAACATTGTCTTCTTCAATAGATAAAGATGCAAAAAATCTGGTAGGAGAAAAGGAAGAAAGAAAGAAGAAAAGGCAAAACAGTGGGACAGTTCTCACGGGTAGGGAGCATCAATGAAGGACTGGTGCTCATTCACTGTGTCTCCGCTCTCCAGCTGAGTGGTCAGCAGGACGGTGGGGGAGCCTCCAAGTCTTGGACCTGTACAGAGTATAAGTTGCCTGACAGAACTAAGTCAAACAGGCACAGAGAATCCCTGTGACACCCAGACAAAGATGCATCCCCAAAGCTGGGGGCAGGGCCATGCTGCCTGAGTTGGGTGGTAGATGAGGATGGCAGCACTGTGGCGGCCCAGGGGAATGGAGTGGGCTTTGATCCATGGCTGTGGGTGCACAGGGCAGAACAACTTGGGCCCTCCATTAAACAACAGGGCAGATGTGCCCTGTGGGGTGAAAGGTGCAATCCCCATCTCTGAATTTCCACAGAAGTTTCCAGGTGAAGACAGCTGGGGCTCAGAAACAGCCACCATAGCCTCTGGTGCTTTGTACCCAGGTAGCAGTGGGGGTAAAACCTGCATCTACACCTTAGGACTTAGCAGCATCAACGGCCAGACTGAGACTTGTCGGAAGCATGAGGCAAATATGATCCTACTGTCCTGGTTCCTCAGAGAACTTGTCTGCCAAGACGAACAAGGAGCTGGATTATAGCCCAGACCAGGGACCGGGCTGTTCCTCAGTCTTTCCTGAGCCCACTCCCGGTTTGCAAACCCGAGGTAGAGCGTAGAGTGGTACAGAGCAGCAGAGTGATCAGCAACCTGAGCGGGTGTGTGGCCCCTCAGCTTTTGAGCTATAAAGCAGCCCTTGACCATGGTGCTGGGAGAGGGCATGATGCACAATCCTGCCTGGTCAGTCTGCAACAACTGACTGCAGCATTGAGCAGGGCAATGATAAGCCAGCCCAGAGTCAAGAGAGCTGCACCTAATCCAGTGTTGGTTGTAGGAGTGAGCTGCTTGATGATATGCCCTGGGAGCAGCACAGATGTGTGATCCAATGGAGGGCCTCTGGAAACAGCAGGCTGAGCTTCCAAAACAGGATGAAAACAGAATGACTTCACATTAAATGTACACTGTCTCCAGGAGGACACAAACAACCCCTTGTTTTAAACTGTTTTATCTGTTCCATTTTCTATTATCCTCTTAATTTTTACTTCTTAGGCAATTATATATACCCCCATTTCAATCTTTTTGAAATTTTTTAAAATATTATTATTATTATTTTTGAAAACTCTGCTTCAACTTGCATTAATATTATTAATTATACAATGTTTTCAAAGCTTTATCTCTCCCTTTTTTAAAATTATTTACCTCTCTCTCTTTTTTCCTATTTTCTAAGTTGTATTACTACATAGGCATTAGGTAGATATACTCATTTGGGACCAGGGTAGATAACTGATACTCCTTAAACCACAGTGCCAGTGATGTAGTAGAAATATGAAGAAGCAGAGAAAGCATTCACAATTAAACGAACAAGAGAAATATCCTGCAAGGATGATCAGTGAAATAGACATCGATATCCTACTAGATGAAGATTTCAAAAATGGAGTGATTTAAATACTGAAGGAAAAAAAGAGATAGTGTTTAGAGATATAAAATATGTCAAAAATGAAATGGAAGCTATAAAGAAAAGCCGAGTAGAATAGGTAAACCCTTTGACTGAGATGAGGAATAATCTAAAGGGGTCTCAATGCTGACTGAATAATGCAGAGAAACGAATTTGTGACTTAGAAGACAGGACAATAGCAAACATCCAATCAGTAGATTGACAAGAGAAACAATGAGAAACAAATGAAAAAAGCCTAAGGGACCTATGGTATAATAGAAAGCATGCCAAACTTGGCATGATAAAAGTCCCAGAAGGGGAAGAAAGATCAAAGGGGATTGCAAAGGATTTTGTAGAAAGCATGGCTGAGAACTACTGAAACTTAAAGAAGGAATCAGATATCCAATACAGGAAGCTCAGAGTGTCCCAAAAAGAAAGAACACAAATACACCCATACCAAGACACATAATTAAGAAGGCCACAGGCAAGGATAAAGAAATGATCCTAAAGAGAGCAAGAGAATAGCAAAGAGTGAGTTACAAGGGAATCCCCATAAGGCTCCCAGCTGATTTCACTACACAAATACAACAGGCCAGAAGGGAGTGGCAAGATATATTCAAAGTGCTGAATGATAAAAATGTTATAGCCTAGGATACTTTAAACAGCAAAGCTATCATTTTTGGTAGAAGGAGACATAAAGTATTTTACAGACAAGAAAAATCTTCAAAAGTTCAGCAAAATAGACCCATGCTAAAAGAATTATTGAAATGTCTTCTCTAAAAAGAAAAGCAGCAGGATGCTATAGAAATGTGGAACTCACAGCTTTAAAGGTGATAACTCATGAATTAAAAAAAATAAACACAAAATTTTAAAACAAGACATACAAATCATTGAGAGTGGGAGAGGGAGAAAGGAAAATAGAAAATTTATATTTTTGGTCTTTCTTTTTAAAATTTTTTGTTCTCAGAAGGATGGGTTGGAGATCATGTTACTATCCATTTAATAAAAGTAGTTATAGTAATGGTCTAATGGACTTATAAAAAAGGGTAACAAGAAGAAAAAACTTATCAGGGAGTCACTGAACTAAATAAAATTCATGATAATACAAAGGAAAATTACCAAACCATAAAAGGAAGATAAAAAAACAAAGAGGAAATACCAAATCAATTGCAAAAATAGGTCAAATTGTCAATAAACACAAGCCTATCATCAATTATTGTAAATTTTAATGAACTAAATGCTCCAGTCGAAAATCATAGAGTGGCAGGCTGGATAATAAAGCAAGAATCTTTAATATGCTGCATACAAGAGACCCACTTCAGAGAGAAGGACACATATAGATTGAGAGTGAGAGGATGGAAAAGGGTATTCCATATAATATGAAAGCCAAAAAGAAGATGTTGCAGAACTGATTTCAGACAAAATAGTCTTTAAAACAAAGGCCATAAAGAAAGATATAGAAGGACATTTTATAATGATTTAAGGAGTGATACAATATGAGGATAGCACACTCGTTAATACATATGCACCAAATACAGGAGCAAATAAGTGCATAAAATAATTACTAACAGATATAAAGGAGGATTCATATTTGGAGATTTCAACACTGCATTAACATCACTGGAGAGATCATCGAGACAGAAAATAAACGAGGCAACAGAGAAGTTAAATAAAACAATAGAAATATTAGACTTGGTGGATATTTTCAGAGCATTGCACCCCCCACAGAATAGGATATAAATCCTTTTCAAGTGCACGTGGAACATTTTCCAGGATTCATGATGTACTTGGGCATAAAAGAAACCTCAGCAATTTTAAGAAGACAGAAATTACCTCAAGCATGTTTACTGAACACAATGTCATGAAGCTAGAAATCAACAACAGAGAAACAAAGGACAACAAAAAAAAAACATGGGGATTAAACAATATGTTATTAAAATACAAATGGATCAATGAAGAAATCAAAGCTGAAATAAAAAAGTACCTTGAGACAAAAGAAAATGAAAGCAAAACCCCACAAAATTTATGGGACACAGCAAAAGCAGTGCTGAGAGGGGAGTTTATAGTGATAGAGGCCTACCTCAAAAAAGAAGAACAACCAAAAATAAACAATTTAACCCACCAGCAGAATGAACTAGAAAAAGAAGAACCAAAAAGACCCAAAAGGCAGGGGAAGGAAGCAAATCATAAATATTGGGGAGGAAATAAATAAAATAGAGATTAAAAAGATCATAGGAAAAAAATTAACCAATTCAAAAGCTGGTTTTTCCAAAAAGTAAGTGAAATCGACAAACCTCTGGCCAAACTCAAAAAGAAGAAAAGAGAGAGAGAACAAATTACCAAAATTAGAAAGGAGATTGTAGAAATTACCACAAAAATTTAGAAATACAGAATATCTTACGAGAATATGATGAAAAGTATATTGAATCAAACTGTATACCCTAGAAGAGATGGACAAGTTTCCAGAAACATACTGTCCACCAAGACTGAATCAAGACATAACTGACCCCTGGAAAAAGTAGAGCACTAGAAATGAAATCAAAGTAGCAATATAAAACCTCCCTACAAGTAGGAGTCCAGGACCAGACAGATTCACAGAGGAATTCAAACAAACAAAAAGAAGAACTCATACCACTACTTCTCAAAATCCCTCAGATGATTGAAAAGGAAGGAATACTCCTAAAGTCATTCTATGAATCCACAATCACCCTGATACCACAACCAGGCAAAGACACTACCAAAAAAGAGGATTATAGGCCAATATCACTGTGAACCCAGACGCCAAAATCCTCACCAAAATAGTACCAAATAGAATCCAACAACACAGAAAAAGGATTATATAACATGACCAAGTGGGGATCATGCCAGTGACACAGGGGTTGTTCAACATATGCAAATCAATCAATGTAATGCAGCATATCAACAAGAGAAAGAACCAAAACCGCATGATCTTCTCAATAGGTGCAGGAAAAGCATTTGTTAAAATTCAACACCCACGTATGATAAAAACTCTCACAAAGTGGCCATAGAGGGAATAAACCTCAACATCATGAAAGTAATAGATAAAAAACCAACAGCAAGGATAGTACTCAATGGTGAGAAAGTCAAATTCTTCCCACTAAAATCTGGGACAAGACAAGGATGAACACTAACATGACTCCTTCTCAAGATAGTCTTGCAAGTCCTAGCCACATCAATCAAAGAAGAGAGAGAAGTAAAAGGGATGCAAATTGGAAAGGAAGAGGTAAAAGTCTCAGTATATGCAGAAAATATCTTACTATATATAGGAAACCCTACAAGATCCAGACAAAATTTACAACAGCAGATCAAATAATTCAGCAAGGAAGCAGATTACAAGATTAAGGTCCTAATATCAGTGGCATTTCTTTACGCTTATGATTCAGATAATACTATAGAGCTATAGTCCACATGACAGCACTGTATTGGTAGAAAAACATACATATAGGTCAATGGAACACAATAGAGAGCCCAGAAATTAACCCACAAACGTTTGGTCAATTAATCTTAGACAAAGGAGACAAGAAATTACAATGGTATCGAGATAGTCCCTTCAGCAACTGGTGTTGGGAAAACTGGAGAGCAGCATGTAATTCAATGAAGTTAGAACACTCCCAATGAAGCTAGAACAAGATACAATAAAAATAAACTCAAAAGAGATAAAACACTTAAACATAAGACAAGATACAATAAACCTACAAGAGGGAAATATCTGACATACGTCTCGAAAGTTTTCTCATAGAAGAAATAAAAGCAAGAATAAACAAATGAGACCTAATGAAACTTACAACCTTCTGCATAGTAAAGAAACCGGAAGTAAAACATAAAGAAAACCTACGGAATGGGAAAAAAATTTACATATGAAACCGTCAAAGGCTTGATCTCCAGAGTATATAAACAGCTCATCTAACTGAATAAGAAAAAATAAACAACCTAATCCAAAATTAGTCAGAAGACCTAAACAAACAGTTCTCCAAGGAAGACATACAAATGATAAAAAGGCACATCAGAAAATGCTCAATATCACTGATTATCAGACAAATGCAAATCAAAACTGCAATGAGGTTTCACCTCACACCAGTCAGAATGGCCATCATTCAAAAATCCACAAAGGACAAATGCTGGAGAGGCTGTGGAATAAAGGGAACGGTCCCTCACTGCTGGTGGCAATGAAGATTGTTGCAAACAGAGTGGAAAACAGGATGGAGATTCCTCAAAAGCCTAGAAATAGACTTACAATGTAACCCAAGAATCCCACTCCTGGGCATAAATCCAGAAGGAACCCTACTTCAGGAAGACGCCTGCACCTCAATATTCATAGCCAGCAATATTTACAATAGCCAAGACAAGGAAACAGCCTAAATGCCCATCGAAAGTTGACTGGATAAAGAAGTGGTGGTATATTTATATAATGGAACAGTAGTCATTCTTATAAAGTGACAACATAATGCCATTTTCAGCAACATGGATGATCCATGAGAAAATCAGCCTAAGTGAAGTAAGTCAGAAAGAGAAGGAAAAATACCATATGAGATGGCTCATGAGTGGAATCTAAAAACAAAACTAAACCAAACAAGAAATGCATAAATACAAAACAGAAATAGACTCGCAGGCAGAGACTACAAAGTTTTGGTTGCCAAGTGTTGGGGTTGGGTAGAGACATACTTGGAGGTCAAAATTGTAGTATAGATAAACAGGATTGTACCGTATAGCACAGGGAAATATACGGCAGCCCACAGTGGAAAAAATGGGACAAAAATTGTATAAATGTTCATTGCAACTAAAAAATTGTGCTCTACAATGGAATTTGAGACAACTTTGTAAAATAATTAAAAATCAATTAAAAAAAGGTAATAAAATTAAAATACATGATCCTAAATATTACAGGTGTAAATATCAATTAGAGAGCAAAAACAACCATGCAAAAGAGTAGTAAAAAAAAAAGGTTTTGTTTTTTGTTTTCTTTTTAAGAAAAGCAAAATCAAAAAACCTCTATCCAGGTGCATCATGAAGAAAAGAGAGATGCTCCAAAGAAATAAATTCAGAAATAAAATTGTAGAAATAACAATTGTTCCCTCAGGTATACAAAAAAAGGAACATTTTGTCAACTCTTACATGCAAACAAACTGGACAACTTAGAAGAAGTAGACAAATGTCTAGAAATAGACAGGTATAAGGAGAAACAAATAATTTGAACAAACTGATTACTAGAAGAAAGATAGAAACAGCATTTAAAAAAATCGTGAAATATTAGGGCAGATTTAAACAGCTCCCATGGAGAAATGTACAAAAATAAAAAGCAGAACTTATACTCTTCAAACTATTCAAAAATAGTGAACATGTGGGAAACTCCCAAAATAATTATATGAAGCTATCATTACCCTGATAGCAAAGCCAACAAAGTACAATCAAAGAGAACTTCAAGCCAATAACTTTGATTGATATAGATGCAAAAATTCAAAAAAAATTATTAGCAAACTAAATCCAGCAGTACCTAAAGTGAATCATACAACATGATCAACTTTAATTCATTTCACGGTCATAAGAGAGGTTGAAATTACATGAAATCAATCAGTTTGATACACCAAATAAACAAAGGAAAAAGGGAAAATGATGTGGTCATCCCAATAAATCGATAAAAAGCATTTCACAAACTTCAACTTTTATTCATTATAACAGCAGCAACAACAACGACAAGAAAAACAGAATCAACAAAAACAGAAAACTCTTTCCACTTTAGGATTAAGGAAATATATCTCAACCTCACTAAATTCATCAATTACAGACCCACAGACAGCATAATATGCAAAAGTGAATAACTGAAAGCCAAATTAAGGAATAAAACAAGGATGCCCACTCTCGCATTTCTCTTAAACACAGTATGGGAAGACCTAGCAACAGCAATCGGACAAGAAAAAAAGTTATTCAAGTTAGATTGAATGAAGTAAAACTGTTATTATTTTAGATGACATGATAATCTATATAGAGAACTGTAAAGATTCTCCACACCAAAACAACTAAGACTAATAAAGACATTTAGCAAAGTAGGATGATTCATGACTAATATACAAAAACTGTCACATTTCTTTACAAATACCAATGAAATACTACATAATTTTAAAAAATCCATATGAAATCACATCAAAAATGAAGAATCTATGAAAAATCAAAGATAATAAAATCAATAGAACACTGATAAATATATTTGAATATTATGCAATAAATGGAAAGAAATCTCAAGATCTTAGTTTAGAGGAATTAATATTGCAAAAATATACATACTACAAATATGTCTACACATATAAAGTGATTCAGATCGAACTACATGATATTTTCCACAGAACCTAAATCAGTCCTAAGATTTGTATGGAACAGCAAAAGAATCAGAACTGCATAAGAAACAATGAGGAAAAAGAACAAAGTTGGAGGCATAAGCCATATCCCTCTCAGATCTCAGACTATATTGCAAATCAGTAATCGAAACAGCACAATGCTGGAAAATGAACAAACATCTATATCACTGGAACAGAACACAGAGGTAGAAATAAAACATTACACCTATGGTCAACTGAACTACGACAAAGGAAACAAAAATATACAATGCCTAAAGACAGTCTTCAGCAAGTCATGTTGAGAAAGCTAGACAGGTACATGTAACTCAATCAAATTAGAACACTCCCTCACACTGTACAAATATAAATTCAAAATGCTTTAAATATCTGAATCTATTACATGACACAATAAAATTCCTGGAAACTAACATAGGCAAAACAAGACATAAATTTTAGCGAAATTTTCTTATGTCACACTCCCAAGCTGAAAACAACAAAAGCAAAATAATCAAATATATCCAAATTAAACTTCAAACTTCTATAGAGCAAAATAAACAGAATGAAAACATGAACTTCCGAATGGGGGAAAACATTTGGAAACAATGCAATCAAAAAGGGGCAAAATTCTAAAATACACACATCGTTCATACAACTCCATTTCAAAAATCTACAACAACACAGACAGAAAATGAGCAGAAGACAAGTCTCTCAAGAAGACACACAGATGACAAACAGGAACATAAAAACATGCTCACATAACTAATCATTATACAAAGGCAAGATAAAAATAAAATAATGTTTTACCTCACACTACTGAGAAGGGCTGTCATCCAAATATCGACAAATAATAAATACTCGGGAGGTTGTGGAGAAAAAGGGACTCTCCAACGCTGTTGGTGGGAATCAAAATTGGTGCAACCACCTTGGAAATAGTATGGAAGTTCCTTTAAATACTAAAAATAGACCTATCATATGACACAGCAATCCCGCTCCTGGGCATAGAAAACATAAAACCTGAAAACAAAGAATCCTTGTGTAAAATATAAGAAGCATACTCTGACATTGGACTTAATTTGATTGTACATATGTCTCCTCTGGCAAGGGAAGCAGAAACAAAACTAACAAAATATGATTGTATCACTCTAAACAGATTTACGCTGCAGAGGAGATGATCAATAAAATGAAAAGTCAACCAACACAATGGGAGAATATATTTGCAAGTGATATTTTCCAATCAAGTGTTAATATGCAACTATATGGCAAACTCATACACAAGCACCACAACATTTTGTAGCAAACATACAGTTGAATAAATGACACATGAAAATATGTTCAGAGTTATAATTTATTAGGAAAGTCATAAACCAAAAATGAGAGAAGACCTCACAGTTGTCAGAAGACTCTCATCAAAAAGAAAATAAATAGATTTTGGTAAGGTTGTGGAGAAAAAGAATCACCGTGGACACTGTTGATAGGAAAGCAAAGTATTCATTACATTGCATATATACATCAAATATTCTTCATCCATTTTTCTGTTAAGGGATGTTGGGTTTGTTGGCCCCTGTCTGAAGGCTCTAGAGAATAAGCCCATGGGCTGAACTGATAAACAAGCTATGAGGAATGTCACATATAAAGGCTGGATAACAAATTGTCTACTCAATATATCCAGTATGGATGGCTGGATATCATATGCTGGGTAAGATCCTCAGAGGAGGGCAACCTATGATAGGCACAGCCTGCTGGATAAGAGATGGGCTACTTAATGAAGTTCCGTGATGAACTTTAAAAAAATCCTTGATCATTTAACATCCTGTGCTTACTTTAGGAGCATGGGGACATAAATAGTTTAAGATTATTAACATTGTTACAACTTAGATGGTATGTGAGGCATTGTGCATGTCATATATAAATCTTTTTTGTAAGAATCAATAAACTGTGAATTGCTTCGCTTCTCTCCACACAGTTTTTGTGTGTATATGATATCGTGCCACTGACAGGGTTAATTTAATTTGTTGGGAGTACCTTAAAATGATGTTGCATTATATATAATGTTCTTTCTGCACCTATTCAAATGATTATGTGAGTTTTGTTTCTCATTCTATTAGTGTGGGATGTCACCTTATTGATTTGAATATTTTGACGTATCCTTAAACCCAGGGATAAATCCCTTTACACATGTATGTGTATGATACTTCAAATGTGTTGTTGAATTCATTTTGCTTGTGTTTTGTTGAGAATTTTGGCACATATGTTCATCAGGGATAATGTTCTATGTTTTTCATTTCATGTCGTTTTTAGTTTTGTTATGCAAATAAAGCTAGCATCATAAAACAACTTTGGAATCTTTCACCCCCTTCAAATTCTTGAAAGTTTTGGGGAAGAATTGGTGAAAAATTTACTTCTAATGTATGACAGGATTCACCATTAAAGTCATCTTGTAAATTTTTTCTGGTTTGAGAGGTTTGGATTACTGATTTACTCATACACACTTTTGCAGAATTTAACTTTCTAATTCCTTCTTGATTCAGTGTTGGAAGACATATGTTTCTGGGAATCTATCTTTTGTTCTAGGTCATTCAAATCGTTGGCTAGTGGTAATTTCTTATGATGCTTTGCATCTCTGCAACTTTAGTGGTAATATCTGCTCTTTTATTTCAAATTTTATTTGAGTCTTTATTTTCTTAGCCAACCTAAACTTTTGTCCACTTTATGTTGAAAAGAAACAAACTTAGGTGTAATTTTTCTTATCTTTTCAATTGTTTGTCTTGTTATTTGCCTTGCTCTAATTTATTCAATTTTCTTCTTTATTCTTTCTGTTTTTCCTAGATTTTTGATGTGTAAATTTAAATAGTGTGAATCTTTGTATTTCCTTTATTATTAAATATTATTTATTTACTTTATTTATTTACTTATTTACTTATTTGAATATTTATTCATTTATTTATCATTGAAGTATGCCATTTACAATGTGTCAATCTGAGGTGTTTAGCACAGTGTCCCCGTAAATGCATATATTTCTGTGCCTTTTTAACGTTACTTCACGGTATTTGACTTACTGCCCTGTGTTATGCAAAAGAAATTTTGAAAACATTTATTTTTATATATAGTGGATGACATTTATAAATCTACAGCTCCCAAATATATCCTCTACCAGTCCATTTCTGCAGTAACCATAAGTTTATTAAGTAGTTCTGCAAGTGTGTTTCAGTTTTGTAGATGAAATCATAGTGTTCACATCCAAATTATTTTTTAAGATTCTACATATGTCATGTCATGTATTATTTTTCCTTCTCTTTCTGGCTATCTTCAATTAGAATGACACTTTTTGGGGACATACATTTTGCTGCAAATGTCATTGTTTTATCATTTTTTATTGCAGAATATTATTCCATTGTGTAAATACAGCATAACTTCGGCATACTCTCATCTGTTGTTTGACAGTTAATTTGCTTCCATGTCATGGCTGTTGTATATAGCACTGCTAAGAACATTGGGGTGAAGGTGTCTTTTTGAAATATGGTTCCCTTTCGTATATACCCAGAAGTGGGATTGTTGGATCATTTGTTAAGTTTATTTTTATACTTTAAAGGAATCCCCATCCTGTTTTCCAAAGTGACTGCTCAAATCTACATTCCTAACAACAGTGCAGGAGGGCTCCCTTTCTCCGCAGCTTCCCCAGCATTTATTGTTTGTGAACT
Organism: Vicugna pacos; assembly: GCF_048564905.1. Classification (NCBI taxonomy): domain Eukaryota; kingdom Metazoa; phylum Chordata; class Mammalia; order Artiodactyla; family Camelidae; genus Vicugna; species Vicugna pacos. The sequence goes on from NW_027328741.1 coordinate 9,751,244, forward strand.
TTTGAATGATGGCCATTGTGAATATTGGGAAGTGATACTTCATTATAGTTTTGAATTGCACTTCTCTGATAATGAGAGTGAGCAATTTTTTTTTTCATATATCTGTGTGACATTTGTACGTCTCTATTGGAGAAATGCTTTTTTAGGGCTTCTGCCCATTTTCAGATTGAGTTTCTTTTTTTTTTATTATTACTAGGTTGTATGAAATCTTTATATTTTGGAAATTTAGTCTTTGTCAGTTGTATCACTTCTAAATATTTTCTTTAATACTGTAGGTTGTCATTTTCCTTTGTTTATGGTTCCATTTGCTGTGCAAAAGCTTATAAGTTTAATTAGGTCCTATTTATAAATTTTGCTCTTACATCCCTTACCTGGGTAGTCTATTCTAAGAAATCATTGCTGAGATTTATCTCAGAGTGTTTTGCCAATATTTTCTTCTAGGAGATTTACCGTGTCTTGCCTTGCATTTAAGTCTTCAAGCCATTTTGAGTTTATTCTTGTGTATGGAATGAAGGATTGTTCTAACTCCATTGCTCTGATGCTGCTATCCAGTTTTCCCAAAACCAGTTGGTGAAGAGATGTTCTTTTCTCTGTCATATTCTTGGCTACTCTGTCAAAGATTAATTCAACATAGGCCTTTAGTATTATTCCTAGGCTCTCTATTCTGTTCCATTGGCCCATGTGCCTGTTTCTGTACCAATATCATGTCATTTTGATTTTTGTAGCTCTGCAATAGTTTATGGAGACCAGGCGGGTTATTACTCCAGCCTCTTTCTTTGTCTTAAATATAGTTTTGGAAATTATGGATCTTTTTTGATTCTATATAAATCTTATGATAATTTCTTTCAGTCCTAAAAAGAAATGTTTTGCATAATTTGATAGGAACTCAGTTAAATTCTTTGGATTGTCTTGGGCAGTATGGCCATTTTAATAATATTATTTCTTCCACTACGAGACCATTGGGTATCTTTTCAATTCTTCAAATCTTTCTTGATTTCCTCAATGATTTTTTTCTTGTTCTCCAAGTATAAGCCTTTCACCACCTTGGTCACAGTATTCTTAAGCATTTTATAGTTTTGGGTGCAGTTATAAAAGGGGTTGTTTCTATAATTTGTTATCCTGTTGATTCAATGGTAGAGTAAAGAAATGTAATTGGTTTTCGTAGATTATTCTGACTAACTTGCCCAGTTCCTTTTTTAGCCTAAGTATTTTTTTGTGAAGCTTTTACATTTTTCTGTATATAGTGTCATCTCTGCATATCGTGACAATTTTACTTCTTCTTTTCCAGTCTGAATAGTTTTATTTCTTTTCCTAGCCTGATCGTTGTGGCTAGGAATTCCAAGACTATATTGAATTGAAATTCTGAGAATGGGCATCCTTGTCTTGTCTCAGGATTTTGTGGGAAGGGTTTCAGTGTTTCAACATTGAGTATTTTGCTGGTTATAAATTTGTCATAAATAGCTTTCATTATGTTGAGATATGGTCACTCTATGCCCACTGTGATAAGAACTTTTATTGCAAATAGGTGTTAATTTTCATCAAATGCTTTCTCTGCATCTACTGAGATGATCATATCGTTTTTGTCTTCTCTTTTGTTGATATGGTGTATCACAATTGATTGATTGATTTGCATAAGTGAAACCATCCTTGTGTTCCTGGGATGAACCTAACATGACAATGGTGCATTATCTTTTTTTTACATGATGTTGGATTCTGTTTGTTAATAATATCTTAAGGACTTTTACATCTAAGTTTATGAATTATATTGGCCTATAGTTTTCATTTTGGGGTAGTGTCTTTGTCTGGTTTGGTATCAGGTTAATTTTGGCCTTATGGTGTGAGATTGGGAGCTCTCTCTCCATATCAATCTTTTGGAAGACTTTGAGGAGGATTAGTATGGATTTTTCTTTGTATGTTTGGTCAAATTCCCCAGTGAAGCTATTAGGGTCTGAATTTTGTTTAAAGAGATTTTTTATTTTACTGTTAATTCTATTCCATTTCTTGTGATATGATTGTTCAAATCATTAATTTCCTTTTGATGCAATATTGGTGGGCTGAATGTTTCCAAAAACTTCTCCATTTCTTCCTGGTTATCCAGTATGTTTCCATATAGTTCCTCATGGTATTCCCTAATGATATTTTGTAAATTTGTTGTACTCTTGTAGTTTCTCCATTTTCATTTCCTATATTATTTGTGTTCTCTCTTTTTTCTTGTTGGTGATCCTGTCTAGAGATTTGTCAATTTTGTTTAAAATTTCAAAAAAGAGTTTGATTGATTTTTTCTATTTCTTAAACTTTATTTCAATTCTTTCCTCCTTGATCTTTATTTTTTCCCACTTTCTGCTGGCTTTTGGTTTTGTTTTCTCTTCTTTTCATGATTAGTTTACATAGAACGTTAGATTATTTTTTTGAAATAGTTCTTCTACTTTGAGGAGGGCTTTGTCAATATGAACTTCCCTTTTTAGACTGCTTTAACTGTATTCCATAGACTTTGTGTAGTGTTTTGTCATGTATCTCAAGATATTTTTTAATTTCTTCTTTTAATTCATCAACTCCCCCCTTTGTTATAGTACCATGTTTTTTAATCTGGATGCTGCCATTTTTTCTCCCAGTTTTTCTGTGTTTGATTTTTAGTTTCATGGTATTCTACTCAGAAATGTTGCTTGAAATAATTTTTATCTTCTTAAATTTGTTGAGGCTTCTTCTGTGCCTGAGTTTATAATCTTTCCTTGAAAATATTCCATGTGCACTGGAAAAGAATGTATATTCTGTTTTTGGGAGAAGTACTGTTTTGGAAGTATCAAGCATCTCCAATTATTTTATCATGTCTTTTATTAACTTTGTTCCCTTATTAATTTTCTGTGTGAAAGACCAGTCCAGTGATGGTAATGGGGTGTTATAGTCTCCTACTGTGATTGTGTTCCGAGCGATTTCTCTCTTTTTATCTATTAGTATTTGATTTTTGTATTTAGGTGCTCCAATTTTGAGTTCATATATCTTAATGTGTATAAAAACCTCATTTTGTATTGCTCCTTTAATCATTATATCATGTCCTTGTTTATCTTTCTCTATGGCCTTTCTTGTAAAGTCTATTATGTGTGAAGTCAGTACTGCTAGTCCTGCTTTCTTGTCATGTGCATTTGCATGGAATATATTCTTCCAACTTCTGACTTTCAATTGATGTGTTTTCCTCTTACAAATTGGTCTCTTGTATGCTTCATAATGCAGGGTTTTTTTTATATTATCCCATCAGACAATGTATATTTATGACTGAAGCACTAAATCCATTTACATTTGTGATAATTATTGATAGACTGGTGTTTATTTCTATTTTGAACTTCATTTTCCAGTTGATTTGGTATTTCCTTTTGTTCATTTCTTTTCCTTTTTGTGGCTTGATAAGTTTTCTTTTATTATCTTTGTTTCGTTTTGGCTTTGTGACTTCATTGTAAGCTTTTGACTTTTGGTTACCTTGTTTTGTATTTATATTTAACCGTACTATATCTGTTTATTTTATCTTATAAGAATACAAACTCATACCCATCCTACAGAGAAGACAAATAAGAAGAAAATACTCTGTATTGTTCTGTTTCACTCTGTGACCCTTAAAAATTTTGATGTCCAGTTTTACAACATCATATTTATTTTGTTGTAATTCATTGTATATATTGCCTTTCTAATTATTCCTTTCTTTTTGTATAGCACCCTGCTTCTTTTTTTTTAGAGTAGATCTTTCATTATTTCTTTTTCTCTTGCTAAATTCTTTTAATATTTTTTGTGTGGAAGTTATTTATCTCTCCTTCTATTCTCAAAGAGAGCCTTGCTTGATAATGTATCTTAGATTACAGATTTCTTTCATTCAGGACTTTTAATATGCCTTACCACTGCCTTCTGCCTGCTGTATTTGTGTAGGAAACGAGTTTACAACTATTATGTATAAAATTATATATATGTATAAAGAACAGCTAGAAATGAAGTTAACAAATAAGGTAAAAACCTATATGTTAAAAAACAGAAAACATTGGTGAAGGAAAATTTAACTGATCCAAAGAAATGAACAGATCTCTTATGTTAATTATGTGAAACTATGTGGTTAACACAACCATTCAACCAAAGGGAATCTACATTTAGTGTGATTCATGTCAAAATACCTATGAGATTTTTGATTAAATAGAACAAATAATTTCAAAATTTATATGTAACCACAAAGAACATGAGTTGCCAAAATAATCTTGAAAAAAAGTATTAAATGTAATGGTGTAAATTCCTCTGATGTTATACAGTCCTTCAAAACTTTAGTAATTAAAACAACATGATACTGGCTTAAAAACAGACACCAATCAACAGAAGAGAATAGAGAAACCAGATATAATCCCTCACTCTTATGATCAATTAACCCATGAAAAAGAAAGCTAGAGTATAAAATGAAGAAAAGACATTCTCCTAAGTAATTAGTTACTAGGGAGCCTACTTTGAAAAGATAGATTACAATATTTCCTCACATTGTGTACAATCCATGAGCACCGAATATATTTCTATTTAATTTATTTTCTTATATTTCTTGCACCTGTAATTTATTGATCTATGTTTAGATCTTTTATTTCACTTACAAAATATATTCCTGTTTTATTCCTTATGGTATAAATTTACATGTAATAATTTTCCAAGTTTCTCTTTCTGATTATGGGTTGTTAATATATAAAAATGCAATGGATTTTTTTTTATCAATTTTGTATTCTGGAAGTTTACTAAGTTTGTTCATTATTTCTAACAGTCACTGGAGGAGTCTATGGAGCTTTCTATCTATGTATAATTATGGCAACTGTAAATACTTTACTGCTTTTTTACAAGTTGGATACATTTTATATTTTTTCTTGACTAGATGTTCTGGCTAGGACTTCTAGTAGTGTAATTTAGGACTTGTGGAAATGAGCTAATTTTTTTTATTACTTGACCAGAGGAATACCTTCCTGTATGTTAAAATTGAACTTGATGTTAGTCATGGGTTTTTCATAAATGGCTTATATTATGTTTAGTTACATTCTATCTACAGTGAATTTGTAAAAATATTTTTATAAAAAAGTTAAGATCACATATTTTAATAATATTCCTACATTTTTTGAGAGTGTTATTTTTCAATTCTTTGCTTTTTAAGGGATGTTATCACATATTTTAATTTGCATATGTTAAATAATATTTATGAATCAGGACTAAATCCAACATAACTATAGTTGATAATACTTATAATATGCCATGAATTCAGGTTGCTAATATTTATTTAGAATGAAATTTACAGATAGTGATGGAAAAATTTACATTGTAGCTTGAGGGTACATTTATTTATTTAAAAATTTTATCTCTCATTTTTAATTTGGCTTAAGTTTAATGGAATTTATTTCTAAATAAATAATATAAATTTTGATAGAACTGGATTTACTTATGAATACTGTTACAGGACATAGGTAATATTTTCAATTAGTGAACAAATCACTTGCCTTAAAATGCTGTATTATATAAACAATGCCAAAAATTTCAGGACTGAGAAATATATTGCTTCCTAAAATGCATTAACTTGTATTTTCCACCCCAAACCACATATACTGTTATATCTTTGTTTTATTCATTGTTCATTTGCCCCTTAATGGAGGCACTGCTTATTGAATCCAGTGTCTTGTGCATAAGTGTATTTATCAACATCATTTTGGAACACATAACAGAAGCCACAAGAGTATGGATTATAACGATGACAAGAAAATTTTTTCCTTCTTGGGACTGAAAAACCTCTGACAGAAAGAATGGCAAAAATAAACATTTGTAAATATGCAATAAGATTGTCTCTCTTCTAATTTTTATGGTAGAATGTTAAATTACATTTGTTTTACTTATAGCACTGAATTACAATTTAAATCAAAAATTCCCCACTTTGGGCTTTCTTACATTTGATTCATAATTTTAATCTAGTTTTATTTTATAAATATTTACCATTTATTTATAAGCATAACAAATAAGCTGATATTTATTCTTCTCATATTTTGAATATAGAGCTACTTATTTTAAAGTACAGAGATAAATACCAACTTCCATTTCCAAATCAAATTATATTTCACTTTAATTACAAATGATATTGAAATAGATATACATTTTCTGTACAGGTTTTAAACAAATTTCACTTTAAATTTCATAACTTTAAAATTATTTTATATATTTATTGCATTATTTATACTTCACCAATTTTGTATAAATTTGTGTACAAAAGTATGGAGACTGATTTTATTTCATAGTCCCCAAAATTAAATTATTTAAAAAGATTTTTGGGGATAATATTTGCAGATCACAGTATAAAAATAAGCATCCTATATGTTTCATTTTAACTGGATGAATGAGAAGGGAACACTGGCTGAATTTTACACTTGAGTTGCTGGGAGACCAGTCGTTTTGTGATGTGACAGCTACTCAGGTAGAGAACCATTTTGATGGCCTAGAAGTTTATCTGTGCAGGCCTGCCAAAGCAGCATTTGAAGCTGCAGTGCTCAAAATCATGCAGATTAGAAAAGTAGCTGTAGAATAAGTTATTTCCGTTGGCACATGTTTCTCCAGAAATCCAAGATGTGTCTCATAAAGTTGGACAAACTGTTTCAGGAACTCTGATATATCTCTATTGTGTGATCAAACATTCTCTGGGGACTTGGACTTGAGGTGTATGATTGAAGAAAATGCTTTTCAGACTTTGTCTGAAAAATCCTTGATAAAAAGACCATGTTACACACATTGTGTCTTGGAACCAGATGAAGATAATGATTTTCGTTCTCTGACATTTCCAAGAAAACTCTGGAAAATGGCTGGGAGTGACCAATAAAAATCTATCTCGTGGGATGATAATGGAACTTCGATAGTGATTGATGAAGATGTCTTTAAGAAGGAAGTTTTGGAAAGAAGGGCGCCTTTCAGAATATTTGAATCTGGAAGTATGTAAAGTTTAGTTAGACAGCTTAGCATTTATGTGTTTACTAAAGTGCGGCAGAATATTCAAAGATCTGTTTCTCCTGCTGACTTTCTGGCAGAAGGAAAAAAGTCTGTTTTAAGCAAGGTATTCAGTAATTGTAGTTACTACTTGGTAACATATATAAAATTTTATTTTGTACATCAACCTATGGTAATATAAATGTAAAGCTAGATTTTGAAAATTGTATAAAACTACAAAGGCTAATATTCTTTATTTTTTCTAAAAATGAGGACAGTGCCTTAAGTATTCAAGATTATGAGAAATGTTCCTAGCAACTATGAATCTTACCAGAAAACTAAATAAACGTATTAAAGCTGCTTTTAAAAAGTGGCTTTCACCGTTACTGCAAATACTAACTTATTAAATTTGATGATATACTATTTAAATGTGTATATTACAAATAAATAATTTCAAAATATTGTCAGCAATGTTCATATTTTAATGATATTATCTTTGCATAATCAACATGAAATCTGAGGTTTTGTAGGATAGGCTTATTGTAGTCTTGTATTTTCGTTTAAAATATTACTAAAATCTTTCTCCATTGGTTGCAGCTGCAGTTCTGCCATAATTGAAATCTTAAACAAGTCTGTCACCAGCATTTAGTTAGAATAAAAAGAAGAGTTGGGATTAAAAATGCCTCTCTGGTGGCTTCATTGGCTGAAGATTTCAAAAAGAAGCACTTTAAAGCAGGGGGTAATGTGCATATTCATAATTCTGATTTTGTGGCTGACACTAGTGGAGAAAGTGAATTTTTACTTTCTGCAAATTTAAACATGCCTCTAATAAGGAAGCCCTCTACTAGACAAATAATTGGTGACACAACAACCCGGATCAGAGGTGATTTTTATCCTCCATAATCAATGTCATTTAGACCACCAAAACAAATTGCAGTGGATCAACGTGCTGTTTTAAATCAGTTGACCACTGTCCACGGGCACTCTCAAAGCAGCTACACTGAAGCAAATGGCCGTGTTGTGAACTTCATTACAATTATAACTTCTACTTCTCAGTACAGCATCTTGTCTCCCACAGAGAGCTATTATTTGGACTGATGGTGGAGCCTTCTACTTTCCCAAATAGATATCACAACATATCTGCCAATGAAGGTCGTTTTTCTAAACTTCAACCAAGGAGCAACCCACGGTTTCCAGTGACAGTGATAGCTGATACATCAGCTACCTCTCTTTCAATGCCAACTTATCAGCCGTCTTCAGTTTATGAACATCATCCTAATTACAACTGATTTACCAGAGGACTACCAGATTATGCAGGATAACAAAGATTAATATTGATGTTGGCAAATGTTGACAAATATCTGCAATTTTCTTATTTGAACAATAAACATAGACGTGTACTTGTATTTTCCTTATAATTTTTAAAATAGAGTAAAGAGATATACAGGAGTATAAGTTACCATTTAAAGAAAAATAGAGATATTTGATTGACATGATCATTTGATGGAACAATATGGGTGTAATTTTAAATAATTTCTTGTAAGGAAGAAGAGAAAATGGAAGAATTTGGAAAAGGACAAACATAGACAGATGGAAAAGTACTAAGTGTTTCCTGGTTCATCCTAGAAAGTATTAAAAGTGTTAAGTTAGGGTTGGTTTGAACAGGATATAAATGCAGGTATCTGTCCAGCGATCATGGTCTCTTTTATGTCATTACTGGTATCAAAATGGTCATATGGTGTAGTCTCATATGGCACATTCAGCATGTGGAAGAATTTCAAAAGTAATTTTATCTATGGTCTTTGTGCTGTTCTCAAAGCATTCCAACTGGTGCTTTCATTTTTTGCCCTGAAGAGTCTATGCTATATTTTTTAGTCAATACTTTATGTTGCTTTTGTGTTCCAGCCAAAGACAAGCTTACGTCTTCAGGGTGGCACTTAATGCCTTTCCAACTCTAAGCCCACAAACTCAACATCGTTTACTCTTTTTTTATAGATCTGGCATCTGACTACCTTGGCATATCTTTATGTTTCACTGTATTTGGAGATACATCCAGGCAAATGCTCGTGAAAAATGTTAGCTCCAAACTCACAACTTTTGCTCCAGCTCATCCTTGGACTTAAGGTGTCCTCCTTTTACCTACTTTAATTTCCCCAGTCTCAGTACAGAAACTACCTCCTTCAGAAGTTTTCTGTCTATCCCCCTTTCCTTGTCTAACTTGGATACCAGCACAGTAAGCACAGAACATGCCACAGGATGCATTATATTATTTACTGAATGAAAAATATATGTTGACTTTAAGCAAATCCACTTTCTTGAAACAAGAAAATTCTCATGGTTTTCCAACTATTTTGTTATGGTCCTTACTCTTCACCACAAACTAGCTCTTTTCATAGTCCAAGGACTAGTCACGCAAGACAGTAATTGGAGGTAGGTACAGGAGACATGTTATTATTTTCTTCTTAATCCATGCCTGCCAGAGGTGTAAAGCATTCCATTCTCATTTGCTGGATTTTTTCCTGTCTCTTCATCACCCACCCACTGAAAAATAGCTGATTCTCTTCCCCATACCAATATCTATACTGCCTTCTAATTAATTTACTTCTTAGAATCAGAGCTTTAACCAGAAAAGAGAGTGTCATTGCAAACATTTAATGTAGGATTATACACCCCATATAAATTGTTCCCTTTCTAACCTTCACACAGGATGTATCTAAGAGTTACTTGACCCTTGGTTGGGGTGGTCGTTTTCAGTAACCAAATTGCAATCTAAAATGTGTGGACTAAATAGAGGTGAGGGTGGTAGAATTAAAAATTTGTCCAACTGCAAGAATACCAAATTTCTGCAGATAGTAGGAAATATAAATATTCATGGAGGACTTTATTTCCCATTAATTTAAAATAAAAGGTGAAGCATTTTCAGAATGTGAAATTCCCTGAAATGGTGGAAAATTTTAGAGAAGGTCAGGTAGCCTAAGGCTTCTGCTCACAATCATGCAGCCAGTGTCAGCTGATAAGACTGGAATGGCAACATTGTGTCCTGTAAATATGTCACCATTTGTGAAGAAAGACTTTGCTAATCTGGAAAATGGTAAAATTGGCCATGGTGAACTCTAGCAACATCCCAACAGTATAAACTTTATCAAGAGAAGAAAAGCGCCCACTTGCAGCAGGAGATATGTGTCTGGACATCAGTGGTTTTTCCTAAAACAGAAACATCAAGCTTTAAATTTTGTCAGCTCAACTATGATGGTGACTATTTTGTTGCCTACATTAGCAGTCTGGCGTTCAGATGGGCTGGTTCAGCAGCTAGTTCCCAGCTCTATTATCACACAGTGGGTCTTACTGTGATCATCATAACAAGGTTCTATACTGATAAGTTAAAAGCTACCATTTACTTTCAAAATTAGAAATCCTAAAGAAGTATATTGTTTGTCCATCTGTAGTTTTCTACGTGGGAAATCCTAGACTATTGGCAAACGTACAAAATTTGGCTGGTGCTTGAAAACTATTCTCTGAGCTCTGCCCACTGAATTCTTCCCACTAAATACTACAAAATCTGTCTGCCACTGTGTGTGTGTGTGAAGATGGATAGTTAACTAGTAACTAAGTTTGTCTTAGTTGAGTCAGCAGTGAATTATTCCTCTGCATTTGATAGAATCCCTGTGAATTAAAAATTTCATTGAGCCACCAGATTTTCTTCTGATCAGGGAGAGGTAGATTATATTTCTCCCATTATCCTTACTGTTACCTGTTCATCGAATCCCTAGCTAATGCCAGGGCCAAGCCACTGAATCCTTGAATTTGACAGAGGCATATACATTCTCCAGTCCCCAGAGCCCAGCAAAGGGCTGTCTCTCCTTTTTAATTTAAGCTTATGTCCAATTTCTTTTTTCTTCTAATTCTCATTGTTGACACATCTTATTTTGTCTTTGAACACCCCATGACTAATTTATAGAGACTGAACCGCTGATTTATTCCCCTTAAGCTACAAATTGCAATAACCTTTCTTTCCTTGGACTACCAGGATTACAGTAAGAATAGTCATCATTTTGAAAGCAGTCCTCAGTCCTAAAAATGCAGAAACTTTACAGTTCTTTGCCCAGCACTTGAGCGAGGATGTTTGTTGTGGGTCTGAGGGATTATCCTCACATCCCATAATGCAACCATGAGAAAACAGCACATTGTTATCCAAAATCAAGTCTTTGTCACTATTGCATTCCCATTGCAAAACAGTTAAGACTTGTAGGAGTTCTGAGATTTTACCATGCTGAGATTTCTAGCAACCTAGCATGTTCATTTCTTACAGAATTTCTCGTGGAGATGAGACATTTGGTCTGCGATAGTGAACTTTAAAACTCACAGCAAAAGCAGCCAGGGTTAACACTTGTATCCATTCCCTAATCTCAGGTGAATACACAAAGTAAAATTTTGATTCCAGAGAAGCAGTGGGCTGTTAACATGAAGAAAGTTTAAAGCATGTTAAAACAGTAATTTTATTGGTATCTTTAAGTATAATTTATTAGAATCACTTATTTATTAGTATCTTTACCTAGGATAAGTATATCATGACTCAAGTTTACTTGCTGAAAAACAATCATGATAAATGACATGGAAAAAAGTGAACATTGACTTTCCATTTTTTCTTCCACTTTTATGGAGTTATAATTGGCATAAAACATTGTGTAAGTTTAGGTGCACAGGATAGTGATTTGATTTACAAGTATCATGAAATAAATATAGCAACTTTAGGGAGAATTCATTATCTCATTTAGATAAAATTGTAAAGAAATACAATTTGTCTTTTGGTTGTGATGAGAAACATTAAGGTCTACTCTCTTAATAACATTGATATAGAACATAAAGCAGTATTAATTTTAATTTTCATGTTACTACGGGTAATCCCTAGAACACGATTATTTTACAGGTGGAGGTTTGTAGCTTTTGAGCACATTAATCAAATTCTCCTTTCCCAACCCCTGCCTCTGCTAACTACAAATCTAACTTTTTTCTATATATATGTTTGTTTGTTTTTGAAGTGTACATTTTTCTATAACACTGTGTTAGTTTCTCTTACACAACATACTGTTTGCTGTTTATAATACATTTCAAATTGATCACCAGAATATATCTAGATATGATATGTTCCTATTTAAAGATATTTTATAGTTATTGGCTATTCCCCATACAGTAAATTCCTTGTCCCTGACTAATTTAATTTTCAACTGGAAAACTTTCTCTCTTAATTTTCTCATTTTTCTTTTCCTCACCGCATTTCACTCCTTCTTGTGAACAACCTGTTTCTTTCTATTTCTATAATTCCATTTCTGTGTTTTTATTTTCATTTGTTTTAAATTCCTAATATGAGTAAAATCATTCAGCATTTGTCACTCTCTCTCTGAATTATTTCACTTAGCATATTACTCACTTGTCCAAACCATTTGTTGCAAATGGCAAGAACTTATTCTTTTTAGAGCTGAGTAATAACCCATTGTAATTTTATGTGTGTGTGTGCATATATATATAGATAGATAGATAGATAAATCTGTACTTAAGATAGGTAGATATATATACTATAAACACACATCTTATTTATTCATCATCATTTGATGAACAATTACTTTGCTTCTATATCCTGTCTATTGTGGAGAATGCTGCAGTGAATATAGGGTTGAATTTATCTTTTATAATTAGTGTTTTTATTTTCTTGGAATTAGTATCCCGATATATATATATATTGGATAATGTTTTAGTTTTAATTTTTAGATAAAGCTCCATGTTGTTTCCCACAGCGACATCTCATATTTACATTCACTCCAGAAGTGCATCAGTATTGTTTTTCTTACATCCTAACCAACAGTTATGTTTGTTATCTTTTTGATTATAGTCATTCTGACAGGAGTGACATAAAACCTCATTGTGTTTTGGACTTGCATTTTTCCGATGGTTATTGATGTTGATCGGTTGCATGCGCCGTGTGGTAACCTTTCCCCCACTTTTTATTCATTTTTTGTAATGAGCTTAATAACCATAACTGTCTGATTTAATTTTCAGGCATTCTTTTTTGTTCCATTATTCTATTTGTTCTGTGCCAGTAACATATTCTTTTTAAAACTGTAGCTTTGTATTATATTTTAAATCAGGGACAGTGATACATCCTCTTTGTTCTTTGTTAAAGTTATTTCTCTTTTTAGTTTCTTTTATTTCCTATCATTTTTTTATTGATTTCATTTCTTTTGTGTTTACATGAAAATTTTACAATTATTTTTTGTAAGGGTCTGAAAATGCCCTTGGAATTTTGATAAGCAATGAATTTTATTTGTGTATTTTGTTGACTAATAGTGTCATTTAAACAATATTTTTTTCCTCATCTACGAACACAGTATATCCTTTCATCTGTTTGCATAATCTTCAATTTCTCTTATAAATATTTTATAGTTTTCTGAGTACAGGTCTTTTACCTCCTTGGTTGGATAGATTTCTTAAATTTTTTGTAATTCAACTATAATTGAGACAGTTCCCTCACTTTCTGTATCAGTTAGCTTCTTGTTAGTGTGTAGAAACACAAGATTTCTGTATGATAATTTTATATTCGGAAATTTTACCAAATGCATTGATAAGCCCTAGTAGTATTGTGGCACCATTTTTAGGATTTCTTTTTAAAGTATGTCATCTGCAAACAGATACTTTTACTCCTTTTCTTAATTAACAATATTACATTTACTTTTATTTTGAATAGCTATGGCTTGAATTTCCAGACTATACTGAATAAAAGTGGTAAGATTGAACATTCTTGCCTTCTTCCTGCTCTTATTGGAAATGCTTTCAGCTTTCAATCAGTGAGTGTAATGTTAGCTGAGTTCTTGTCATATATGACCTTAACTGTGTTGAGGTATGTTTCCTCATGCCCACTTTGAGGAGAAAAATATTCATAAATAGATATTGAATTTGTCAAAATAATTTATGACCCTATTGAGGTGACCATATAACTTTTATTCTTCAGGTTGTTTGTGTGGTGTATCATACTGGTTAAATTGTGGTATTGAATCATTTTGCATCCCTGGAATATAATGGACTTAATCATAATGTATAATCCTCTTAATGTATTGTTGGATTTGCTAACAATTTAGGGGTGACTTTTGCATCTATGCTTACCAGTAGTAGTTAACCTGTAATTTTTGAGGTATTTGTTCCAGTTTTAGTAGTAGTGTGATAAAGAAATGTGGGGTAGAAAGCCTCCCTTCCTCTTGAAATTTTTGGAAATCTCTGAGAAGTATAGGTGATGGCTCTTCTCTAAGTGTTTGGCAGAAATCACCTGTGAAGCTGTCTAAGCCTGGAATTTTGTTTCTTGGGAAATTTTTTTAAATACTTATTCAACTTCATTAGTGATAATCTGTTCATATTATCTTTCTCATTCCATTCTGGAGATTAAATCTTTCTAAGAAGTTGTCCATTTCTTCTAGGATTTCCATTTTATTGGCATATAATTTGTTGTAGCATCTTATGCTGCTTTGTATTTCTTTGATATAAGCTGTATCTTCTCATTTATTTCTGAGCTAATTAATTTGTAACTCTTTTTTGCTCATGTATGTGGTTAAAGTTTTTCAACTTTATTTATCTTTCAAAAACCATTATTTAGTTTAATTAAATGTTTATATTTTTAATCCTTATTTTATTTAATTATGTTCTGTCCCTTCAGCTGTTTTTCCTTCTACTAAAATGTTTTTCTTATTATTTTGCTACATATTTTGGTTGTAAGAATATGTTAGAAGAGAGAGATGTTTCTTATTTGTATAAGTGGGATTATTTTGCTATAAGCATCCCTATTAATACTGCTTCTGTATTACCTAATGGATTTTGTTTTTGTTGTCATAATTCTTTATAAATTTTTTCTTTGATTTATACAGCAATCCATTTGTTGTTAATATTGTATGATTTATCCTCCTCACTTTAGTATTTTTCTCAGGTTTTTTCTTTTAGTAAATTTCTATTTTGACAGAATCCATAAGTTTCTTCACAAAACAAGAAGAAAAATATTGAAATTTATACATACATCTAAAAGAACCAAAGTTTCTAAAATTATTTTGAAAAGTAAACATAGTTGTGGGTATTACCCTCCCTGAGTTTAGAACATGTTACAAAGCTTCAGTAATCAATACATCAAAATATGGCACTTAAGAAACACGTAAATCAATGGAACAAAATAAACAGTCCGAAAATATACCCACACACTTATGGTCAATTAGTCTACAAAGAAGGAGGCAAGAGTATACAATGGAAAAAAGGCAGTCTCTTCAATAAGTAGTTCTGAGAAAAAAGGACAGTTCTTGTAAAAGGAAGATATAAAAACACTTCTTTCCATAGTATAAAAAATGTGAAAAAATGGATTAATTTCCTAAATGTAAAGCCTGAAACTATAATATTTCTGACTGAGAACAGGAGCAGAACTGACTTTGAGATAAATCATAGCAATGTTTATTCTTGATCTGTCTCCAAATCAAAATAAAAGGAAAATTAACAATTAGAGTTTTTAGTTTACTGAGGAAAAATCAATGTACTATGCGATACAGGGATTCAATTTCTTGTATAAGTGTGAGGTTGAAAACCTTTTCAGAGCAAAGGAAACCTTCAAGAAGACATAAGATACCAGACAGAATAGAAGGAAAAATTTCAAACAATGACACCAACAAGATGTTAATATCCATAATATATATATAGCATATCAGAAACAATATTTAAAAAATAAAGACCCCAACTAAAAACAGTTGAAGAATCTTCATGGGAACTTTTCAAAAACAGAAATGTGGATGATATTCATGCACATAAAAAGAAACATAACATTGCTATTCATTAGGAAACCATATAAAAATACCAGAATGAAATATAATCTTACAGCAACCAAAATGGCTATTAACAAAAAGTCTACAAATGACAAACATTAATCAGAATGTCAATAAGAGTGAACCCAGGTACACTGTTGTTGGAAATATAAATTGATGCATCCACTATTATTAAAGTGTGGACAGTGCTCAGAAAACTAGAAATAGAAGCATTATATGTTGCAGCAATTCCAGTTTTCAGCATAAATCTGAAAAAAAATGAAAAAAATTAACTTAAAGTATATATTACCCCAATGTTCTTAACATCAGCATTTATAGTTGCCAAGGGTAGAAGCACAACTCAACAGCCCATCAACAGATGATTGGCTGAAATAGATGTGGGGTATAGATAACAAAATAAATAATTATTCATTGTATATTAAATAGTAAAATTCTGCCATTTGGAACAATGTGACTGGACCCAGAGAATGTTGCACATAGGAAAATAAGTCATACAGGGAAAAACACTCTACGTTGTCACTTAAATTGGGAAAATAATGATATAAGAGAAATAATCATTAAAAAACAAAAAAAGAATCACATATATATGTGTAGTGTACCAAGTAGTGGTTTCATGTGGGGAAAGGGTAGAAGGATGGAGAAGACAGAAATGTTGAAGCTACAATTAATAAATTTGAGAAAAAAAAGTGCTATATTTAGAGCACAGGGAAATATTTTAATAATTTAATTGATTTTAAAGAGATTATAGGGGTATATTTTAGTAAAATGTGCATGTAGGTGGGTAAAACATTGAAGAAAATAACCCAGGAAATTCAAAATATTTTGTAGTACTATGATATTAAGGGAAGTGATTTATTTACTTTCTTTAGTGTTATAATTTCCTAATTAGAATTTAAGCTTTTAGTTGAAAAACTATATACTTTTAAATGTGACATAAGTTGAAACTATTTTTGTCTCTCCCTTTACATCTACAGTCAGTAAAACGTTCACATCTGAACAAAAATAACCACAACACAAACAATACTCCAGAACGCATGTGAACAGATGAAGTTCAGTGGACTAAAGCACACAAAACAGGTTGAACTGAGGAAAGAGCAGAGTTGGTGTCTGCAACCAAGGCCCGCTGAATAGGATATCTGAGTCCACAAGTTCAGAGAACCCAGTAGAAACAGGTTCTCAGTGGTTCACACAGATTCGGTTTCCAACTGCACCACACGAGTACTCATGATCACAGGTAACTAGGAGAGAGCCACAATGGAGAGAGAAATTCCATCCTTCAGACACTCAGACGTTCATGAAACTGTCCCTACTCCCCATTCACATTGGTGGAGACAAGTTACCTTGCAAAACTGGACGTGGCAAAGGCACTTGCCTGATACCAAATACCCACCTGTCTTTACACCTTTCCTCAATGTGTACACTGATTCTCAAGAGATATCAGATAAAAGGAAGGGTTCACAATCCCAGCGACAACAGTGGCATTAACTACCAGAGAAGTCTAAGTAGTGACAATGAAACACATCTTTTATCAAAAGAGTAGCGACTGGAAAGTGCCATTTTGATATATTATCAGAGGTAGCTCAGGTAAGTAAAACCAAAAATTGTGCAACATCGCAAGCTACCAGAAAACTAAAGCAAGGACTCCAACTCCCATTCAGTTATGAAGTGTCATCAGAGAAATAATTTATCAAGATCATGACCAATTACAGTAACATTATAGGGCACACACACACAGATGGACACACACAGACACTGACACAAACACAGACACACACGCACACACACACAATGTCAACCTTGCAGCAAACAAACTTAAAAGTCATGGTATATTGCCATATAACTAATAGAGAATCCAAATATGTGTCATAAAGAAACTCAGTCCAAAAAACAAAACTGAGAAAGCAGTTTAGTGTGCTCAGGAATAAAATAAATTATGATAAGAAATACATTACCATAGAGACTGAAACTATAAAATAAACAAATATTATTGGAGGACAAGGAGAACTTAAATGAGATGAAGAATGAAACAGAAAGCTTTGGAAGTAGACTGTCTTGGTGGAAGGGAGAATAGAAAACTCGTCAATACAAATCTAGAAATGATAGGAGAGGGCAGAGATACAAGATATTAAAAAGTGAGGAAATTCAACAGTAGCCATGAAACTTGCTCAGGAAATGCACATTAGAGTGGAATCCTGGAGGGAGAAGACAGTTAGAAGGCAGCTGTTAGGTATTTAAAGAAATAATAGTCAATAACTTCCCGAAACTTTGTAAGGAACTGATATACAATTCTATGAGTCAACAAAAGACCAATAATTTAAGACAAAGGGACCTCCTTCAAGATACGCCATATGCAAATTGGCAAGTCAATGACAGAGTAATATTTTAAATTCAGCCAAAAAATTTATGACAATCTACAAAGGAACCCCCATTAGGCTATCAGTAGATTTCTGAGCAGAAAACATACACCAAGGGTAAATAAAATTGTATTTTCAAACTACTGAAATAAGAAATCACTCCCCCAATAAGACTTACAGTTATCACTTAGATATAATGTGAAAGTAAAGTCTTTAACAGGCAAACAAATCCAGAATGAGATGAAAAAACAAAACCGGGACACCTTATAAGAGGTGTAGAAAAGAAGCCTTCTAGGAAATATAAAATGGCAAAAATATGTAAAGCATTGTCCAAAATGCTCAGGAGAGACCATGAGAAAGTTGCAACTGTTTCTTTAGTTATGTTCTTAAATGCTACTCTACTATATGGATAAAGAGGGAAAAATAGGAAATCAGGGGCAATAAGTATAGATACTTCAAACTGGTATCATGTTCACAAGAGTAAAAGAAATAATTTAAAACAGTAATCATAAAAAGTAAAGCGTAAAATTAAGCAATATTAGTGGAAGATGCTATCAGTGGAAAAATAAAAAAATACACAATATGTTTCAATTTTAATTGAAGTACAGTAGATGTATAATATTGTGTATTTTCAGATGTACAGCATAGTGATTCAAACCACTTTGTAGATATATTGCATTATGAATTATTACCATAACTGTAACATACAATTATTTTAAGGTATTGTGAATAATTCATTAATCTATACAGATTATCCTTGTTGCTTCTCTACTTAATGTATACTACTTTGTGTCTGTCAATGTCCTACCATAAAATTCCCTTTCCCTTCAACTTTGGTAAACATAAATTTTTTCCCATATTTCTGAGTCTGCTTAAGTCTTGTCTATCTAATCTCTTTACCTCTCCATCATGTCTCTATCTATCTATCTA
This sequence comes from Vicugna pacos, assembly GCF_048564905.1. Taxonomy (NCBI): domain Eukaryota; kingdom Metazoa; phylum Chordata; class Mammalia; order Artiodactyla; family Camelidae; genus Vicugna; species Vicugna pacos. The sequence continues at coordinate 9,770,328 of NW_027328741.1, forward strand.
TCTATCTATCTATCTATCAATCTATCTATCTATGTATCTATCTATCTATCTATCTATCTATCTATCTATCTATGTATCTATCTATCATGTATGCATGTATCTATACTTCTATCTATCTGTCATCTATAATTAGACAGCTATAAATAGATGTACACAGATAATTGTTATACTTTAGATTCCACTTATAAATTATATTATATTCTTTTGTCTTTGTTTAAGTTACTTCACTAAGCACAATATTTACTAAGTCCTTTCATGATGCTGAAATAGCAATGTGTTTTACTTTTTCATGGCTGACAAATATTCCATTGCATATTTATAGAAATATCATATCTTCTTAAGTCCATAGTCTACTGTGGACTTTTGGATTGGTTCCCTGTCTTGCATATTATAAACAGTGCTGTTGTGAACATTGGTTCTTCTGAATTTAGGGTGTTTTCCCCAGATTTTTCCTAGAAAAGTTATTACTGGCTCTTATGGTTGTTAAATTTTAGTTTTTAAAGAAATCTGAATAATGTTTCCTTAGAAGTTGTACCAATTTACATTCCTACCAAGGGTATATAAGACATTTCTTACCTCCATATCCTCTCCAACACTTACTATTTGTAGATTTTTTGATAATAGCCATTAGACAATTGTGAAGTGACACCTCATTGTGGATTTGATTTACAATTATGTAATAAATAGTAATGTTGAGAAATTTTATCACTTGCCTGTTACTCATCTGAATGTGTTCTTTGGAAAAATATTAACTCAAGTACTCTGCTTCTGTTTTTGATTGGGTTTTTGTTTTCCACCTTGAGTTGTGTAACCAAAATCCATGTTACATTTCTTAACCTACATCTATTAACCCCTGGTCACTTGCGTTGTTTGAAAGTATGTTCTCCAATTACACAGGCAGTGTTTTCATTTCATTGACAGTGTCCTTAGCTGTGCAGAAATTTTCAAGTTTGTTTAGGTCCCACTTGCTTCTATTTGCTTTTATATCTTTTTCCTTAGGAGACTGATATAAGAAAATATTCCTATGATGTATATCCAATAGTGTATCACCTATATTCCCTTCTAGCAGTTTTATAGTATCAGGTCTTACATTTAGGTCTTTAATACACTTGGAGTTTATTTTTGTATATGATGTCAGGGAATGCTCTCATTTCACTGTTTTACATGTAGATGTCCAGCTTTCCCAACACCATCCATTGACGAGACTGTCTTTTCTCCATTGTGAACTCTTGCCTCTTTTATCATAGTTTCATTGCTCATAAGTGTGTGGAATTATTTCTAGGCTCTCTATCTGTTTTTATTGATTATATCTCTGTGCCAATGCCATGGTGTTTTTATTACTGTAGGTTTGTAGTAGAGTAAGGTATCTGGGAGGGTTATACTTCCAGATTTGTTGTTTTTTCTCAAGATCATTTTGGCAATTTTTAATGGTTTCATGGAAAACTTGGAGTTATTTAGTTTCAGGTTCTGTGGAAAATACTAGAGCTTCATAACAGGAATTGCACTAAATCCTTAGGTATCGTTGTGTAGTACCCCCATGTTAACAATATGAACTCTTTCTATCCAAGAGCAAGACATCTTTCCATTTTTATGAATCATTTATAATTTCTTTGTCAATGTTTCATAATTTTCAGTGTGTAGACGTTTCACATATGTGGTTACATTTATTCCAAGATATTCGGGGTTATGGGGTTTTAAATATTATTGCTTTCAACGTCCATTTTATGTATCTCATGATTAATGTGGACAAATTCAAGAGACATCTTTATATTAATCTTGTACCATGCTCCCTTGATGAAATTATTTATTGTTCATAATAGTCAGTGTGGAGCCCTTAGGACTCTGTGTAGAATTTTATGCCTTCAGTACTGCTGAAAATTTTGCCTATTTCTTTCCATTTTGTGTTTCTTTTACTTCATTTTCTTTCCCTTTTCCTTTCTTCTATTACTATTGAACAGAAGTGGTGAGAGTAGGAATCCTTGTCTTGTTCCCGAATTTTCCAAGAAAGCTTTCAGCCATTCCCCTGAGTGTTATAAATTGTTATAAATGGCCTTTAGTATGTTGAGAAAAGTTCCAATTGTACTCACATTCATGAGAGTTCTGATGATGAATGTATGTTGAATTTGTCAAATGATTTTTCTTTGTGTATTGATATGGTCTTTTGAATTTTGTCCTTCCTTTATTAGATATGTGTCATGCTGCTTGACTCGTGTATGTTGAACCATCCTTGAGACTTTGGAAGGAATCCAACTGATCATCGTGTATAATCATTTCTTAGTATTGCTGGATTAATTTGTTGATATTTTTTGAGGATTTTTGAATGTATATCATCATTCATCCACGATATTGGATTTACATTTTCTTTTTCTTTTTTTTTTTTGGTAGTGTCTTTGACTGGTATATCAGGGTAATTGTGGACTGATAGAATAACTGGGAATATTCCTTCCTCCTTCATTTTTAAAAATATTTATGGGAAAGAGGTGTTAGTGAAGTAATCCAGGCATTTTGATCAAGGGGTATTTCTAAAATTATACATTTTATTCAACGTAAACTGATTGCTCTTATCATGTTCTCAGTTTTCTCTTTATTGAGTGTTGGCAGGCTGTACGTTCCTAGAAATTTGTCCATTTCTTTTAGGTCGTTCAGATGACTGCCACGTAACAGCTCAGACTGCTTTCATAATCTTCTTTTTGTATTTCTGTAATATCAAGTTTTATTTCTACTGTTTCATTTCTTATTTTGTTTGGGTCCATTCTCTGTATTTCTTGATAAGCCTGGCTAAATGCTTACCTGTTTGTCAATATTTTTTAAAAAAATTTAAGCAGTTGATTTTATGATTTGTAATTTATTTTTCAACTGCTATTTTATATATTTTCAACATAATCATTAAAGATTTCTCATTCTACGGCCTTTGGGTTTTGTTTGTCCCTATTTCTTGTTATTTTGGTTGGTATGCTTGGTCCTTTCTATGAGGTTTTTCTTGTTCCTTTTAGAAGTCCTGATTTGCTCTCAACTTCCCTGTTAGATTTGTCTTTGCTGCATCCCATACGTTTTATGAAGCTGTGTTTTCATTGTAATTTTACTCTACGTATGATTTTATTACCTCTTTGATTTCATCATTGACCTTGTTTTATTTTATTTTTTTAAAGGATGTGGTTTGACCTCATGTTTGTTCTTTTCCTATTCTTCTTTCTAGAGTTGATGCACAGTTCCTTAATTTTGTGTACGGAAAAATACTTGCTGTAATCTATATTTGCTTAATATTCCTGAGGCTCATTTCATGACATAATATGTGGCTAATTCGTTAGATAACATCCTGTGCACACTTGAAAAGTTTATGTGTTCTGCTTTTCTGATGCAGTGTCCAATAGCTCAGTTAGGATCAAATGATATAATATGCTATTAAGATCTTTGTCTCTTTACAGATATTCTTTCTGTATGATCTGGCTATCAGAATAGTGAGCTGTTAAACTCATCTACTATTATTGTTTTATAATAAATTAATTCTTTCATGTCTACTAAAATTTCATTTTATATTTAGGATCTACTGTTTTGGGTCCATATATAATTTAATGAGTGTAATATCTTATTGGTTAATTGATCTCTTTTCCTTTATATAAGTTCATATTTGTTTTATTTTGGCCCCTATTTTAAAACATTTGTTATGAGGTGAGTATTGCAATCTGCACTTTCTTCTCATTTCCATGGAATATCTTTTCCATTTATTTCCAGACTATGTTTATCTCCCACAATACAGTGAGGCTTTTTTGGGGGGAGGCAATGATGATGGAGTAGAAAGATGCTCGTAGCTCAACCTTTCCCACAAATGCACCAAGACTCACATCCACAGACCCAGTCAGCTAACCAGAGAACCTGCAAAACTCTGACAGAACATTGTCCTCTTCAATAGAAAAAATGTGAATTATCAGGCAGGAGAAAAGGAAGAAAGAAGAAAATGCTAAAGAGAGTGGGACAGGTCCCACAGGGAGGGAGCAGCAAAGAAAGACTGGTGCTCATTTACTGTGTCTCCCATCTCCAACTGAGAGATCAGCAGGATGGAGGGGGAGCCTCCAAGACTTGGACATGTACATAGTATAAGTTGACTGACAGAACTAAGTTAAGCAGGCACAGAGGATCCCTGTGACACCCAGCTGAAGATGCAGCCTGGAAGCTTGGGGCAGGGCTATGTTGCCCAACCTGGGTGGAAGATTGGGACGGCTGCACTGAGGCAGCCCTGGAGAACATAGGTGGCTGTGTGACATTGTTGTGGGTGCACAGGGCAGAACACCTGGGCCCTCCATAAAACAACAGGGCAGACGTGCCCTGTGGGTGGAAGGGTGCATTCCCCATCTCTGAAATTCCATAAATGTTTCTAGGTGAATAGAGCAGGGGCTCAGACACAGCCACCATACCCACTGGTGCTTTACACCCAGGTGGCAGCGGGGGCAAAACCTGCATCTACACCTAAGGAATTAGCAACCTTAAGGGCCAGAGACTTGTCTATAGCCTGAGGCATATAGGATTCTACTGTCTGGTTCTTTAGAGATCTTGTCTGACAAGACAAACAAGGAGTAGGATTTTGGCCCAGATCAGGGACAGGGCTGTCCCTCAGTCTTCCCTGAGCCCACTTCTGGTGTGCAAACCCAAAGCAGAGCATAGAGTGGCACAGAGCAGCAGAGTTATTGGCAACCTGAGGGGGCGGGTGGCTCCTCAAATTTTCGGCTGGGTTATAACCACTGACCATGGTGCTGGGTGAGGGCGTGATGCCCAATCCTGCCTGGTCAGTCTGCAACATCTGACTGCAGCATCGGGCAAGGCATTGACAAGCCATCCCAGAGTAAAGAGAGCTTCATCAGACCCAGTGTTGGGTGTAGGAGCAATCAGCTTGCCGACATGCCCTGGGAGCAGCACAGATGAGGGCTCCAATGGAGGGCCTCTGGAAACAGCAAGATGAGCTTCCAAATCAGGATGAATAAAGAGACTTCACATTAAATGTACACAGTCTCCAGGAGGACACTGACCACCCCCTTGTATTAATCTGTTTTACCTGCACCATTTTCTATTACACTATTAATTTTTACTCCTTATTGAATTATATATACCCCCATTTTTATCCCTTTGAAACTTTTAAAAATATTTTAATTATTATTATTTTTCAAAACACTGCTTCAACTTCCTTTTCTATTATTCATTATACAGTGTCTTCAAACCTTTATTTCTCCCTTCTTTAAAATTCTTTATCTCATGCTCTCTTTTTTCTCTTTTCTAAGTTATATAACTACAAAGGCATTTGGTAGATAAACTCCTTTAGGACCAGAGTGGATAACCGATACTGCATAAACCATAGTGCCAGAGATGTAGAAGAAAGTTGAATAAGAAGTGACACCATTCCTAATTAAAAGAACAAGAGAAATCCCCTGAAAGAATGATCAGTGAAATAGACATTGATATCCAACTAGATCAAGATTTCAAATATGAAGTGATCAAAGTACTGAAGGAAATAAAAGAGATAGTGTTTAGAGATACAAAATATGTCAAAAATGAAATGGAAGCTATTAAGAAGAGCCGAGTAGAATAAGTAAATACATTGACTGAGATGAGGAATGACTTAAAGGTGTAGCAAATCTGACTAAATAATGCAGAGGAATGAATTAGTGACTTAGAAGACAGGAAAATAGAAAGCACCCAATCAGAAGAGCTACAAGAGAAACAATAAGAAACAAATGAAAAAAGCATAAGGGACCCATGGGATAATAGAAAGCATTCCAAACTTGGCATGATACAAGTCCTAGAAGGGGAATAAGGATCAAAGGTGATTGCAAACGTTTTTGTAGAAATCATGAATGAGAACTTCCGAAACTTAAAGAAGGAATCAGATATCCAAGTACATTAAGCTAAGAGTGTCCCAAACAGGAAGAACACAATTACACCCACACCAATATATTTAATTAAGATGACGAGAGTCAAGGATAAAGAAATGATCCTAAGGACAGTAAGAGAATAGTAAAGTATGAGTTACAAGGGAATCCCCATAAGGCTACCAGCTGATTTCTCTACACAAATACTACAGCCCAGAAGGGAGTGGCAAGATATATTCAGTCCTGAATGAAAAAAATTATATACAGTAGTATACTTTGACCAGCAATGCTATTCTATTTGGTAAATATAGAAATAAAGGATTTCACAACAAGAAAAAGCTTAAAGAGTTTAGCAACACTAGACCCATGCTAAAAGAATTATTGAAAGGTCTACTTTAAAAAGAAAAGCAGCAGGATGCTACAGAAATATGAAACTCACAACTTGAAATGTGATGATTCATGAATTACAAATAAAATAAACAAAAAATTTTAAAACAAGGCATACAAATCATTGAGAGTCGGAGAGGGAGGCAGGAAAATAGAGAAATTTTTTTTTTTGGTCTTTTATTTAAAAATTTTTTGTTCTCGGTAGGATGGGTTTGAGATCATCTTACTATCCGTTTAATAGAAGCAGTTATAGTAATGGCCTAATGGACTTATAAAACAGGGTAACAAGAAGACAAAAACCTATCAGGGAGTCACTAAAACTAAGTAAAATTCTTGACATAACAAAGGAAAGTTACCAAACCATAAAAGGAAGATGAAAGGAACAAAGAGGAAATACCAAATCAACTGCAAATATAAGGTCAAATTGGCAATAAACACAAGGCTATCATCAATTATTGTAAATGTTAATGGACTAAATGCTCCAGTCGAAAGTCACAGAGTAGCAGGCTGGATAATAAAGCAAGAACATTCAATATGCTGCGTAGAATAGACCCCCTTCAGAGAGAAGGACACATATAGATTGAGAGTGAAAGGATGGAAAAGGGTATTCCATACAATTGGAAAAGCCAAAAAGCAGATGTTGCAGAACTGATTTCAGACAAAATATTCTTTAAAACAAAGGCCATAAAGAAAGAAAAAGAAGGACGTTTTATAATGATTGAAGGAGTGATACAATATGAGGATAGCACACTCATTAATACATATGCACCAAATACAGGAGCACCTAAGTACATAAAATAATTACCAACAGATATAAAAGGGGAGTCATATTTGTAGATTTCAACACTGCATTAACATCACTGGACAGAACATCGAGACAGAAAATAAATTAGGCAACAGAAAAATTAAATAATACAATAGAAATATTAGACTTGGTGGATATTTTCAGAGCATTGCAACCCCCAAAATAGGATATACATTCTTTTCAAGTGCACGAGGAACATTTTCCAGGATTCATGATGTACTTGGGCACAAAAGAAACCTCAGCAATTTTAAGAAGATAGAAATTACCTCAAGCATCTTTACTGGCCACAATGCAATGAAGTAAGAAATCAACAGCAGAGAAACAAAGGAGAACAAAGGAAAAAATTGGGATTAAACAATATGTTATTTAAAACCCAATGGGTCAATGAAGATATCAAAGCTGAAATGAAAAAGTACCTTGAGACAAAAGAAAATGAAAATGAAACCATTCAAAATTTATGAGACACAGTAAAAGCAGTGCTGAGGGGAGTTTGTAGTGATACAGGCATTCCTCAAAAATGAAGAACATCCACAAATAAACAATTGAACCCACCAGCAGAATGAACTAGAAAAAGAAGAACAAAAACCTAAAAGGCAGCACAAGGAAAGAAATCATCAATATTGGGGAGGAAATAAATAAAATAGAGATTAAAAAGACCATAGGAAAAAGTCAACAAATCCAAAAGCTGGTTTTTCCAAAAAGTAAGTAAAATCGACAAACCTCTGGCCAAACTTAAAAAGAAGAACAGAGAGAGAGCACAAATTAGCATAATAAGACTGGAGAATGGAGAAATTATAACAAAAAAAATACTGTTTATCATATGAGAATATTATGAAGGGTGTATGGAATCAAACTGTATAACCTAGAAGAGATGGACAAGTTTCTGGAAACATACTGTCCACCAAGACAGAATGAAGATGAACCTGACCACTTGAACAAACAGAGCACAAGAAATGAAATCAAAATAGCAATATAAAACCTCCCTACAAATAACAGTCCAGGAGCAGATGGATTCACAGCGGAATTCTACCAAACAAAAAAGAAAAACTCATACCAGTCCTTCTCAAATTCTTCTAGAAGATTGAAAAGGTAGGAATACTCCCAAAGACATTCTATAAAGCCACAATCACCCTGATACCACAACCAGGCAAAGAAACTACCAAAAAAGAGGATTATAGGCCAATATCACTGATGAAAACACACGCCAAAATCCACACCAAAATAGTAGCAAATACAACCCAACAACACAGAAAAAAATATTATATATCATGACCAAGTGGAGATCATGCCAGAGACACAGAGGTGGTTTACTTAAGCAAATCAATGTAATACAGCACATCAACAAGAGAAAGGACCAAAACCACATGATCATCTCAATAGATGCAGGAAAAGCATTTGATAAAATTCAACACCCACGTATGATACATACACACACCAAAGTGGGCATAGAGGGACTATATCTCAGCATCATGAAAGCTATAGATACCAAACGTACAGTCAGCATAGTACTCAAAGTTGAGAAAGTCAAATTCTTCCTACTATAATCTGGGACAGTAAAAGGATGCACACTATCACGACTCCTACTCAAGATAGTCTTGGAAGTCCTAGCCACAGCAATCAAATAAGGGAGAGAAGTAAAAGAGATGCAAATTGGAAAGGAAGAGATAAATGTCAAACTATACGCAGATAATATGTTACTATTTATAGGAAACTCTACAAGATCCAGAATGAATTTACTACAGCTGCTCAAAGAATTCAGCAAGATAGCAGGTTACAAGATTAAGGTTCAAATATCAGTGGCATTTCTTAACGCTAATGATTCAGATAATACTATAGAGCTACAGTCAACATGACAGCACTGTATTGGTAGTTAAACATACATATAGGCCAATGGCACAGAATAGAGAGCCCAGAAATGAAACCGAAAATGTTTGGTCAATTAATCTTAGACAAAGGAGGCAAGAAATTACAATGGAAAAGAGATAGTCTCTTCAGCAACTGGTGTTTGGAGAACTGGACAGCAGCATATAATTCAATGAAGCTAGAACACTCCCAATGAAGCCAGAACACCATGCACAAAAATAAACTCAGAATGGATCAAAGACTTAAACATAAGGCAAAATACAAAAACAAACAAGATGAAAATATAGGCAAACCATATCTGACATAATTCTCGAAAATTTTCTCGTAGAAGAAATAAAAGCCTGAATAAGCAAATGAGACCTAGTGAAACTTACAAGCTTCTGCACAGTAAAGAAACTGCAAGTAAAACAAAAAGACAACTTATGGAATGGGAAAAAAATTTGCATATGAAACCGTCAAAGTCTTGATCTCCAGAGTATACAACAGCTCATTCAACTGAAGAAGAAAAAATAAACAACCCAATGCAAAATTGGGCAGAAGACCTAAACAAGCAATTCTACAAGGAAGACATACAAATGATAAAAAGGCACATCAGAAAATGCTCACTATCACTGATTATCAGAGAAATGCAAATCAAAACTACAATGAGGTATCACCTCACAGCAGTCAGAATGGCCATCATTCAAAAATCCACAAATGAAAAATGCTGCAGAGGCTGTGGAGAAAAGGGTACCTTCCTTCACTGCTGGTGGCAATGCAGTTTGGTGCAGCCAATGTGGAAAACAGGATGGAGATTCCTCAAAAGCCTAGGAATAGACTTACCATATGACCAAGGAATCCAGCTCCTGGCCATAAATCATGAAGGAACCCTACTTCTGGATGACACCTGCACCCCAATATTCATATTCAGCACTATTTACAATAGCCAAGACATGGAAACAGCCTAAATATCTGTCAAATGTTGACTGGATAAAGAAGAGGTGGTATATTTATTCAATGGAATACTGGTCAGCCATATAAAGAGAAAACTTAACGCCATTTTCAGCAACATGATTGGTCCAGGAGAAAATCAGTCTAAGTGAAGTAAGCCAGAAAGTGAAAGAAAAAAAAATACCATATGAGATGGCTCATCAGTGGAATCTAAAAACAAAGCAATACAAAACAAAAGAAGCACAAGTACAAAACAGAAATAGACTCACAGACATAGAATAAAAGGTTTTGTTAGCCCAGGGGGCCGATGGTGGGAAGAGATAAACTGGGAGGTATAAATTGTAGAATAGATAAACAGGATTGTACTGCATAGCACAGGGAAATATATAAAAGTTCTTACGGAAGCCCATAATAGAAAAAATGGTACAACAAATGTATATTTTTTCATTGTAACTGCAAAACTGTGCTCTAGGCTGGGATTGCAGACAACTTTGTAAAATGACTGTAAATCAATAAAGAAAACTTAAAAAGTTAAAAAACATGATCCTAAATATTACAGGTGTAAATATACATTAGAGAGGAAAAGAAAACAATGCAAAAGAACATTAAAACCAAAGATTTTTTTTTTTTTTAAGATAAGCATAGTCAAAAAACCTCTAGCCAGGTACATCATGAAGAAAAGAGAGATGCTGCAAAGGAATAAAGTAAGGAAAATAGAAGAGAAATAACAATGGTTACCTCAGATATACAAAAAAGGGATTATTTTGACAACACTTACATTAGCATAAACTGGACAACTTAGAAGAAATAGACAAATGTCTATAAAGAGACAGAGATAAGGAGAAACAAATAATTTGAACAAATTGTTTACTAGAAGAAAGAATCTGCATTTAAAAAATCGTTAAATAGAAGTGCAGATTTAAACAAATCCTGTGGATAATTGTACAAAAATACAAAGAAGAACTTATACTCTTCAAACTATTCAAAAATATTTAAGATGTGGGAAACTCCCAAATTAATTCTATGATGATTTCATCACCCTGATAGCAAAGCCAACAAACAAACTACAGGCAAAGGGAACTTCTAGTCAATAAATTTGATAGATTTAGATGCAAAAATTCAACAAAATATTATTAGCAAATGAAATCCAGCAATACCAAAAAGTGAATAATACACCATGATCAACTTGGATTCATTGCAGGGTCACAAGAGAAGTTCAACATACACAAATCAAACAGTTTGATACACCACATTAACAAAAGGAATAGAGAAAATGGCATGGTCCTCCCAATAAACACATAAAAAGTATTTCACAAAATTCAACATTTATTCATTAAAACAGCAACAACAGCAACAACAACAACAACAACAGAAACCTCTTACCAAAGTAGGATTCAGGAAATATATCTCAACATAAATAATGTCATTACTTACAAACACACAGACAACATAATATGCAAAAGTGAATAAATGAAAGCCAAATTAAGGAATAAAACTAGGATGCCCAATCTCAAAATTTCTGTTAAACACAGTATGGGAAGAACTAGCAACAGCAATCAAACAAGAAAAATGTTATTCAAGTTGGATTGAATGAAATTAAACTGTTATTATTTTAGATGACATGATAATCTTTATAGAGATCCCTAAGTATTCTCCACACCAGAAAAACTAAAACTAATAAAGACATTTAGCATAGTAGCATGATTCATGTTTAATATACAAAAACTGTCACATTTCTTTACACTAACAATCAAATATTCAATAATGTAAAAAATCCATATGAAATCAGATCATAAAATGAAAAACCTATGGAAATTCCAAGATAATGAAATCTATAGGACACTGAGAAAGAAATTTGAAGATGAAGCAAAGAAATGGAAAGAAATCTCAAGATCTTAGTTTAGAGGAATTAATATAGCTAAAATGTACATACTACAAAATATGTCTACAGATATAAATTCATTCATATCATACTACATGATATTTTCCACAGAAATAAAAAAAGTCCTATGATTTGTATGGAACTGCAAAAGAACCAGAACTGCAAAAGAAACAATGAGGAAAAAGAACAAATTTGGAGGCATAACCAATAAACCTCCCAGATCTCAGACTATATTACAAAAATACAGTAATCAAAACAGCACAATACTGGAAAACAAACAAACATCTATATCACTGCAACAGAACACAGAGGCAGAAATAAAACATCACAACTATGGTCAACTAATCTATGAGAAAGGAAACAAAAATATACAATGCCTAAAAGACAGTCTTCAGCATGTGATGTTGAGAAAGCTAGACGGCTACATGTAAATCAATCAAATTAGAACAATCCCTCACATTGTACAAGAATAAATTCAAAATGTTTTAAGTATCTGAATCTAATACATGACACAATAAAATTTCTGGAATCTAACACAGGCAAAACAAAACAAACATTGTAGCAAAATTTTCTTATGTCACACTCCCAAGCTGAAAACAATAAAGTTAAAATAAACAAATAGGTCCTAAGTAAACTTAAACTTTCTACACAGCAAAATAAACAAAATGAAAAGATGAACTTCCAAACGGGAGAAAACATTAGGAAACAATGCAATCAACAAGAGGCTAATTTCTAATATACACAAATCGTTCATACAACACCATTTCAAAAATCTACAAACAGCTCAGCCAGAAAATGAGCAGAAGACAATTCTCTAAAAAAGACACACAAATAACAAACAGGAACATAAAAACGTGCTCACATTGCTAATCATTATACAAAGGCAAGACAACATTTATATAATGTTTTATCTTACACTAGTGAGAAGGGCTGTCATCCAATTGTCTACAAATAATAAAGACTGGGGAGATTGTGGAGAAAAGGGACTCTCCAACGCTGTTGGTGGGAATGAAAATTGGTGAAAACACTTTGGAAACCGTATGGAAGTTCTTTAAATAATAAAAATAGACCTATCATATGACACAGCAATTCCACTCCTGGGCATATAAAATATAAACCTGAAATTAAAAATCCTAGGGTAAAACATAAGAAATACACTCTGACATTGGACTTAATTTGATTCTACATATGTCTCCTCTGGCAAGGGAAGCAGAAATAAAACTAACAAAATATGATTGTGTCACACTAAACACGTTTAGACTGCAGAAGAAATGATCAATAAAATGAACAGTCAACCAACACAATGGTAGAAAATATTTTCAACTATAATTTCCAATCAAGTGTTTGGATATAATATCCAAAATATATGGCAAACTCTTACCCAAAACTTCAACAAAAAAGAGCAAACAATCCAATCAAAAAAAAAATGTCCATAGGAAATAAATAGATAGATCTGAATCAATTTTCTTTAGAAAACATACTGTTGGCTATATGACACATGAAAATGTGTTCAGAGTTATAAATTATTAGGAAAGTCATAAACCAAAAATGAGACAAGACCTCACACTTGTCAGAATGTTCTCATCAAAAAGAAAAAAATAGATATTGGTGAGATTGTGGAGAAAAAGGAACACCTTGGACACTCTTGATAGCAATGCAATGTATTGATTCCATTGCATATATACATCAAATTTTCTTCATCCAGTTTTCTGTCAAGGGATGTTGGGTTTGTAGGCCCCTGTCTGAAGGCTCTAGAGAATAAGCCCATGGGCTGAACTCATAAACAAGCTGTGAGGAATATCATAAATCCAGGCTGGATATGAAATGGCCTATTCAATGTATCCAGTATGGATGGCTGGATAGCCTATGCTGGTTAAGTTCCTCAGAGGGGGACAAACTAAGAAAAGCACAGCCTGCTGGATAAGAGGTGGCCTACTTAATGAATTTCCGTGATGAACTTTAAAACAATCCTTGATCATTTAACATCCTGCGCTTACTGCAGGAGCATGGGAACATAAATAGCTTAAGATTATTAACATTGTTATAACTTTGATTGTAAGTGAGGCATTGTGCAAGTCCTATATAAAGCTTCTTCTAAGAATCAATAAACAGAGAACTGCTTCGCTTCTCTCCACACAGTGTTTGTGTGTAAATTATATCGTGTCACTGACAGGGTTAATTTAATTTGTTGGGAGTATCTTAAAAGGATGTTGCATTATATACAATGCTCTTTCTGCACCTATTGAGATGATTATGTGAATTCTTTTACTCATTCTATTAGTGTGGCATGTCACCTTTATCGATTTGAATGTTTTGAAGTATCCTTAAACCAGGGATAAATACCTTAACTCATGCATGTTTATGATACATTAAATGTGTTGTTGAATTCATTTCGCTTGTGTTTTGTTGAGAATTTTGGCACATATTTTCTTTAGGGATAATAATCTATATTTTGCATATAATGTCCTTTCTAGCATTGTTAAGCAAATAAAGCTCACATCATAAAACCTGTTTGGAATCCTTCACCTCCTTCAAATTCTTGGAAGATATTTGGAAGAATTGGTGAAAATTTGTCTTCAAATATATGACAGAATTCACCAGTAAAGATGTCTTGTAAATTTTTTCTGGTTTTCGAAGTTTGGATTATTGACTTACTCAAACACACTTTTGCTCTATTATCTTTCTAATTTTTCTTGATTCGGTATTGGAAGACATAAGTTTCTGGGAATTTATCTTTTGTTCTATGTCATTCAAAACTTTGGCTTGTGGTAATTTCTTATGATGCTTTGCATCTCTACAACATCATAGGTTATATCTTCTCTTTTATTTCTAATTTTATTTGAGTCTTTATTTTCTTAGCCAACTTAAACTTTTGTCCAGTTTATGTTAAAAATAAACATACTTAGGTATATTTTTTTTTATCTTTTCAATTGTATCTGTTGTTATTTGCCTTACTCTCATTCATTCAATTTTCGTCTTTATTGTTTCTGTTTTCTCCTAGATCCGTGAGGTGTAAAATTATGTAGTGTGAATTTTTGTATTTCATTTATTATTAAATATTTTTTATTTAGTTATTATTTATTTATTTGCATATTTATTCATTTATTTATAATTGATGTACTGCCATTTACAATGTGTCAATCTGTGGTGTATAGCACATTGTCCCTGTATATGCATATATTTTTGTTCCTATTAAACATTACTTCACGTTATTTAATTCACTGTCCCGTGTCATACAAGAGAAGTTTTGAAAAAATCTATTTTTATATATAGTGGAAAAAATTTATGAATCTACAACTCCCAAATATATCCTCCCACAGCCCCTTTCCGCAGTAATCATAAAACTGTTTAGTAGATCTGTGAGTGTGATTCAGTTTTGTAGATGAAATCATAGTGTTCTCATCTAAATTTTTTTTAAGGTTCCACATATGTCATGTCATGTTTTATTTTTCTTTCTCTTTCTGGCTTACATCAATTAGAATGACGAGTTTTGGGGATATCCATTTTGCTGCAAATGTCATTGTTTTATCATTTTTTATTGCAGAATATAATTCCATTGTGTAAATAAGGCATAATTTCTGAATACTGTCATCTGTTGTTGGACAATTAGGTTGCTTCCATGTCATGGCTGTTGTATGTAACACTGCTAAAAACATTGGGGTGCAGGTGTCTTTTAGAATTAGGGTTCCCTTTGATATATATCCAGAAGTGGGATTGCTGGATTGTATGTTAAGTCTATTTTAATTCTTTTGAGGAATCCCCACCCTGGTTTCCACAATGACTGCACCAATCTACATTCCTTTCAACAGTGTGGGAGGGTCCACCTTCTCCACAGCTACCCCAGCATTTAATGTTTGTGGAATTTTGAATGATGGCCATTGTGACTATTGTGAGGTGATACTTCATTATAGTTTTGAATTACCCTTCTCTGATAATGATATTGGGCGATTTTTTTTTCATATATCTAAGTGGCATTTGTATGTCTCTATTGGAGAATTGCTTGATTAGGGCTTCTGCCCATTTTGAGGTTGGGTTTGTTTTTTTTTTTATTATTATTATAAGGTTGTATGAAGTCTTTATATTTTGGAAATTAAGACTTTGTCAGTTGCATCAATTCTAAATATTTTCTTTAATCCTGAAAGTTGTCATTTAGCTTTGTTTATGGTTCCCTTTGCTGTGCAAAAGCTTATAAGTTTAATTAGGTCCAATTTATTAATTTTTCTCTTTCATCCGTTACCTGGGTAGGCTGTTCTAGGAGATCATTGCTGACATTTATCTCAGAGTGTTTTGCCTCTGTTTTCTTCTAGGAGATTTACTTTGTCTTGCCTTACATTTAAGTCTTCAAGGCATTTTGAATTTATTGTTGTGTATGGAGTTAAGAATTGTTCTAAATCCATTGCTCTAGTGCTGCTATCCAGTTTTCCCAACATCATTGGTGAAGAGATGGTGTTTTCTCTGTCATATTCCTAGCTACTCTGTCAAAGATTAATAGAACATAGGCCTGTAGATTTATTCCTAGGCCCTGTAATCTGTTCCAATGGCCATATGCCTGTTTCTGTACCAATATCATGTCATTTTGATTATTGTAGTTGTGCAATAGTGTATGGAGACCTGGTGGTTTATTCCTCCATCCTCTTTCTTTTTCTTTAATATTGCTTTGGAAATTATGGATCTTTTATGACTCTCTGTAAATCTTAGGATCATTTGTTTCAGCCCCAAAAAGAAGAGTTTTGCATAATTTTTAGGAAATCACATTAATTCTGGGGACTGCCTTGGACAGTATGAACATTTTAACCATTTTGCTTCTTCCATTATGAGACCATTGGTTATCTTTTCAATTCTTCAAATCTTTTTTGAGTTAATCAATGTTTTCTAGTTCTCCATGTATAATATATTCACCTCTTTGGTCAGATATATTCTCAAGCATTTTATAATTTTGGGTGCAGTTATAAAAGCGGTTGTCTCTATACTTTATTTTCCTGTTGATTCAATGGTAGTGTAAGGAAATGCAATTTGTTTTTGTACATTAGTCTGGGTACCTTGCCCATTTCCTTTTTTAGCCTAAGTATTTTTTTGTGAAGCTTTTACATTTTTCTCTATATAGTGTCATGTCTGCATATCATGACAATTTTACCTCTTCTTTTCCAGTCTGAATCCTTTTATTTCTTTTCCTAGCCAATCGTTGTGGCTAGGAATTCCAAGACTATATTGAATTGAAATTGGGAGAATGGACAACATTGTCTTGTCTCATGTATTTGTGGGAAGGGTTTCAGTTTTTCACCATTGAGTATTTTGCTGGCTATATGTTTGTCATAAATAGCTTTCATTATGAAGAGATATGGTCCCTCTATGCCCACTCTGATAAGAACTTTTATTGCAAATACGTGTTAATTTTTATCATATGCTTTCTCTGCATCTACTGAGATGATCATGTGGTTTTTTTGTCCTCTCTATTATTGATATGGTGTATCACAATTGATTGATTGATTTTCATAAGTTTAACCATCCTTGTGTTCCTGGGATGAACCTAACTTGACCATGTTGTATGATCTTATTTTACATGATGTTGGATTCTGTTTGTTAATACTTCCTTAAAGACATTTACATCTAGGTTTATCAAAGATATTGGCCTATAATATTCTCTTGGGGTATTGTCTTTGTCTGGTTTTGGTATCAGGTTGATGTTGGCCTTACAGTGTGAGTTTGGGTGTACTCTCTCCGTATCAATCTTTTGGAAGAATTTGAGGAGGACTGGTATGGATTTTTTTTTTGTATGTCTGGTCAAATTCCCCAGTGAAGATACTTAGGTCTGAATATTTGTTTGCAGAGATTTTTTATTTTATTGATAATTCTATTCCATTTCTGGTGATCTGTCTGTTCAAATGGTTAATTTGTTCTTGATGTAATATTGGAGGGCTGAATTTTTCCAAAATCTTCTCCATTTCTTCCTGGTTATCCAGTTTGTTTCCATGCAGTTGTTCATGATATTCAATTATGATATGCAAATTTGTTGTGCTCTTTTTAGTTTCTCCATTTTCATTTCTTATATTATTTGTGTTCTCTCCCTTTTCTTGTTGGTGAGGCTGTCCAGAGTTTTGTCAATTATGTTTACTATTTCAAAAAAGAGTTTGATATTTTTCTATATTTTAATGTGTATTTCAATTCTTTCTTCCATGATCTTTCTTATTTCTCTCTTTCTGCTGACTTTTGGTTTTGTTTGCTCTTCTTTTCATGATTAGTTTACATAGAAATATAGATAATTTATTTGAAATTGCTCTTCTAATTTGAGTAGGGTCTTGTCATTTTGAACTTCCCTCTTAAGCCTGCTTTAACAGTGTTCCATAGAAATTGTTTAGTGTTTTGACATATTTCTCAAGATATTTTTTTAATTTCTTCTTTTACTTGTTCATCTCCCCCACTTGTTATAGTACCATGGTGTTTAATTTACATGCTGCAATTTTTTCTCCGTATTTTTCTCTGAAGGATTTCTAGTTTCATGGTATTATACTCAGAAAAGATGCTTGAAATAATTTTTATTTTCTTAAATTTGTTGAGGCTTCTTCTGTGCCTGAGTACATAATCTTTCCTAGAAAATATTCCATGTGAACTGCGAAAGAATGTATATTCTGTTTGAGGAGGAGTACTGTTTTGAAAATATCAACCAACACCAATTATTTTATCATATCTTTTTGTATTTTTGTTCCCTTATTAGTTTTCTGTCTGAAAGACCAGTCTAGTGATGATAATGGGGAGTTATATTCTCCTACTGTGATTGTGTTCTGAGCGATATCTCCCTTTTTATCTATTACTATTTGCTTTATGTATTTAGGTGCTCCTATATTGAGTGCATATATGAGTTTAATACCCTCATTTTTTATTGCTCCTTTATTCATTATATCATGTCCTTGTCTATCTTTCTCTATGGCCTTTGTTGTAAAGTCTATTTTGTGTGAAGTCAGTACTGCTAGTCCTGCTCTCTTGTCATGTCAATTTGCATGTGATATAATTTTCCATCTTCTGACTTTGAATTAATGTGTGTTCCTCTTACTAAAGTGAGTCTCTTCTATGCTTCATAATGTAGGGTTTTGTTATATTATACCATCTGACACTATATATCTTTTGATTCAAGCACTAAGTCCATTAACAGTTGTGATAATTATTGATAGACTGGTGTTTATTTCCATTTTGAACTTCATTTTCCAGTTGATTTGGTATTTCCTTTTTGTTCATTTCATTTTCTTTTTGTGGCTTGATAAGTTTTCTGTTATTATCTTGGTTTCTTTTTGGTTTTCTACTTCATTGTAAGAGTTTGACTTATGGTTACCCTGTTTTGTATGTATATTGACACATTATTATATCTTTTTATTTTAACTGATAGGAATAGAAATTCTAACCCCTCCTATAGAGGACAGAATCAAGAAGAAAATTCACTGTATTGTCCTGTATCAATCCCTGACCCATAAAAATTTTGATGGCCTGTTTTACAACATCCTTTTATTCTATTTTAAGACATTGTGACAATTGCATTTCTAATTATGCCTTTCTCCTTTCTATAGCATCCTGCTTTTTGTTTCATAGTAGATTTTTCATTGTTTCTGTTTCTGTTGCTTAATTCTTTTAGTATTTGCTTTTCTGGAAGTTATTTATCTCTCCTTCTATTCTAAAGAATAGCCTTGCTTGATAAATTATTTTAGATTACAGGTTTCTTTCATTCAGGATTTTGAATATGTCTTGCCACTGCCTTATGCCTGTTGTATTTGTGTATGAAACGTGTTTACAAATATAATATATATAATTATATATATATATGAATAGAATATACAGAAATGAGGTTAACAAATAAGGAGAAATCATATACATTAAAAAATTGAAAACATTGATGAAGGAAATTAAAAGTGATCCAAAGAAATGAAAAGATCTCTTATGTTAATGATGTGAAACAATGTGGTTGAAACAACCACACTACCCAAAGCAATCTACATTTAGTGTGATTAATGTCAAAGTACCCATGAGATTTTTCCATTTAATAGAACAGGTAATTTCAAAATTTATATGTAACCGCATAGATTATGAGTTGCTAAAATGATCTTGAAAAAGTGTATTAAATCTAATAGTGTAAAGTTCTCTGATGTTAAACAGTCCAAAAAAGCTTTAGTAATTTAAACAACATGATACTGGCTCAAAAACAGACACCAATTAATAGAAGAGAATAGAGCAACCACATATAATCCCTCACACCTATGATCAATTAAACCATGAAAAAGAAAGCAAGAGAATAAAAGGAAGAATAGACATTCTCCTCAATAAGTAGTGCAGGGGAGATTGAACATGTAAAAGATACATTAGAATAGTTCCTCATATTGTATACAATCCATAAGCAGAGAATATCTTTCTATTTATTTTGGTTACTTATATTTCTTGCACCTGTAATTTATAGATCAATGTTTAGATCTTTTATTTCACTTATCAAATGTATTCCTAGTTTATCCCTTTTGGTATAAATATGCAGACAATTGTTTTCCTAATTTCTCTTTCTGATAATTTGTTGTTACTATATAAAAATGCAACGGATATTTGCATATTGATTTTGTATTCTGTACGTTTACTAAGTTTGTTCATTATTTGCAACAGTCACTGGAGGAGTATATGGAGTTTTCTATCTATGCATAATTATGTCATCTGTAAAAATTTTACTGCTTTTTTACAAGTTGGATGCCTTTTATATTTTTTCTTGACTAGTTGTTCTGGCTAGGACTTCAAGTAGTGTAATTTAGTACCTGTGAGAATGAGCTAGCTTTTCTTATTACTGGACCAGAGGAAAACCTTCCTGTAAGTTAACATTGAACGTGACGTTAGTCATGGGTTTTTCATTTATGGCTTATATTATGTTTAGTTACATTCTATTTAAAGTGAATTTCTTAAGAATATTTTTATAAAAAAGTAAAGATCAGATCTGTGAAAAATTTTCCTACATTTTTTGAGAATGCTTTTTTGAATTCTCTGCTTTGTAAGGGATTGTATCACATATATTGATTTGCATATGATAAGTAATATTTATGAATGAGGACTAAATCCAACTTAAGTATAGTTTATAATACTTATAATATGCAATGTATTCAGGTTGCTTATGTTTATTTAGAATGGAATGTACACATACTGAAAGAAAAATTTACATTGTAGCTTGAGTTTACAATTATCTATTTAAAAATTTTATCCCTCATTTTGAAATTGGCTCATGTTTAATGGAATATATTTCTAAATAAAGAATATAACTTTTGGCAGAACTGGATTTTCTACGGTTTACTGATACACAACGTAACTATTATTTACAATTAGTGAACAAAACCCTTGCCTTAAAATGCCGGATTTTACTACCAATGTTATCTGTTTCAGGACTGAGATACAAATTGCTTCCTAAAATGCATTACATGGTATTTTCCACCCGAACACACATATAGTGTTATTTCTTTCTTTTTTGCTTGTTTCTTTGTTTGCCCCTTAATGGAGGTACTGCTTATTTAACCCAGGATCTTTTGCATAAGTGTATTTATCAACATCATTTTGGAACACTTAACAGAAGGCTCAAGGGCTTGGATTATAAAGATGAAAAGAAAATTTGTTCCTTCTAAGGACTGAAAAACCTCTGACTGAAAGAATGGCAAAAGTATACATTTGTAAATATACTATAAGATTTTCTCTTTTGTAATTTTAGAGTAGAATATTAACTTACATTTGTTTTACTTATTGAACTTAATTGAAATTTAAAACAAAACTTCTGCCCCTTGGGATTTCTTAAATTTGATTCACTATTTTTATCTAATTTTATTTCATACTTATTTACCATTTATTTTTTATACAAAACAAATAAACTGATATTTATTCTGCTCATGTTATGAATATAGAGCTACTTATTATAAAGTACACAGAAAAATACTTATTTCCATTTCCAAATCAAATTATGTTTCACTTTAATTACAAATGATATTGAAATAGATATACATTATCTGTACTGGATTTACACAAATTTCACTTTAAATTCTAAAACTTTAATATTATTTTATATATTTTGTGCATTACTTATACTCTGTTCTTAAATCTGGTAAAAATTTCTGTACAAAAGGAAGGAGATTGGTTTTATTTCATAGACCCCAAAATTAAATTATTTAGAAAGATTTTGTTTGGATAATATTTGCAAATCACACTTTAAATATAAGCATCCTATATGTTTCATTTTAACTGGATGAATGACAAGTAAACACTGGCTGAATGTTACACTTGAGTTGCTGAGAGGCCAGTTGTTTTGTAATGTCACAGCTACTCAAGTTGAGTTTCATTGTGAAGGTCTAGCAGTTTATCTGTGCAGGCCTGCTAAAGCAGCATTTGATGCTGCTGTGCTCAAAATCATGCAGATTAGAAAAGTAGCTGTTGATATATTTAATTGAGATGGCACATGATTCTTCAGAAATTCAAGTTGTGTCTTGTAAATATGGACCAACTGGTTCAGCAAAATCCGGTAGATCTCTATTGTGTGATCAAACATTTTCTGGGGACTTGGACTTGAGGTCTATGATTGAAGAAAATGCTTTTCAGACTTTGTCTGAAGAATCCTTGATAAAAACACCATGATACACACATTGTGTCTCTGAACCAGATGAAGATAATGATTTTCGTTATCTGACATTTCCAAGAAAACTCTGGAAAATAGCTGGGAGTGACCAATTTAAATCCATCTCGTGGGATGATAATGGATATTTCATAGTGATTGATGAAGATGTCTTTAAGAAGGAAGTTTTGGAAAGAAAGGCCCCTTTCAGAATATTTGAAAATGGAAGTATGAAAAGTTTACTTAGACAGCTAAACCTATATGGGTTTAAGAAGGTGCGGTAGAATTTTCAAGGTTCTGCTTGTTTAGCTGACTTTCTGGCAGTAGAAAAAGAAGTCTCTGTTTTAAGAAAGGTATTCAGAAATTTTAGTTACCACATGGTAACTTATATATAAAATTTTATTTTGTATATCAATCAATGATAATATAAAAGTAAAGCTAAATTTTGAAAATTGTATAAAACTACTAAGGCTAAAATCCTTTATTTTTTCTAAAAAATGAGGATAGTGCCTTAAGTAGTCAATATTATGAGAAACTTTGTTTGCAACTATGAATAATTCCAGAAATCTAAATAAAGGTATTAAGGCTGCTTATAAAAAGTGGTATTCACTGTTACTGCAATGGCTGACTTCTTAAATTTGATGAGTATACTATTTAAATGCATAGTTTCCAAATAAGGAACTTCAAAATATCGTCAGCAATGTTCACATTTTGATGATATTATCTTTGCATTGTAAACGTGGAATCTGAGGTTTTATAAGTTAGCCTTATTGTAGTCTTGTATTTTGGTTTAAAATTTTACTAAAATGTTTCTCCATTGGTTGTAGCTGCATTTGTATCATAATCCAAATGTTAAACGAGGCTGTCCCCAGCTTTTAGTGAGAATAAAAAGAAGAGTTGAGATTAAAAATTCTTGTCTGTTGTCTTCATTGGCTGAAGATTTCAAAAAGAAATAGTTTAAATCAGGGGTAATATCGATAAACATAATTCTGATTTTGTGGCTGACACTAGTGGAGAAAGTGCATTTTTACCTTCTGCAAATTTAAACATGCCTCTAATAAGAAAGCCCTCTACTAGCCACATAATTGGTGATAAAACTATCCCGATCAGAGGTGATTTTCCCCCTCCATCATCAATGTCAGTGAGACCACCAGAACAAATTGCAGTGGAACAATGAACTATTTTCAATCAGTTCACCCCTGTCCACGGGCACTCTCAAATCAGCTACAATGAAACAAATGGCCGTATTGTGAACTCCATTACAACTACAACTTGTATTTCTCAGTACAGCATCTTCTCTCCCATACAAAGCAATTATTTTAGACTGATGTTGGAGCCTTCTACTTTTCCATAAAGATATCACAAAATATCTGCCAATGAACTTCATTTTCCTAAACTTCAACCAGGGATCAACCCACGCATTTCAGTGCCAGTGATAGCTGATAAATCAGTTACCTCTCTTTCAAGGCCAACTCATCAGACATTTTCAGTTTATGAACGTCAAACTAATTACAACTGATCAACCAGAGGACTACCAGATTATGCAGGATAACAGTAGTTAAAATTGATGTTGGCAAATGTCATCAAATATCTGCAATTTTCTTATTTTAACAATAATCATAGGTGTGTACCTGTATTTTCCTTATTTTTTTTAAATATAGCATATAGTTAAACAGGAGACTAAGTTGCCATTTAACGATAGAAAGAGATATCTGATTGATATGATCTTTTTATGGAAAAATATGGGAGTAAATTTAAATAATTCCTTGTAAGGAAGAAGAAAATATGGGAGAATTTGGAAAAAGACTAAAACATGGAGAGAGGGAGAATTACTAAGTGGATTCTGGTTCATACTGGAAAGTATGAAAAGTGTTAAGTTAGGATAGATTGGAACAGGAGATACATGCAGGAACCGGCCCAGGGATCATGGTCTCTATTATGTCATCCCTGGAATCAAAAAGATCACATGATATAGTCAAAGATGGCACATTCATCATGTGGTAGAATTTAAGAAGTAATGTTATCTATGGTCTTCTTCGTGCTGTTCTAAAAGCATTCCAATTGGTGCTTTCATTTCCTGCCCTGAAGATTCTACATTATATTTTCTAGTCAATAATATATGTTGCTTTATGTTCCAGCCAAAGTAAAGTTTACGTCCTCAGGGTGGCATTCAATGCCTTTCCAACTCTAAGCACACAAACTCAAATTTGTTTAGTCATTTCTTTATGAATCTGGCAACTGATTACCATGGCATATCTTTATGTTTCACTGTATCTGGATATATATCCAGGCAAATGATTGTCAACAATGTTAGTTCCAAACTCAATACTTTTAATCCAGCTCATCCATGGATTTTGGGTGTCCTCCTTTTACCTTGTTAGACTATCCCTGTCTCAGCACAGAAACAACCTCCTCCAGATGTTTTCTGTCTATCCCCCTTTCCTTGTCTAACTTGGATACCAGCACAGTAAGCTCAGCACATGCCACAGGATGCATTTTAGTATTTACTGAATGAAAAATACATGTTGACTTTAGCAAAATCCACTTTCTTGAAACAAGAAAACTCTCATGGTTTTCCAACTATTTTGTTATGATCTTTACTCTTCACCAAAAACTAGCTCTTTTCATAGCCCAAGGACTAATCCCTCAAAACAGTAATTGGAGGTAGGTACAGGAGACAAGTTATTATTTTCTTAATTCATGCCTCCAGAGGTCTAAAGTATTCCATTCCCATTTGCTGGACATTTTCCTGTCTCTTCATCACCCACCCATCCCAAAATAGCTGATATCCTTCCCCATACCAATAACTATACTGCCTTCCAATTATTTTACTTCTTAAATTCAGAGATTTTTCCAGAAGAGACAGTGCCATTGCAAACATTTAATATAGGTTTATACACCCCACATAACTTTTGCCCCTTCTAACCTTAACAGAGGATGTATCTAAAATGTACTTGACCCTTGGCTGTGGTGGTTGCATTCAGTAACCAAATTGCAATCTAAAATGTGTGGACTAGATGGAGGTGAGGGTGATAGAATTAAAAATTTGTCCAACTGCAAGAATACCAAATTTATACAGATATTAGGAAATATAAAATATTCATGAAAGTCTTTGACTATTTCCCATTAATTTAAAATAAAATATGAAGCATTTTAAGAATGTGAAATGCCCTGAAATGCTGGAAAAATTGTAGGAAAAGTCAGGAAGCCTACGGCTTCTGCTCACAATGACTCAGGTAGTGTCAGCTGATAAGACAGTAATGGCAGAATTTAGTACTGAAAATGTGTCACCTATTGTGAAGAAAGCTTTTGATAATCTGGAGAATGGGCAAATTGGCCAGGGTGAACTCTAGCAACATGCCACCAATATGACCTTTACCAAGAGAAGAATAGAGACCACTTACAGCTGGAGAACTGTGTCTGAACACCAGTGGTTCTTCCTACAACAAAAACATCAAGCTTTTTAGTTTGTCAGCTGAACTCTGATGGTGGCTATGTGGTTGCGTACATTAGCATTCTGGGGTTCAGATGGGCTGGTTCAACAGCTAGTTTCCAGCTCCTTATCAGACAGTGGGTCTTACCGTGATCATCTTAACAAGGTTCTATACTGATAAGTCAAAAGCTACAGTTTACTATCAAAATTAGAAATCCTAAAGAAGAATATTGTTTGTCCATCTGTAGTTTTCTACCTGGGAAAATCTAGACTATTGGCAAAACTACAAAAGTTGGCTGGTGCTTTGAAAACTATTCTCTGAGCTCTGCCCACTGAATTCTTCCCACTAAATACAACAAATCTCTGTACCACTGTGTCTGTGTGTGAGGATGGATTGTTAAGCAGTAACTAAGTTTGTCTTAGTTGAGTCATCAGTGAATTATTCCTCTGCATCTGGCAGAATCTCTGTGAATTAAGAGTTTCATTGAAACACCAGATTTTCTTCCAATCAGGGAGGGATAGATTATATTTCTCCCAGTATACTAATTGTTACCTGTTCATTGAATTCTGAGCTGATGCTAGGGCCAAGCCACTGAACCCTTGAATGGGACTGAGGCATATACATTATTTAGTACCGAGAGCCCAGCACAGGACTGTATCACCTTTTTAATTTAAGCTTATGAATAAGTTTTTTCTTTTAATTCTCATTGTTGACACAACTTATTTTGGCTTTGAACACACTTTGACTAATTTATAGATTCTGAAACACTGAATTATTCCCATTCACACAGAAATTGCAATAACTTTTCTTCCCTTGGACTACCTGGAATAGAGTGAGCGCCCTCATCATTTTGAAAGCAGTCCTCTGTCCTAATATTGCAGAATCTTTACACATCTTTGCCCAGGACTTGAACAAGAGTGTTTGCTGTGGATCTCATGGATTATCGTCACATTCCCTTATGCAACCATGAGAAAACTCCACATTCTTATCCAAAATTAAATCTTTGTCATTATTGCATTCCCATTGGAAAACAGTTAAGAATTGTAGGAGTTCTGAGATTTTACCATGCTGAGATTTTTAGCAACCTAGCATGTTCAATTCTTACAGATGATGTCGGGGAGATGAGACCATCAGTCAGAGACAGTGAATTTTATCACTCACAGCAAGAGCAGCCAGTTTTAAATTTGTATCCATTCACTAATCTCAGATGATTACACAGAATGAAATTTTGATGCCTACAGAAGCAGTGAGCTGTTAAAATGAAGAAAGTTTAAGGCATGGTAAGACACTAATTTTATTAATATCTTTATGTACAATTTATTAGAATCACTTATTTATGAGTATCTTTACCTAGGATAAGTATATCATGAGTCAAGTTACTTGCTGCTAAAACAATCATGAGAAATGATATGGGAAAAAATAACCATTGACTTTTCATTTTTCCTTCCCCTTTTATTTACATATAATTGACATAAAACATTGTGTAAGTTTAGGTGCACAGGATAGTGATTTGATTTACAACTATCATGAAATAAATATCATAGCAACTTTTGGGAGAATTCATTTTCTCATTTAGATAAAATTTTAAAGTAATACAATTTGTCGTTTGGTTGTGATGAGAAATCTTATGGTCTACTCTCTTAACAACATACATATAGAACATAAATCAGTATTAATTGTAATTTTCATGTTATTACAGGGCATCCTTAGAATACGTTTATTTTATGGCTGGCAGTTTGTAGCTTTTGAGTGCATTAATCAAATTCTCCTTTTCCAAAACCTGCCTCTGTTAATTACAAATCTAATTTCCTATAAGTATCTTTATTTGTTTTTAAATTGTACTTTCTTCTATAACACTGTGCTAGTTTCCCCTACATAAAACACTGTTCGCAATTTTTAATACATTTCAAACTGTTCACCAGAATATATTTAGTTATGATATGTTGCTATGTAAATATATTTAATAGTTATTGACTATTCCCCATAGAGTAAATTTCTCGTCCCTGATTTATTTAACTTGCACCTGGAAAATTTTCCCTCTTAATTTTCCTCAACTTTTTCTTTTCCTTACCCCATTTCCCTCCTTCTTGTGAACATCCTGTTTCTTTCTATATGTATAAATCCTTTTCTGTGTTGCTATGATCATTTGTTTAAAATTCCAAATTTGAGTAAAATAATTCAGCATTTTTCATTCTCTTTCTGACATATTTCACTTAGCATATTACCCTCTTTTTCTACCCATTTGTTGCAAATGACAAAATCTTATACTTTTTGCAGCTGAATGATAACCCATTTTATTTTTATCTGTGTGTGTGTGTATAAATACTGCATATATATATATATACTTCATATATATATATACTGCATATATATATATAGTCTCTCTGTGTGTGTATATATATATAAATATAGATAAATCTGTAATTAAGATGGGTAGATATATACATTATAAACACACATCTTTTTCTCCATCATCTACTGATGAGCAATTAATTTGCTTCTATATCCTGTCTTTTGTGAATATTGCTGCAGTGAATATAGGGTTGCATTTATCTTTTCTAATTAGCGTTTTTATTTTCTTGGAATTAGTATCGAGGTATGGAACTGTAGAATTATATTTCAAATTTATATTTAGATAAATCTCCATGTTGTTTCCACAGTGGCAGCACATTTTTCCATTCACTCCAGCGGTGCATCCGGGTTGTTTTTCTTACATCCTCACCAACAATTATGTTTGTTATCTTTTTGATAATAGTCATTCTGACAGGAGTGACATAAAATCTCATTGTGTTTTGGACTTCCATTTTTCTGATGGTTAGTGATGTTGATCGGTTTCATGTGCCTGTTGGTTACCTTTCCCCCACTGTATATTCATTTTTTGTAATGGGCTAAATGACCATAACTGTCTAATTTCATTTTCAGGCATTATTTGTGTTCCATTATTCTGTTTCTTTTGTGCCACTGCCATATTATTTTTATTACTGTAGCTTTGTATTATAGCTTAAAATCACGGACTGTAATACATCCTCTTTGTTCTTTGTCAAAGTTGTTTGTGTTTTTATTTTGTTTGTTTTCTTTTCTTTCTTTTTTCTTTTTTTTTTTTTTAGTGATTTCAATTCTTTTGTCTCTACATGTAAATTTTAGAATTATTTTTTGTAGGTGTCTGAAAATGCCCTTGGTATTTTTGGGGGAACTGAATTTAATAAGTGTATTTTCTTGGCTTATTCTGCCATTTAAACAATATATGTTTCCTCAACTACGAACACAGTATATTCTTTCATCTGTTTGCATTACCTTCAATTTCTGTTATAAATATTTTATAGATTTCTGAGTACAGGTCCTTTACCTCCTTGGTTGGATATATTTCTTGATTATTTTTTTCTAATGCAACAGTAAATGATGCAGTTCCCTCACTTTCTGTATCAGTTAGCTTCTTGATAGTGTGTAGAAATGCAAGATTTCTGTATGTTAATTTTACATTCGGAAATTTTACCAAATGCATTGATAAGCCCTAGTAGTTTTGTGGCGTCTTCTTTAGGGTTTCTGTTTAAATTATGTCATCTGCAAACAGATACTTTTACTCCTTTCCTTAATTAGCTATATTTTACTTTCTTTTATTTTGGATAGCTATGGCTAGAATTTCCAATACTATAATGAATAAAAGGGGTAAGAGTGAGCATTTTTGTCTTCTTCCTGCTCTTATTGGAGATGCTTTCAGATTTTAATCAGTGAGTGTCATGTTAGCTGAGTTCTTGTCGTATAAGACCTTAACTGTGTTGAGGTATGTTTCCTCATGCCCACTTTGAGGAGAAATATATTCATAAATAGATACTGAATTTGTCAAAACATTTTATGGCTCTATTGAAGTGACCATATAAATTTTATTCTTCATATTGTTAGTGTGGTGTAACATACTGATTAATTTGTGGGTATTCAATCACTTTTGCATCCCTGGAGTAAAATGGATTTAATCATATTGTATAATACTCTTAATGTATTGTTTGATTTGCTAACAATTTAGTATTGATTTTTGCATCTATGCTTATCAGTAGTATGTAACCTGTAATTTTTTGAAGTATTTGTTCCAGTTTTAGTAGTAATGTGATACAGAAATTTGGGGTAGTAATCCTCCCTTCCTCTCGAAATTTTTGGAATACGCTGAGAAGTATATGTGACAGTTATTCTTTAAATGTTTGGCAGAAATCACCTGTGAAGCTGTCTAGGCCTGGAAATTTGTTTCTTGGGAGATTTTGTTAAATTACTGATTCAATTTCATTAGTGACAATCCGTTCATATTTTCTATTTCTCATTCCATTCTGGAAATTATGTCTTTCTCAGAAATTGTATATTTCTTCTAGGGTTTCCATTTTATAAGCATATAATTTGTTGTATCTTTATGTGATGCTTTGTATTTCTTTGATATAAGCTGTAACTTCTCATTTATTTCAGAGCTTATTAATCTGTACTCTCTTTTCTGCTCATGTGTATGGTTAAAGATTATCAACATTATTTATCTTTGAAAAGCTATTATTTAGTTTGATCAAATGTTTCTGTTTTTAATCTTTATTTTATTTAATTATGTTCTGACCTTTCAACTGTCTTTCCTTCTACTAACATGTTTATTTATTATTTTGCTACAACATTTGGTTGTAAGAATATGTTGTAAGAGACGTGTTTCTTATTTGTATAAGTGGGAATATTTTGCTATAAGTATCCCTATTAATACTGCTTTTGTTAAACCCCATGGATTTTGTTTCTGTAGTCATTTTTCTTTATATATTTTTTGTTTGATTTATACAGCAATCCAGTTGTTGTTAATATTGTATGATTTATCCTCCACACTTTAGTATTTTTCTCAGGTTTTTTCTTTTAATAAATTTCTATTTTCACAGAATCCAAAAGTTTCTTCACAAAACAAGGAAAAAAATAATAAAATTTGAACATATATCTGAAAGTCCCAAATTTTTAAAATTATTTTGAAAAATGAATGAAGCTGTGGGTATTACCCTCCCTGAGTTTAGAACATACTACAAAGTTACAGTAATCAATACATCAAAATATGGCACTTATAGAAACACAGAGAAAAATGGAACAAAATAAAGAGTCTGAAAATAAGCCCACACACATATGGTCAATTAGTCTGCAATGAAGGTTGCAAGAGTATACAATGGAAAAAAGATAGTCTCTTCAAAAAGTAGTTCTGAGAAAACAGGACAGTACATGTAAAAGGAAGATGTTAAAATACTTCCTTCCATAGTATAAAAAATGAGATAAAATGGATTAATTCCCTAAATTTAAAGCATGAAACTATACAATATTTGACCAAGAACAGGAGCAGAACTGACTTTGAGATAAATCATAGCAATCTTTATTTTTGATCTGTCTCCAAATTAAAAAAAAAGGAAAACTAACAATTACAGTTTTTAGTTTACTGAGGAAAAAATAGATGTATTCTGCGATACAGGGATTCTATTTCTTTTATAAGTGTGAAGTGCAAAAACTTTTGCAGAGCAAAGGAAACCTTCAACAAGACATATGATAACAGACAGAATAGAAGGAAAAATTTCAGACAATGAGACCTACAAAATGTTAAAATCCATAATATATATATAGCATATTAGACTCATTATTTAAAAAATAAAGACCCCAAATGAAAAACAGCTGAAGAATCCTTATGGAAACTTTTCAAAAATAGACATGTGGATGATTTTCATGCTCATATAAAGAAACATAACGTTGCTATTCATTAGGAAAACATAAATCAAAACCAGAATGAAATAATCATACAGCAACCAAAATGGCTATTAACAAAATGTCTACAAATGACAAACATTAATCAGAATGTCAATAAGAGTGAACCCAGCTACACTGTTGGTGGAAATATAAATTGATGCATCCACTATTATAAAAGTGTGGACAGTGCCCAGAAAACTTGAAACAGAAGCATTATATGTTGCAGCAATTCCAGTTTTTGGTATAAATCTGAAAAAAAATGAAAACATTAACTTAAAGGATATATTACCCCCAATGTTCTTAACATCATCATTTATAGTAGTCAAGGGTAGAAGCACAACTCAACTGCCCATCAACAGATGATTGGCTGAAATAGATGTGGGATATAGATAACAAAATAAATAATTATTCATTGTATATTAAATAGTAAAATTCTGCCATTTGGAACAATGTGACTGGACCCAGAGAATGTTGCACATAGGAAAATAAGTCATACAGGGAAAAACACTCTATGTTGTCACTTAAATTGGGAAAATAATGATATAAGAGAAATAATCATTAAAAAACAAAAAAAGAATCACATATATATGTGTAGTGTACCAAGTAGTGGTTTCATGTGGGGAAAGGGTAGAAGGATGGAGAAGACAGAAATGTTGAAGCTACAATTAATAAATTAGAGGAAAAAAGTGCTATATTTAGAGCACAGGGAAATATTTTAATAATTTAATTGATTTTAAAGAGATTATAGGGGTATATTTTAGTAAAATGTGCATGTAGGTGGGTAAAACATTGAAGAAAAGATCCCAGGAAATTCAAAATATTTTGTAGTACTATGATATTAAGGGAAGTGATTTATTTACTTTCTTTAGTGTTATAATTTCCTAATTAGAATTTAAGCTTTTAGTAGAAAAACTATATACTTTTAAATGTGACATAAGTTGAAACTATTTTTGTCTCTCCCTTTACATCTACAGTCAGTAAAACATTCACATCTGAACAAAAATAACCACAACACAAACAATACTCCAGAACGCATGCGAACAGGTGAAGTTCAGTGGACTAACGCACACAAAACAGGTTGAACTGAGGGAAGAGCAGAGTTGGTGTCTGCAACCAAGGCCCCCTGAATAGGATTTCTGAGTCTATAAATTCAAAGAACCCAGTATAAACAGGGTCTCAGTGGTTCATGCAGCTTCGGCCTCCAGCTGCACCAGTATTCATGATCACAGGTAACTAGGAGGGAGCCACAATGGAGACAGAGTTGCCATCCTTCAGACACTTAGACATTCATGAATCTGTCCCTACTCCCCATTCACAGTGGTGGAGTCAAGTTACCTTGCAACACTGGACATGGGAAAGGCACTTGCCTGATTCCAAATACCCACCTGTCTTTACACCTTTCCTCAATGTGTACACTGATTCTCAAGGGATATCAGATAAAAGGAAGGGTTCTCCGTCCCAGTGACAACAGTGGCATTAACTACCAGAGAATTCTAAGAAGTGACAATGAAAGCACATCTTTTA
This sequence comes from Vicugna pacos, assembly GCF_048564905.1. Classification (NCBI taxonomy): domain Eukaryota; kingdom Metazoa; phylum Chordata; class Mammalia; order Artiodactyla; family Camelidae; genus Vicugna; species Vicugna pacos. The sequence goes on from NW_027328741.1 coordinate 9,803,347, forward strand.
TCCACACAGTAGTGTCAGGAAAGTGCCATTTTGAAATATTATCAGAGGTAGCTCAGGTAAGTAAAACCAATAATTGTGCAATATTGCAAGCTACCAGAAAACAAAAGCAAGGACTCCAACTCCCAATCTGTTATTTAGTGTCATCAGAGCAATAATCTATCAAGATCAAGACCAATCACAGTAACTTTATAGGACACGCTAACACTCAGATAGACACACACAGACACCGTCACAGACACAGACACAGAAACACACGCACACACACCTACACACACACACACACACACACAATGTCAGCCCTGCAGGAAACAAAGTTAACGTCATGGTATATTGCCATATAATTAATAGAGAATCCAAATAATTGTCATACAGAAACTCAATACAAAAAACAAAACTGAGAAAGCAGTTTAGTGAGCTCAGGAATAAATGAAATGATGATAAGGAATACATTACCAAAGAGACTGAAAATATAAAATAACCTAACATTATTGGAGGACAAGGAGAACTTAATAAATGAGATGAAGAATGCAACAGAAAGCATTGGAAGTAGAGTGTCTTTCTGCAAGAGAGATTAGAAAACTCACCAATAAAAAACTAGAAATGTTAGGAGAGGGCAGAGATTCAAGATATTTAAAAGTGGGGAAATTCTACAGTAGCCATAGACTTCCTCAGGAAGTGCACATTAGTGTGGAATCCTGGGGGGGTAGAAAGTTAGAAGGTAGCTGATTGTTTATTTAAAGAATTAAAATTGATAACTTCCCAAACCTGTGTAAGGAACTGATATACAAGTCCATGAACCAACAAAACACCAATAACTTTAAGACAAAGGGACCTCCTTCAATATACGTCATATGCAAATTGAAAACACAATGACAGAGTAAAATTTTAAAGACAGCCAAAAAAAGTTATGATAATCTACAAAGGAACCCCCATTAGGCTTTTAGCAGATTTCTGAGCAAAAAATATACGTCAAGCGTAAATAAGATTGTATTTTCAAACTAATGAAATAAGATATCACTCACCCAATAATTCTTACACTGTTATCACTTAGATATAAAGTGAAAGTAAAGACTTTAACTAACAAACCTGAATGAGATGAAAAAGCAAAACCGAGACACCTTATTAGAGGTATAGAAAAGAAGTCTTCTAAGAAATATAAAATGGCAAAAATATGCTAAACATTGACCAAAAGTTAAGGAAAGACCATGAGAAAGGTTCAACACTTTCTTTGGGTATGTTCTTAAATGCTACTATTCTATATGAATTAAAGAGTGAAAAAGAGGTAATCAGGGGCAATAAATACAGATACTTCAAACTGGTATCATGTTCACAAGAGTAAAAGAAACAATTTGAAACAGTAATCATAAAAAGTAAAGTGTAATATAAAACAATATTAAAGGAAGATGCTATCAGCAGAAAAAGGACTAAATTATACAGGATATGTTTTATTTTATTTGAAGTACATTAGATGTAAAATATTGTGTAGTTTCAGATGTAAAGCATAGTGATTCCAACCACTTTGTAGATTATATTGCATTATGAATTATTACAGTAATTATAACATACAATTATTTTAAGCAATTGTGTACAACTCCATACTGTATACAGATTATCCTTGTTGCTTCTCCATTAATGTATACTTCTTTGTGTCTGTCAGTGCCCTACCATTGAATTCTCTTTCCCTTCCACTTTGGTAAACATAAATTATTTCCCATATCTTTGAGTCTGCTTATGTTTTGTCTATCTAATCTCTTAACCACTCCATCATGTCTCCACCTAACTACTATCTATCTATCTATCTATCTATCTATCTATCTATCTATCTAACATCTATCTATCTATCTATCTATCTATCTATCTATCTATCTATCTATCATCTATCTATCTATCTATCAAACATCTATCTATCTATCATATAAGTATGTATCTATACTTCTATCTATTTTTCTGTCATCTGTCAATAGATAGCTATACAAAGATGTACACAGATATTTGTTAGTGTTTAGATTCCACATATAAATTAAATTATATCATTTTGTCTTCGTCTAAGTTACTTCACTAAGCACAACATTTACTAGGTTATCTCATGATGCTGAAATAGCAATGTGTTATAGTTTTTCATGGCTGAGTAATATTTATTGCATATTTACAGATACATCATTTCTTCTTAAGTCCATAGTCTGCTGTGGACTCTTGGATTTCTTCCCTGTCTTGCATATTATAAACAGTACTGTTGTGAACATTGGTTCTTCACAATTTAGGGTGTTTTATCCCAGATATTTCCAAGGAGAGGTTTTACTGGGTCATATGTTAGTTAACTTTTTCATTTTTAAACAAATCTGAATACTGTTTTCCTTAGAAGTTGTACCAATTTACCTTACTACCAAGAGTATACAAGAGATTTCTTACCTCCACATCATCTCCAACACTTACTATTTGTAGACTTTTTGATAAAGCCGTTTGACCAGTGTGAAGTGATACCTCGTTGTGGTTTTGATTTGCAATTACCTAATAATTAGTAATGATGTGAAATTTTATCACTTGCCTGTTATTCATCTGAATATTTTCTTTGTAAAAATATTAACTCAGGTACTCTGCTCTTGTTTTTGATTGGGTTTTGGTTTTTCACCTTGAGTTATGTAACCTAAATCCATGTTACATCTATTAACCTACATCTATTAACCCCTGGTCATTTGCATTGTTTGCAAATATGTTCTCCAATTACACAGGCAGTGTTTTCATTTCATTGATAGTGTCCTTAGCTGTACAGAAATTTTCAAGATTGTTTAGGTCCCATTTGCTTATTTTTGCTTTTATTTCTTTTGCCTTAGGAGACTGATATAAGAAATTATTCCTATGATGTATATACAATAGTGTATCACCTATATTCCCATCAAGCAGTTTTATAGTATCAGGTCTTACGTTTACTTCCTTAATACACATGGAGTTTATTTTTGTATATGATGTCAGGAAATGCTCTCAATTCATTGTTTTTCATGTAGATGTCCAGATTTCACAACACCATCCATTGACGAGACTGTCTTTTCTCCATTGTGACCTCTTGCCTCTTTTATCATAGATTCATTGCTTATAGGTGTGTGGAATTATTTCTAGGCTCTCTATCTGTTTTTGTTGATTATATCTCTGTGCCAATGCCATACATTTTTATTACTGTAGGTTTTTAGTATAGTAAGTTATCCCGGAGGGTTATACCTCCAGATTTGTTGTTTTTTCTCAAAGTTATTTTGAAAAATTTTAATGGTTTCATGTAAAACTTAGAGTTATTTATTTTCTCATTCTATGGAAAATACTACAGCTTCATAACAGGAATTGCACTAAATCCTTAGGATTCTTTGTGTACTACGGCCTTGTTAACAATATGAACTCTTTCAATCCAAGACCACAAGACATCTTTCCAATTCTCTGAATCATTTTTAATTTCTTTGCCAATGTTTTATATTTTTAAGTGTATAGATCTTTCACATATGTGGTTACATTTATTCCAAGATATTCGGGGTTATGGGGTTTTAAATATTATTGCTTTCAATGTCCATTTTATGGTATCTCATGATCAATGTGGACAAATGCAAGAGACGTCTTTACATTAAATTTGTACCTTGCTCCCTTGATAAAATTATTTATTGTTCATAATAGTCAGTGTGGAGCCCATAGGACTCTCTGTGTAGATTGTTATGTCTTCAGTACTAGTGACAATTTTGCCCCTTTCTTTCCATTTTGCATTTCTTTTACTTATTTTTCTTTTCCTTTTCCTTTCTTCTATTACTATTGTATAGAAGTGGTGAGAGTAGGAATCCTTGTCTTGATCCCGAATTTACCCAGAAGGCTTTCAGCCTTTCGCCTGAGTATTATAAATGGTTATAAATGGCCTTTTGTATGGTGATAAATGTTCCCATTGTACTCACTTTCATGAGAGTTCTGATGATGAATGTATGTTGAATTTTGTCAAATGCTTTTTCTTTGTGTATTGACGTGGTCTTGTGAATTTTGTCTTTCCTTTATTAGATATGTGTCATGCTGCTTGACTTGTGTATGTTGAACCATCCTTTTGACTCTGGAAGGAATCCAAATGATCAACGTTTGTAATCCTTTCTATGTATTGCTCGATTAATTTGTTGAAGTGTTTCGAGTATTTTTGAATCTATATTCATCAATAATATTGGATTTTCATTTTCATTTTTTTTTTTTTGGTTGTGTCTTTGACTGGTTTTGTTATAAGGGTAATGGTGGCCTCATGGAATATCTTTGGGAACTGTCCTTCCTCCTTCAATTTTTAAAATACTTGGGGGGAAAGGTGTTTTAATGAAGGAGTCCAGGCATTTTGTTCAAGGGGTGTTTATAAAATTATACATTTTATTTAACTTATACTGATTGATCTATTCAAGTTCTCAGTTTTCTCTTTATTCTGTCTTGGCAGGCTGTACGGTTTTAGAAATTTGTTCATTTTCTTAGGTCGTCCAGTTGCTTGTCACGTAACAGCTCATAGTGCTTTCATAATCTTTTTTTTGTATTTCTGTAATATCAGATATTATTTCTACTGTTTCATTTCTTATTTTGTTTGGGTCCAGTCTCTGTATTTCTTGATAAGCCTGGCTAAATGCTTTCCTGTTTTTTAATATTTTAAGTAAAATTAAAGCTGTTTATTTTATGATTTGTAATTTATTTTTTAACTTTTATTTATTTTCAACCTAATCATTTAAGATTTCTCATTCTACTGCCTTTGGGTTTTGTTTGTTCTTATTTCTTGTTATTTTGGGAGTACATTTGGTCCTTTGTATGAGGTTTCTCTTGTTCCTTGTAGAAGGCCTGATTTGTTCACAACTTACCTCATAGATTTGTATTTGATGCATCCCATACATTTATTAAGCTGTCTTTTCATTGTAGTTTGTCTCCAGGTATGATTCTGTTACCTCTTTGATTTCATCATTAAACTCATTTTATTGTATTTTTTTAAAGGATGTGGTTTTACCTCATGTTTGCACTATTCCTATTCTTTCTAGAGTTGATGCAAAGTTTCATAGTTTTATGTATGGAAAAAAACTTGCTGTAATCTATATTTGCTTAAAGTTCCTGAAGCTTATTTCATGATATAATATGTGGTTAATTGCTTAGATAAGATCCAGTGCACACTTGAAAAGGTCATGTGTTCTGCCTTCCTAATGCAGTGTCTAATAACACAGTTGTGTTCAAATGATCTAATATGCTATTAAGACCTTTGGTTCCTTACAGATATTCTTGCTGGATGATATGATCATCACAATAGTGAGATGTTAAGCTCATCTACTATTATTGTTTTATAATGAATTAATTCTTTCATGTCTACTAAAATTTCTTTTTATACTTAGGTTCTATGGTGTTGGTCCATATATAATTTAATGAGTGTAATTCCCAATTTTTTTTATTGATATCTTTTTCTTTATATAATCTCATATTTCTTTCAATTTGGCCCTTATTTAAAAACGTATTTGGTATGAGTAGAGCATTGCAATCTGCACTTTATGTCAATTCCATGGAATACCTTTTCCATTTATTTCAAGACTAGGTTTATCTTCCACCACAAAGTGAGACTTTTTTGGAGGGAGGCAAAGATGCTGGAGCAGATGGATGCTTGTAGCTCACCCTTTCCCACAAATGCACCAAGACTCACATCCACTGACCCACTCAGCTAACCAGAGAACATGCAGAATTGTGACAGAACATTGTCCTCTTCAATAGATAAAGATGTAAAAAATCTGGTAGTAGAAAAGGAAGAAAGAAAGAAGAAAAGGCAAAACAGAGTGGGACAGGTACCATGGGGAGGGAGCAGCAAAGACAGACTGCTGCTCATTCACTGTGTCACCCCTCCTCAACTGAGAGTTTGCCAGGATGGAGGGGGAGCCTCCAAGTCTTGGATCTGTACAAAGTATAAGTTGATGGACAGAACTAAGTTAAACAGGCACAGAGGATCCCTGTGGGACATAGCAAATGATGCAGCCTGGAAGCTGGGGGCAGGGCCATGCTGCCAGAACTGGGTGGTAGATGGGGATGGCTGCAATGTGGCAGCCCAGTGGAATGGATTGGGCTTTGTGCCATGGCTGTGGGTGCACAGGGCAGAATAACCTGGGCCCTCCATAAGACAAAGGGGCTGATGTGCCCTGTGGGTGGAAGGGTGCATTCCCCATCTCTGAAACTCCACAAATTTTCTAGGTGAAGAGAGCTAGGGCTGAGACACTGCCACTATACCTACTGGTGCTTTGCACCCAGGTGGCAGTGGGGGCAAAACTGCATCTACACCTAAGGACTTAGCAGCCTCAAGAGCCAGACGGAGACTTGTCTAAAGCCTGAGGCAGATAGGAACCTACTGTAATGATTAATCAGGGAACTTGTCCGCCAAGACAAACGAGCTGGATTTTGGCCCAGACCAGGCAGAGGGCTGTTCCTCAGACTTCCCTGAGCCCGCTTCCAGTGTGCAAACATGAGGCAGAGCATACAGTGGCACAGAGCAGCAGAGTGATCAGCAAATTGAGAGGGCGGATGGCCCTTCAAATATTGGGCAGGAATACAGCCCCTGACCATGGTGCTGGAGAGGGTGTGATGCCCAATCCTGCCTGGTCAGTCTGAAACATCTGACTGCAGCATCAAGCAAGGCAGTGACAAGCAGCCCAGAGTCAGGTGAGCTGACCCAGAGTTGGTTTTAGGAATGATCTGCTTGCCAACATGCCCTGGAGCAGCACAGATGAGGGCTCCAATGGAGGGCATCTGGAAACAGCAAGCTGAGCTTCCAAAGCAGGATGAATACCGAAAGATTTTACATAAAATGTATACCGTCTCCAGGAGGACACTGAACACTCCCTAGTTTTAATCGGTTTCTCTGGTTCCATTTCTATTACTCTCCTAATTTCTACTTCTTCTGTAATTATATATACCCCCATCTTAATCCCTTTGAAATTTTAAAAAATATTTTTATTACTATTATTTTTCAAAACTCTGCTTCAACTTTCTTTTCTATTATTCATTATACAATGTCTTCAAAGCTTTATTTCTCCCTTCTTTAAAATTCTTTATCACTCTCTCTCTCTTTTCTCTTTTCTAAGTTGTATTACTACATAGGCATTAGGTAGATAAACTCCTTTAGGACCACAATAGATAACCAATACCCCAAAAACCACAGAGCCAGAGAAGTAGGAGTAAGACGAAGGATCAGAGAAACCATTCCCAATTTAAAGAACATGAGAAATCCTCTGAAAGAAAGATCAGTGAAATAGACATTGATATCCAAATAGATCAAGATTTCAAAAATGGAGTGATCAAAGTACAGAAGGAAATAAAATAAATAGTGTTTAGAGATACAAAATTTTAAAATAATATATAGAAATCATTGAGAGTGGGAGAGGGAGGCAGGAAAATATGACTTTTTTTTGGTCTTTCCATTTAAAATTTTGTGTTCTCAGTAGGACGGGTTTGAGATCATGTTACTATCATTTTAATAAAAGCAGTTATAGTAATGGTCAAAAAGGCTTATAAAAAAGGGTAACAAGAAGACAAAAACTTACAAGGAGTCACAAAAACTAAATATAATTCATGATAATTCAATGGAAAATTACCAAACCATAAAAAGAAGATGAAAGGAACAAAGAGGAAATGCTAAATCAAATGGAAAATAAGGTTAAAAAGGCAATAAACTCTAACATATCATGAATTAATATAAATATTAATGGACTAAATGCTCCAGTCGAAATTCATAGTGTGGCATGCTGGATAATAAAGCAAGAACTTTAAATATGCTACATAGAACACACCCACTTCAGAGAGAAGGACACATATAGATTGAGAGTAAAAGAATGGAAAAGGGTATTCCATACAATTGGAAAAGCCAAAAAAGCAGGTGTTGCCGTACTAATTGCAGACAAAGTAGACCTTAAAGGCCATAAAGAAAGATAAAGAAGGACATTATATAATGATTGAAGGAATGATACATTATTTACTGAACACAATGTCATGAAGCTAGGAATCAACAACAGAGAAACAAATGACAACAAAAGGAAAACATGGAGATTAAACCATATTTTATTAAAAAACCAATGGTTCAATGAACATATCAAAGCAAAAATGAAAAAGTACCTTGAGACTAAAGAAAACGAAAGCAAAACCACACAAAATTTATGGGACACAGCAAAAGCAGTGCTGAGAGGGGCGTTTACGGTGATACAGGCGTTCTTTAAAAAAGAAGAAGATCACAAATAAACAATTGAACCCACCAGCAGAATACACTAGTAAAAGAAGAACAAAAAACCTCAAAAAGCAGCAGAAAGAAGTAAATCATAAATATTGTGGAGGAAATAAATAAAATAGAGATTAATAACACCATACGGAATAATGCAACATATCCAAAAGCTAGTTATTCAAAAAAGTAAGTAGAATCAAAAAACCTCTGTCCAAACTGAAAAAAAAGAAAAGAGAGAGAGCACAAATTTGCAAAATAAGAAAGGAGAATTGAGAAATAACAACAAATAAAAAAGAAATACAGAATATCACATGAAACTATTATTAAAATTATATTGAAACAAACTGTATAACCTAGAGGAGATGGAAAATATTCTGGAAAAATGCTGCCAAACAATACTGAATAAAGAAGAAACTGACCACTTGATCAAGCAAAGTACTTGAAATGAAATCAAAATAGCAATATAAATCCTCCCTATACATAGCAGTCCAAGACCGGACAGATTCAGTGAGGAATTCTACAAAACATACAAAGAAGAACTCATACCTGTCCTTCTCAAACTCTTCCAGAAGATTGAAAATGAAGGAATACTCCCAAAGACTTTCTATGAAGCCACAACCACCCTGATACCACAACCAGGCAAAGACACTACCAAAAAATAGGATTATAGCCCAATATCACTTATGAACACAGATGCCAAAATCCTCACCAAAATAGTAGCAAATAGAATCCAAAAACACAGATAAAAGATTATACATCATGACCAAGTGGGGATCATGCCAAGGACAAAGAGGTGGTTCAACATATGGAAATCAATCAGTGTAATACAGCACATCAATAAGAGAAAGGACCAAAACGGCATGATCATCTCAATAGATGCATTAAAAGCATTTGATAAAATTCAGCACCCACGTATGATAAAAAATCTCACCAAAGTGGGCATAGAGGGATCATATTTCAGCATCATGAAAGCTATAGAATACAAACCTACAGACAACATAGTACTCAATGGTAAGAAAGTCAAAATTTCCAACTGAAATCTGGGACAAGACAAGGATGCACACTATCACCACTCCAACACAATATAAAATTGGAAGCCCTAGTCACAGCGATCAAACAAGGGAGAGAATTAAAAGGGTTGCAAATTGGAAAGGAAGATGTAAAGTCTCACTCTATGCAGATAGTATGTTACTATATAAAGAAAACCCAGCAAGATCCAGGCAAAAAGTACTAAAGTTGATCAGGGAATTCAGCAAGGTAGCAGGTTACAAGATTAGGTTCAGAAATCAGTGACATATTTTTACGCTAAAGATTCAGATATTATGCAGAGGTACAGTCAACATGACAACACTGTATTGGAAGGAAAACAGACATATAGGCCAATGGAACAGAATAGAGAGCCCATAAATGAACCCACAAACTTTTGATCAATTAATCTTCAACAAAGGAGGCAAGAAAATACAATGGAATAGAGACAGTTCCTTCAGCAAACAGTGTTGGGAAAACTGGACAGCAGCATGTAAATCAATGAAGCTAGAACACTCCCAATAAAGCTAGAACAACCTACACAAAAATAAACTGAGAATGGGTCAAAGACTAAAACATAAGACAAGATAAAATAAACCTCCTTGAGGAAACTATTGACAAAATGTTATCTGAAATAAGTCTCAAAAATCTTCTTGTAGAAGAAATAAAAGCAAGAATAAACAAATGATATATAATGAAACTTACTTGCTTCTGCACAGTAAAGAAACCGGAAGTGAAACAAAAGGACAACCTACGGAATGGGAAAATAATTTGCATATGAAACCGTCAAAGTCTTGATCTCCAGAGTATATAAGCAGCTCATCCAACTGAATAAGAAAAAATAAACAACACGATCCAAAAAAGGACAGAAAACCTAAACAAGCGATTCTCCAAGGAAGACATACAAATGATCAAAAGACACATCAGAAAATGCTCAATATCACTGATTATCAGAGAAATGCAAATCAAAACTTCAGTGATGTATCATCTCACACTAGTCAGAATGGCCATCATTCAAAAATCCACAAATGTCAAGTGCTGGAGAGACTGTGGCGAAAAGGGAACCGTCCTTCACTGCTGGTGGCAATGCAGTTTGGTGCAGCCACTGTGGAAAACAGTACGGAGATTCTTCAAAAGCCTAGGAATAGACTTACCATATGACCCAGAAATCCCGCTCCTGGGTATAAATCCAGAAGGAACCCTATTTCAGGATGACACTTGAACCTCAATGTTCATAGCCAGCACTACTTACAATAGCCAAGACATGGAAACAGCCTAAATGTCCATTGACAGTTGACTGGAAAAAGAAGAGGTTGTATATTTATACAATGGAATACTAGTCAGCCATATAAAATGACAACATAACACCATTTTCAGCAACATGGATGCTCCTGGAGAAAATCTGTCTAAATGTAGTAAGCCAGAAAGAGAAAGAAAAATATCATATGAGATGGCTCATCAGTGGAATCTAAAAACAAAACAAAACAAAACAAAAAAAGCCAAAATTCAAAACAGAAGAAGACACACAAACTTAGAATACAATGTTTTGGTTGCCATGGGGGCGCAGGGTGGGAAGAGATAGACTGGGAGGTCAAAATTGTAGAATAGATAAACAGGATTGTACTGTATAGGACAGGGAAATGTATAAAAGTTTTTACGGCAGTTCACAGAAGAAAAAATGGGACAGCAAATGAATATATGTTCATTTTAACTGAAAAATTGTGCTCTATGCTGGAATACAGACAACTTTGTAAAATGACTGTAAACCAGTAAAAATTAAAAAAAAACATGATCGTTAATATTACAGGTGCAAATATAAATTATAGAGGAAAAATAACTATTCAAAGTTTAATGTAAAAAAAGATTTTGATTTATGTTTTCTTTTTAAGATAAGCAAAATCAGAAAACCTCGAGGCAGGTGCATCATGAAGGAAAGAGAGATGCTCCCAAGAAATAAAGCCAGAAATAAAAGAAGAGAAATAACTATTTTTACTTAAGATATACAAAAAAAGTGTTCATTTTGTCAACACATATATGCCAATAAAATAGACAATTTAGAAGAAATAGACAAATGTCTAGAAAGAGACAGAGATAAGGAGAAACAAATAATTTGAACAAACTTTACTAGGAGAAAGATAGAATCTGCATTTAAAAAAATTGTTGAAAAGAAGTGCAGATATAAACAGCTCCCTTGGAGAACTATACAAAAATACACAGCTGAACTTATACTCTTCAAACTACTCAAAAATTGTGAAGGTGTGGGAAACTCCCAAATTAATTCTATGAAGATTTCATCACCCTGATAGCAAAGCCAAAAACAAAGTATGGGCAAAGACAACTTCAAGCCAATATATTTGATTGATTTAGATGCAAATATTCCACAAAAAATTATTAGCAAACTAAATCCAGCAATGCCAAAAGTGAATCATATACCATGATCAACTTCGACTCATTGCAGTGTCACAAGAGAGGTTCAACACACACAAATTAATCAGTTTGAAACACCACATTAACAAAAGTAATACAGAAAACGATGTGGTTATCCCAATAAACCCATCAAAAGCATTTCACAAAATTCAACATTTATTCATTAGAAAAGCAACAACAATAACAACAACAACAACAACAATAACAACAGCAACAACAATAGAAACCACTTACCAAAGTAGGATTCAGGAAATATATCTCAACATAAATAAAGTCATTTATTACAGAAAAACTTACAACATAATAAGCAAAATTGAAAAAGTGAAAGTCAAATTAAGGAATACGAAAAGGATTCCCACTCTCACCATTTCTAATAAACACAGTATGGGATGTCCAAGCAACAGAAATCGGAATAGAAAAAAATTTATTCAAGTTGGATTGAATGAAATAAAACATTTTTATTTTGGATGACATAATAATCTATATAGGGAACCCTTAAGATTCTCCAAACCAGAACAACTAAATCTAATAAAGACATTTAACAAAGTTGCATGATTCATGATTAATATACAAAAATTGTCAAATCTCTTTACACTAACAATGAAATATACCATAATTTTAAAAAATCCATATGAAATCAGATCAAAAAATAAATAACCTATGAAAAAACCAAGATAATAAAATCAAAAGGACACTGATAAAAAAATTTTAAGGTGATGTTAAGAAATGAAAAGAAATCTCAAGGTCTTAGTTTAGAGCAATTAATATTGCTAAAATATACATACTACAAAAATGTCTACAGATATAAAGTGATTCAGATCGAACTACATGATATTTTCCACAGAAATAAAAACAGTCCTATGATTTGTATGGAACTGCAAAAGAACCAGAACTGCAAAAGAAACAATCAGGAAAAAGAACAAAGTTGGCTGCATAACCCATAACCCTCCCACATCTCAGAATATATTACAAAATTACAGTAATCAAAACAGCACAATACTGGAAAACAAACAAACTTCTATATCACTGGAACAGAACACAGAGGCAGAAATAATACATCACACCTATGGTCAACTAAACTATGACAAAGAAACAAAAAAATACAATGCCTAAAAGACAGTCTTAAGCAAGTGATGTTGAGAAAGCTAGACATCTACATGTAAATCAATGAAATTAGAACACTCCCTCACACTGTACAAATATAAACTCAAAATGCTTTAAATATCGGAATATAATACATGACACAATAAAACTCCTGGAAACTAACATAGGAAAAACAATAGATAAATTGTATTAGAATTTTCCTATGTCACTCTCCCAAGCTGAAAACATTAAAAGCAAAATAATCAAATAGGTCCTAATTAAACTTAAAAGCTTCTACACCACAAAATAATCAGAATGAATATATGAACTTCCAACTGGAAGTAAACATTAGGAAACAATATAATCAACAAGAGGCTAATTTCTAAAATACACATCGTTCATACAACTCCATTTCAAAAATCTACAGACAACTCAGCCAGAAAATGAGCAAAAGATAATTCTCTAAAAAAGACACACAGATGACAAACAGGAATATAAAAACATGCTCACATTGCTAATCATTATACAAAGGAAAGAAAAAAATAAAATAATGTTTTACCTCACACTATTGAGAAGGGGTTTCATCAAAATGTATACAAATAATAAATACTGTGGAGGTTGTAGAGAAAAAGGGACACTCCAACGCTGTTGGTGGGAATGAAAATTGGTGCAAACACTTTGGAAACAGTATGCAATTTCCTTTAAATAATAAAAATAGATCTATCATATGACACAGCAAACCCACTCCTGGGCATATAAAATATAAAACCTGAAAACAAAGAATCCTAGGATAAAACATAAGAAGAACACTTGACTTAATTTGATTCTTCATATGTCTCCTCTGGCAAGGGAAGCAGAAGCAAAACCAAGAAATTTGACTGTATAAGTCTAAACAGATTTACACTGCATAAGAAATGATCAATAAAATGAAAAGTCAACCAACACAATGGGAGAATATATTTGCAAGTGATATTTTCCAATCAAGTGCTAATATCCAAAATATATGCAAACATACACAACAACAACAAAAAAGACCAAACAATTCAATTAAAAAAAAAGTCCATAGGAACAGAATAGATTAATCACAATCAATTTTCTGTAGAAAACATACAGTTGGCTAAATGACACATGAAATTGTGTTCAGAGTTATGAATTAGAAGGAAAGTCATAAACCAAAAATGAGACAAGACTTCACACTTCTCAGAAGGCTCTCATCAAAAAGAAAAGAAATATATGTTGGTGAGATTGAGGAGAAAACAGAACGCATGGACACTGATGATAGGAATGCAAAGTATTGATTCCATTGCATATATACATCAAATTTTCTTCATCCAGTTTTCTGTCAAGGGATGTTGGGTTTGTAGGCCCCTGTCTGAAGGCTCTAGAGAATAAGCTCATGGGCTGAACTGATAAACAATCTGTTAGGAATGTCACATATCCAGGCTGGATATGAAATGGCCTACTCAATATATTCAGTATGGATGGCTGTATAGAGTATGCTGGGTAAGATCCTCAGAGGAGGACAACCTAAGACAGGCACAGCCTGCTGGATAAGAAATGGCCTACTTAATGAATTTCCGTGATGAACTTTAACACAATCCTTGATCACTTAAAATTCTGTGCTTACTGCGAGAGTATGGGGATGTAAATAGCTTAAGATTATTATCATTGTTATAACTTAGATATGTGAGGCATTGTGCATGTCCTATATAAACCCTTTTCCAAAGAATCAGTGAACAGAGAACTGCTTCATTTCTCTCGACACAGTGTTTGAGTGTATATGATATTGTGCCACTGAATAATTTAACTTGTTGGGAATATCTTAAAAGGTTGTTGCAGTATGTAAAATGATTTTCCACACCTATTGAGATGATTATGTGAGTTTTATTTTTCATTCTAATAGTGAGGCATGTCACCATTATTGAATTCAATATTTTGAAGTATCCTTAAACCCAGGGATTAATCCCTTTACTCATGTATGTGTATGATACATTAAATGTGTTGTTGAATTCATTTTGCTTGTGTTTTGTTGAGAATTTTGGCACATACGTACATCAGGGATAGTATTCTATATTTTGCATATAATGTCCTTTCTAGCATTGTTATGCAAATAAAGCTGGCATCATAAAACAAGTTATAATACTTTCACCCCCCTCAAATTCTTGGATGGTTTGGGGAAGAATTGGTGAGAAAGTTTCTTCAAATGTATCACAGAATTCCGCATTAAAGTCATCTTCTGGATGTTTTATGTTTTGGGAGGTTTTGATTACTGATTTACTCATACACACTTTTGCTCTATTTAACTTTCTAATTTCTTCTAGATTCAGAATTGGAAGACATATGTTTCTTGGAATATGTCTTTAGTTCTAGGTCATTCAAATTGTTGGCTAGTGGTAATTTCTTATGATGCTATGCATCTCTATATCATCAGTAGTAATGTCTTCTCTTTTATTTCTAATTTTATTTGAGTCGTTATTTTCTTAATCAACCTAAACGTTTGCCCAATTTATGATTAAAACAAACAGAGTTAGATTTTTTTTTATCTTTTCAATTGGTTCTGTTGTTATTTGCCTTCCTCTCATTCATTCAATTTTCTTCTTCTTTCTGTTTTCTCCTAGAATCTTGATGTGTAAATTTAAGTAGTGTGTATCTTTGTATTTCTTTTTTATTAAATACTATTTATTTAATTATTTATTTATTTACTTTCTTACTTATTTACTTTTTTATTAATTTATTTATCATTGAAGTACTGCCATTTACATTGTGTCAATCTGTGGTGTTTAGCACAGTATCCCACTTCATGCATATATTTGTGTGCTTACTAAATTTAACTTCACAATATTTAACATACTGCCCTGTGTCATACAATAGAAATTTTGAAAACATCTATTTTTATATATAGTGGATAACATTTATAACTCTACAGCTCCCAAAAATATCCTCTCCAAGCCCTTTTCATCAGTAACCATAAGATTATTAAGTTGATGTGCAACGGTGTTTCAGTTTTGTACATGAAATCATAGTGTTCTCATCCAAATTTTTTTAAGGTTCTACATATATCATGTTATGTATTATTTTTCTTTCTCTTTCTGGCTTACTTCAATTAGAATGACACATTATGTGGACATCCATTTTGCTGCAAATGTCATTGTTTTATCATTTTTTATGGCAGAATATTATTCCATTGTGTAAATATGGCATAAATTCTGTATACTGTTATTTGTTGATGGACAATTTCGGTGCTTCCATGTCGTGGCTGTTGTATATAGCACTGCTAAGAACATTGGGATGCAGGTGACATTTTGAATTAGGGTTCTCTTTGATATATACCCAGAAGTGGGTTTGCTGGATCATATGTTAAGTCTATTTTTATTCTTTTGAGGAATCCCCATCCTGTTTTCCACATTGACTGCACCAATCTACATTCCTAACAACAGTGTAGGAGATTTCCCTTTCTCCACAGTTTCCCCAACATTTATTATCTGTGGACTTTTTTATGATGGCCATTGAGAGTATTGTGAGGTGATACTTCATTAGAGTTTTTAATTGCCCTTCTCTGATAATGATAGTGAGCAATTTTTTTTCATATATCTTTTTGGCATTTGTATGTTTCTAATGGAGACTTGCTTGTTTATGGCTTCTGCCCATTTTCAGATTGGGATTCTTGTTTTTTTTAAGTATTATTATTAGGTTGTATGAACTCTTTATATTTTGGAAATTTTGCCTTTGTCAGTTGCATCACTTCTAAATTTTTTTTTATCCTGTTGGTTGTCATTTTGCTTTGTTTATGGTTCCCTTTGTTGTGCAAAATCTTATAAGTTTAATTAGGTCCTATTTATTAATTTTGATCTTACACCCATTACCTGGTTAGGCTGTTTTAGGAGATCATTGCTGCGATTTATCTCGGAGTGTTTTGCGTATATTTTCTTCTAGGAGATTAACTGTGTATTGCCTTACATTTTAGTCTTCAAGTCATTTTGAGTTTATTCTTGTGTATGGAGTGAAGTGTATGTTCTAACTCCATTGCTCTGCAAGCTGCTGTCCAGTTTTCCCAACACCAGTTGGTGAAGAGATGGTCTTTTGTCTGTCATATTCTTGGCTACTCTGTAAAATATTAATTGAACATAGGCCTGTACATTTATTCCTAGGCCCTCTCTTCTGATCCATTGGTCCCTATGCCAGTTTCTGTACCAATATCATGACATTTTGATTATTGTA
This sequence comes from Vicugna pacos, assembly GCF_048564905.1. Classification (NCBI taxonomy): domain Eukaryota; kingdom Metazoa; phylum Chordata; class Mammalia; order Artiodactyla; family Camelidae; genus Vicugna; species Vicugna pacos. The sequence continues at coordinate 9,820,322 of NW_027328741.1, forward strand.
GCTCTGCAATAGTGTATGGAGACCAGGTAGGTTATTCCTCCAGCCTCTTTCTTTTTCTTCAATTTTGTTTTGGAAATTATGGATCTTTTTTGATTCTATTTAAATATTAAGATCATTTGTTTCAGTCCTAAAAAGAAATGTTTTGAATAATTTGATAGGAACTCAGAATAAGTCTGTGGATTGCCTTGGGTAGTATGGCCATTTTAACAATATTTTATCTTCCATTACGAGGCCATAGGGTATCTTTTCAATTCCTGAAATCTTTCTTGAATTCCTCAATCAATGTTTTCTTTTTCTCCATGTATAAGTCATTCACCTCCTTGGTCAGAGTTACTCTTAAGCATTTTATAATTTTGGGTGCAATTATAAAAGGGGTTGTTTCTATGCTTTGTTTTCCTGTTGATTAAATGGTAGTGTAAAGAAATGTGATTGGTTTTTGTATATTACTCTGGCTACCTTGCCCAATTCCTTTTTTAGCCTAAGTATTCTTTATGAAGCTTTTACAGTTTTCTATATATAGTGTCATGTCTGCATATCGTGACTATTTTACCTCTTCTTTTCCAGTCTGAATACTTTTATTTCTTTTTCTTACCTGATCGTTGTGGCTAGGAATTCCAAGACTATATTGAATTGAAATTGTGAGAATGGGCATCCTTGTCTTGTCTCAGGTTTTTGTGGGAAGGGTTCCAGGTTTTCACCATTGAGTATTATGCTGACTATATGTTTGTGATAAATAGCTTTCATTAAGTTGAGATATGGTCCCTCTATGCCCACTGTGATAAGAACTTTTATTGCAAATAGGTGTTAAATTTTATCAAATGCTTTTTCTGCATCTACTGAGATGATCATATCGTTTTTGTCTTCTCTTTTGTTGATATGGTGTATCACAATTGATTGATTGATTTGCATATGTTCAACCATCCATGTGTTCCTGGGATGAACCTAACTTGTCCATGGTTCATGATCTTTTTTTTACATGCTTTTGGATTTTGTTTGTTAATAATTTCTCAAGGACTTTTACTTCTATGTTTATCAAAGATATTGGCCAATAGTTTTCTTTTTGAAGTAGTGTCTTTGTCTGGTTTTGGTATCAGATTGATGTTGGCCTTATGGTGAGTGTTTGGGAGTACTCTCTCCATATCAATCTTTTTGAAGAGTTTGAGGAGGACTGGTATGGGTATTTCTTAGTATGTTTGGTCAAATTTCCCAGTGAAGATATTTGGGTTTGAATTTTTTTTGCAGAGATTTTTTGTTTAATTGATAATTCTATTCCATTTCTGGTGATCTGTCAGTTCAAATGGCTAACTTCTCCTTGATGCAATATTGGTGGGCTGAATGTTTACAAAACTACTCCATTTCTTCCTGGTTATCCAGTTTGTTTCCACACAGTTGCTCATGTTATTCCCTTATGATATTTGATAAATTTGTTGTACTCTTTTTAGTTTCTCAATTTTCATTTCCTATATTATTTGTGTTCTATCTCTTTTCTTGTTGGGAAGCCTGTTCAGAGATTTGTCAATATTGTTTACTATTTCAAAAAAGAAATTGATTGATTTTTTTCTATTTTTTAATCTCTATTTCAATTATTTATTCCTTGATCTTTATTTCTTCCCTCTTTCTGTTGACTTTTGGTTTTGTTTGCTCTTCTTTTCTTGATTAGTTTTCATAGAACGTTTGATAATTTATTTGAAATTTTTCTTCTACTTTGAAGAGGGCCTTGTCACTATGAACTTCCCTATTAAGCCTGATTTAACAGTATCCAATAGACTTTGTGTAGTGTTTTGTCATATTTCCCAAGATATTTTTTAATTTCTTGTTTTACTTCATCACCTCCCCCTATTGTTTTACTACCATGTTTTTTATTCTGGATGCTGTCATTTTTTCTCCCTGGTTTTCTGTGATTGATTTCTAGTTTCATGGTATTATACTCAGAAAAGATGCTTGAAATAACTTTTATCTTCTTAAATTTGTTGAGGATTCTTGAGTGCCTGAGTACATTATCTTTCATAGAAAATGTTCCTTGTGCACAGGAAAAGAATGTATATTCTCTTTTGGTGAGAAGTACTGTATTGAAAATATCAAGCATCTCCAATTATTTTATAATGTATTTAGTATCTATTTTCCCTTATTAATTTTCTGTGTGAAAGACCAGTCCAGTGATGGTAATGTAGAGTTATAGTCTCCTACTTTGATTGTGTTCCCAGGGATTTCTCTTTTTTTATCTATTAGTATTTGCTTTATGTATTTAGGTGGTTCTATATTGAGTGCATATATCTTAATAGGTATAATACCCTCATTTTGATTTGCTCCTTTAATCATTATATCATGTCCTTGTTTATCGTTCTCTATGGTCTTTTTGTAATGTATATTTTTGTAAAGTCAGTGGTGCTAGTCCTGCTTTATTGTCATATGCATTTGCATGGAATATATTTTTCCACCTTCTGACTTTCAATTGATGTGTGTTCCTCTTAATAATGTGGGTCTCTTCTATGCTCATAATGTAGGGTCTTGTTGTGTTATCACATCTGACAATATATATCTTTTGATTGAAGCACAATGTCAATTAACATTTGTGACAATTATTGATAGACTGGTGTTTATTTCCATATGTAACTTCATTCTCCAGTTGTTTTGGTATTTTCTTTTTATTCATTTCTTTTTGTTTTTGTGTCTTGATAAGTTTTCATTTATTACCTTGGTTTCTTTTTGTCTTTGTGACTTCATTGTAAGCTTTTGACTTATGGTTACCTTGTTTTCTATGTATATTGACCCGTACTATATTTGTTTATTTTAACTGATAAGAATACAACCTCAAAACCATCCTACAGAGAACACAAACAAGAAGAAACCACTATCTATTTTCTTGTTTCACTCTGTGACTTTTAAAAATTTTGATGTCCTTTTTTACAACATCATATTTATTCTGTTGTAAGTCATTGTAAATATTGCCTTTCTAATTATGCCTTTCTCTTTTCTATAGCATCCTGCTTCTTTTTCATTTAGAGTAGATCTTTTTTTTTTCTTTTTCTCTTGCTAAATTCTTTAAGTATTTGCTTGTGTGGTAGTTATTTATCTCTCCTTCTATTCTAAAATTTTGCCTTGCTTGATAAAGTATCTTAGATTACAGCTTTCTTTCATTCAGGACTTTGAATATGTCATGCCACTGCCTTCTGCCTACTGTTTCTGTGTACGAAATGAGTTTACAAATATGTATATAATTATATATAGATGTAAAGGACACATATAAATGAAGTTAACAAATATGGTGAAAACCTATACATTGAAAAACAGAAAACATTGATAAAGGAAATTAAAACTGATCCTAAGAAATGAAATGATCTCTTATGTTAATGATGTGAAACAATGTGGTTGAAACAACCATACTACTCAAAGCAATCTACATTTAGTGTGATTCATGTGAATATACCCATGAGATTTCTCCAATAAATTGAACAAATAATTTTAAAATTTATATGTAACCACAAAGACCATGAGCTGCCAAAATAATCTTGAAAAAGAGTATTAAATCTAATGGTGTTAAATTCTCTGTTGTTAAACAGTCCTACAAAGCTTTAGTAATTAAAACAAAATAATACTGGCTCAAAACCAGACAAAAATCAATAGAAGAGAATAGAGCAACCAGATATATTCCCTCACACATATGATCAATTAACCCATGAAAAAGGAAGCAAGAGTATAAAATTAAGAAATGACATTCTCCTCAAAAATTACTGCTAGGGAGATTGAACATGTAAAAGTTAGATAAGAATATTTCCTCACATTGTATACAATCAATGAGCACAGAATATCTTTCTATTTATTTTGTTTACTTATATTTCTTGCACCTATAATATATAGATCTATGTTTAGAACTTTTATTTCACTTTTCAAATTTATTACTATTTTAATCTTTTTGGTATTAATTTACACACAATTGTTTTCCAAATTTGTCTTTCTGATAATGTGTTGTTACTATACAAAAATGCAACGGATATTTGTATATTGATTTTGTATTCTGCAAGTTTACTGAGTTTGTTCATTACTTCAAACACTCACTAGAGGAGACTATGGAGTTTACTATTTATGCATATTTATGTCAACCTTAAGAATCTCACTTCTTTATTACAAGTAGAATGAATTTTATATTTTTCCTTGACTAGTTGTTCTGGCTAGGACTTCTAGTAGTGTAATTTATTACTTGTGAAAATGAGCTTCTTTTCCTTATTACTGGACCAGAGGAAAACCTTCCTTTATGTTAATATTTAAATTGAAGTAAATCATGGGTTTTTCATATATGGCTTTTATTATGCTTAGTTACAGTATATCTAGAGCGAATTTAAGAATATTTTTATAAAAATGTTAAGATCAGACCAGGCAATAATTTTCCTACATATTTTGAGATTGTTATTTTTGAATTCTTTGTTTTTTAAAGAGATGATATCACATATATTCATTTGTGTATGTTAAATAATATTTATGAATCAGGACTAAATCCAACTAAACTATAGTTTATAATACTTTTAAAATGCCATGGATTCAGGTTGCCAGTATTTATTTAGAATGGATTTACAGACAGTGAATGAAAATTTACTTTGTAGCTTGAGGGTACATTTATTTATTTAAAAATTTTATCTCTCATTTTGAGTTTGGCTTATGTTTAATGGAATTTATTTCTAAATAAAAAATATAAATTTTGGTAGAACTGGATTTGCTACAGTTTACTGATACAGAACATAGCTATTATTTACAATTATTGCACAAGACACTTGGCTTAAATTGCCATATTATACTAACAATGCCTATTGTTTCAGGACTGAGAAACATATTGCTTCCTAAAATGTATTACTTGGTCTTTTCCACCCCAACATACATATACTGTTATATCTTTGTTTTTTGATTGATGTTTGCCCCTTAATGGAGGCAATGCTTATTGAACCCAGTGTCTTGTGCATAAGTCTATTTATCAACATCATTTTTGAACCCTTAACAGAATCCCCAAGAGTATGGATTATAAAGATGACAAGAAAATTTATTACTTATAAGGTCTGATAAATTTTTGTGTGATAGAATGGCAAAAATAAACATTTATAAATATACAATAAGATTGTCTCTTTTGCAATTTTAATGTAGAATATAAAATTACATTTGTTTCAATTATAGCACTGAATTACAATTTAAAACAAAAATTCCACCTTTGGAATTTCTTAAATTTGATTGATTATTTTAATGTAATTATATTTCATAAATATAAAACGTTTATATATAAACATAATAAATAAACTGATATTTATTCTTCTCATGTTTTGAATACAGAGCTATTTATTCTTAAGTACACAAATAAATACCTACTTCCATTTCCAATTCAAATTATGTTTCAGTTTAATTACAAATGATGATGAAATATTTATATTTTCTGTACAGGTTTTACACAAATTTCACTTTAAATTCCAAAACTTTAAATTTATTTTATATATTTTCTGCATTATTTATACTCTGTTCACCAATCTGTTGTAAATTTGTGTACAAAAGAATGGAGATTAGTTTTATTTAAAAGACCCAAATATTTAACTGTTTAAAAAGATCTTGTGGGGTTAATATTTGCAGATCAGACTATGAAAAAAAGCATCCTATATGTTTCATTTTAACTGGATGAATGAGAAGTAAACACTGGCTGAAAGTTACACTTGAGTTGATAGGAGACCAGACGTTTTGGAATATCACGACTACTCAGGTTGAGAACCATTGTGATGGCCTAGCAGTTTATCTGTGCAGTCCTGCCAAAGCAGCATTTGAAGCTGCAGTGCTCAAAATCATGCAGATTTGAAAAGTAGCTGTAGAAAAAGTTATAAGAAATGGCACATGTTTCTTCAGAAATTCAAGGTGTGTCTCGTAAAAATGGACCAACTGGTTCAGGAAACTCCGGTAGATCTCTATTGTGTGATCAAACAATCTCTGGGGACTTGGACCTGAGATCTATGATTGAAGAAAATGCTTTTCAGACTTTGTCTGAAGAATCCTTAATTAAAAGGCCATGATACACACATTGTGTCTGGGAAAACTCTGGGAAATGTCTGGGAGTGACAAATTTAAATCCATCTGGTGGGATGATAATGGAACTTCCATAGTGATTGATGAAGATGTCTTTAAGAAGGAAGTTTTGGAAAGAAAGGCCCCTTTCAGAATATTTGAAACTGGAAGTATGAAAAGTTTAGTTAGACAGCTTAATCATTATGGGTTTAGTAAAGTGCAGTAGAATTTTCAAAAATCTGCTGGACTAGCTGACTTTCTGGCAGAAGAAAAGAAGTCTCTGTTTTAAGCAAAGTATTCAGAAACTTTAGTTACCACTTGGTAACTTATATAAAAAATATTATTTTGCACATCAATCTATGTTAATATAAATGAAAAGATAAATTTTGAAAATTGTATAAATCTACTAAGGCTATAAACCTTTTTTTTTCTTATAAATGAAGACAGTGCCTTAAGTGTTCAGATTATAAGTAACTTTGCTGGTAACTATCAATCTTACCAGAAATCTAAATAAAGGTATTAAAGCTGCTTTTCAAAAGTGGCATTCAGCGTTACTGCAAATGCTAACTTCTTAAATTTTATGACTATACTATTTAAATGTGTATTTTCCAAATAAGGAACTACAAAATATCATCAGCAATGTTCATATTTTGATGATGTTATCTTTGCATAGTAAATGTGAAATCTGAGGTTTTATAGGTTAGGCTTAATGCAGTGTTGTATTTTGTTCTAAATTATTACTAAAATCTTTCTAGTTTGCTTGTAGCTGCAGTTCTATCATAATATAAATTTTAAACAATGTTGTCCCCAGCTTTTAGTGAGAATAAAAAGAAGAGTTGGGATTAAAAAGGCCCCTCTGGCATCTTCATTGGCTGAAGATTTCAACAAGTAGCACTATAAAGCATTGGATAATATGGATAATAATAATTCTGGTTTTGTCTCTGACACTACTGGAGAAAGTGCATTTTTACCTTCTGCAAATTTAAACATGCCTCTAATAAGAAAGCCCTCTACTAGCCACATAATGGGTGATACAACTACCTCGATCAGAGTTAATTTTTCTCCTCCATCATCAATGTCAGTTAGACCACCAGAACAAATTGCAGTGGATCAGAGTGCTGTTCTAAATCAGTTGACCACTGTCCACGGGCACTCTCAATGCAGCTACACTGAAGCAAATGGCCGTGTTGTGAACTTCAATACAACTATAAATTCTACTCTCAGTACAGCATCTTTTCTCCCATACAGAGCAATTATTTTGGACTGACTGTGAAGCCTTGTACTTTTCCAAAAAGATATCACAATATATCTGCCAATGAAGGTCATTTTTCTAAACTTCAACCAGGGAGCAACCCATGGTTTCCAGGGCCAGTGATAACTGATACATCAGCTACAACTCTTTCAAGGCCAACTCATCAGACATCTTCAGTTTATGAACGTCATCCTAATTACAACTGATCTACCAGAGGACTACCAGATTATTCAGGATAACAAAGATTAAAATTGATGTTGGCAAATGTCAACAAATATCTGCAATTTTCTTATTTAAACAATAAACAGAGTTGTATACATTTATTATCATTTTTTTAAAATTGATTAATGAGTTAAACGGAAGACTAAGTTACCATTTAAAGAAAAAAAGAGATATTTGATTGATATGATCATTCAATGGAACAATATGGGTGTAAATTTAAATAATTTGTGTAAGGAAGAGAAGAAAATGGAAGAATTTGTAAAAAAACTAAAACATGGAGAAAGGGAAAATTACTAAGTTGTTTCTGGTTCATCCTGGAAAGTATTAAAAGTGTTTAGTTAGGATATGTTGGAAAAGGATATAAATGCAGGAAACGGCCCAGGGATCATGGTCTCTATTATGTCATCTCTGGTATCATAAAAGTCACATGATGTAGTCTCAGATGGCACATTCAGCTTGTGGTAGAATTTAAGAAGTAATTTTATCTATGGTTTTCTTTGTGACGTTTTCAAAGCATTCCAATTGGTGCTTTCTTTTTCTTCCCTCAAGAGTCTACACTATATTTTCAAGTGAATATTTTATGTTTCTTTTTTGTTCCAGCCAAAGACATGCTTACATCCTCAGGGTGGCACAAAATGCCTTTCCAACTCTCATCCCACAAACTCAACGTAGTTTAGTCATTTCATTATAGATCTGGCATCTGACTAATTTGACATATCTTTTGTTTCACTGTTTCTGGAGATACGTCCAGGCAAATGCTTATCAACCATATTAAATCCAACCTCAGAACTTTTGCTCTAGCTCATCCTTGGGCAAAGGATATCCTCCTTTTACCTATTTAGATTTTCCCAGTCTCAGCTCAGAAATCACCTCCTCCAGACATTTTCTGTCTATCCCCCTTTCCTTGTCTAACTTGGATACCAGCACAGTAAGCACAGCAAATGCCACAGGATGCATTTTAGTATTTAGTGAATGAAAAATACATGTTTGCTTTAAGCAAAATCTAGTTTCCTGAAACAATAAAACTCTCATGGTTTTCAAACTGTTTCGTTATGGTCTTTACTCTTCACCACAATCTTGTTTTTTTCGTAGCCCAAGGACTAGTCACTCAACACAGTAATTGGAGGTAGGTACAGGAGACAAAGTATTATTTCCTTCTTAATTCATGCTTCCAGAGGCATAAAGCATTCCATTCTCATTTGCTGGATTTTTTCCTGTCACTTCATCATCCATCCACCTCAAAATAGCTGATATTCTTCCCTATACCAATAACTATACTGTTTTCTAATTAATTGACTTCTTAGAATCAGAGCTTTGTCCAGAAGAGACCCTGCCATTGCAAACATTTAATGTAGATTTATACACCCCAAATAACTTGTGCCCATTCTAACATTCACACAAGAAGTATCTAAGAGGTAGTAGCCCCTTGGTTGGGGTGGTCATATCCAGTAACTAAATTGCAATCTAAACTGTGTGGACTAAAAAGAGGTGAGGGTGGTAGAATTAGAAATTTGTGCAACTGCAAGAATACCAAATTTTTGCAGATATTAGGAAATATAAAATATTCATGGAAGACTTTGTCTATTTCCCATTAATTTAAAATAAATGGTGAAGCATTTTCAGAATTTGAAATGAGCTGAAATTCTGGAAAAAGTATAGGCAATGTCAGGGAGCCTAACGCTTCTGCTCACAATCATGCAGCCAGTGTCTGCTGATAAGACTGGAATGGCAACATTGATTCCTGAAAATGTGTCACCAGTTGTGAAGAAAGACTGTGAAAATCTGGAGAATGGTCAAATTGGCCAGGGTAAGCTCTAGCAACATCCCACCAATATGACCTTTACCAAGAGAAGAAAAGAGATCACTTGCAGCAGGAGATCTGTGTCTGGACAGCAGTGGTATTTCCTGTAACAGAAACGTCAAGCTTTAAATTTGTCAGCTGAAATCTCATGGTGGCTATGTTGTTGCTTAAATTAGCAGCCTGGGCATCAGATGGGCTGGTTCAGCAGCTTGTTTCCAGCTCTCTTATCACACAGTGGGTCTTATCGTGATCATCATAACAAGGTTCTACACTGATTAGTCAAAAGCTACATTTTACTTTCAAAATTAGAAATCCTAAAGAAGTATATTGTTTGTCCATCTCTAGTTTTCTACCTTAGAAATCTAGACTATTGGCAAAAGTACAAAAGTTGGCTGGTGCTTTGAAAACTATTCTATGAGTTCTGTCCACTGAATTCTTCCCACTTAATACTACAAATCTGTCTACCACTCTGTGTGTGTGTGAAGATGGATTGTTAAGCAGTAACTAAGTTTGTCTTAGTTGAGTCATCAGTGAATTATTCCTCTGCACCTGTCAGAAGGTCTGCGAATTAAGAGTTTCATTGAGCCACCAGATTTTCTTCCAATCAGGGAGAGGTAGTTTATATTTTTCCCAGTTCACTGTTAACTTTTCATTGAATCCCGAGCTAATGCTAGGGCCAAGCCACTAAAACCTTGAATTGGACTGAGGCATATACATTCTCCAATCCCCAGAGCCCAGCACATGACTGTGTCTCCTTTTTAATTTAAACTTATGTCCAAAATTTTTTCTTTTAATTCTCATTGTTGACACGACTTATTTTGGCTTTGAACACCTGCTGACTAATTTATAGAGTCTGAACTGCTGATGTATTCCCGTCAACTACAAATACCAATAACCTTTCTTTCGTTGGACTACCTGGAATACAGTGAGCATAGTCATTATTTTGAAAGCAGTCCTCAGTCCTGATAATGCAGAACATTTACAGTTCTTTGCCAGAACTTGAGCGAGGGTGTTTCTTGTGGATCCCAGGGATTATCTTCACATCCCCTAATGCAACCATGAGAAAACACCATATTGTTATCCAAAATAAAGTTTTTGTCAGTATTGCATTCCCATTGCAAAACAGTTAAGAATTGTAGGAGTTCTGAGATTTTAACATGCTGAGATTTTTAGCAACCTATCATGTTCCTTTCTTACTGATGTTGTTGGGGAGAAGAGACCTTTGGTCAGAGACAGTGAACATTATCACTCACAGCAAAAGCAGCCATGGTTAACTTTTGTATCCATTCCCAAAATTCAGATGAATACACAGAGTGAAATTTTGATGCCTACAGAATCAGTGGGCTGTTATCATGAAGAAAGTTTAAGGCATGGTAAAACACTATTTATATTAGTATCTTTATGTATAATTTATTAGAATCACTTATTTATCAGTATCTTTATCTAGGATAAGTCTATCATGACTCAAGATTATTTGCTGCAAAAACAATCATGAGAAATGACATGAGAAACAATGATCATTGTTTTTCCATTTTTCCTTCTGCTCTTATTGAGATATATTTGACATAACACATTGTGTAAGGTTTGGTTCACAGGGTAGATATTTGAGCTACATGTGTCAGTTAACAACATTCATATATAACATAAAACAGTATTAATTGTATTTATCATGTTAATACGTAGCATCCCTTGAACACGTTTATTTAACTGCTGGAGATTTGTATCTTTCGAATGCATTAATGTAATTCTGCTTTCCCAACCCCTGCCTCTGTTAACTACAAATCTGTTTTTTTCTATAAGTATGTTTGTTTGTTTTTGAAGTGTACTTTAATGTATAACACTGTGTTAGTTTCTCTTACATAACAAAATGTTTGCAAATTTTAATACATTACAAACTGATCACAAGAATAAATATAGTTATAATATGTTGCTATTTAAAGATATTTCATAATTATTGACTATTCCCCATACAGGAAATTTCTTGTCCCTGACTCATTTAATTTGCAACTGGAAAATTTTCTCTCTTAATTTTCCTCAACTCTTTCTATTTCTTCACCACATTTCCCTCCTTCTTGTGAACAACTTATTTCTTTCTATACCTATAACTCATTTTCTGTTTTGTTATGTTAATTTGTTTTAAATTCCAAATATGAGTAAAATAATTTAACATTTGTCATTATCTATCTGACTTTTTTCACTTAGCATATTACACTCTTGGTCTACCCATTTGTTGCAAATGGCAAGAAATTATACATTTTAGAACTGAGTTATAAACCATTGAAATTTTATGTGTGTGTGTGCATATATATATATACAGTGAGCATATATATATATACATATTTAGAGTGTATGCATATATATATACAAATATTGATGAATATTTAGTTAATAGATGGTTAGATATATACACTATAAACAGACATTTTTTTTATCCATCATTTTTTGATGAGAAATTAATTTTCTTCTATATCCTGGCTATTGTAAATAATGCAGCAGTGAATATAGGGTTGAATATATCTTTTCTGATTAGTGATTTATTCTCTTGGAATAAGTATCCAGATTTGGAAATGTTGGATCATATTTCATTTTTAATTTTTAGATAAAACTCCAGAGTGTTTTCCACAGTGGCAGTACAAATTTACATTCACTCAAGCTTTGGATCAGGGTTCTTTTCCTTACATCCTCACCAAAATTTATATTTGTTATCTTTTTGATCATTGTCATTCTGACAGGAGTGACATAAAATCTCATTGTGTTTTGGACTTGCATTTTTCTGATGGTTAGTGATGTTGACCATTTTCATGTGCCTGTTGATTACCTTTCCCCCAATGTATATTCATTTTTTGTAATGGGCTTAATGACCATAACTGTCTGATTTAATTTTTAGGCATTCTGTTGTGTTCCACTATTTTGTTTATTCTTTGCCACTTCTATATTCATTACTGTAGATTTATATTATAGTTTAAAATCAGGGACAGTGATACTTCCTCTTTGTTCTTTGTCAAAGTTGATTGTATTTTTAGATTGTTTGTTTTGTTTTGTTTTCTTTTCTTTTCTTTTTTAGTGATTTCAACTCTTTTGTGTTTACATGTAAATTTAAGATTTATTTTTTGTAAGTGTCTGAAAATGCACTTTGTATTTTGATAAGCACTGAATGTAATTTGTGTATTTTCTTGGCTAGTACTGTCATTTAAACAAAATTTTTTTCCTAATATATGAACATATTATATCCTTTCATCTGTTTGCATTATCTTCAATTTCGGTTATAAATATTTTATTGTTTTCTGAGTACAGGTATTTTACCTCCTTGGTTGGATACATTTCTTGATTTTTTTGTTTTTTGTAATGCAACTCTAAGTGGGACAGTTACCTCACTTCCTCTATCTGTTAGCTTGTTGTTAGTGTGTAGAAATGCAAGATTTCTGTATGTTAACTTTACATTCTGAAATTTTACCAAATGAATTGATAAGCCCTAGTAGTTTTGTGGCATCTTCTTTAGGATTTCTTTTTAAAGTATTTCATCTGCAGATACTTTTACTCCTTTTCTGAAATAGCTATATTTTATTTACTTTTATTTTGGATAGCTATGGCTGGAATTTCCAATATTATACTGAATAACAGTGGTAAGAGTGAGCATTCTTGTTTTCTTCCTTCTCTTACAGGAGACGCTTTCAGCTTTTAATCAGTGAGTGTCATGTTAGCTGAATTTTTCTCATATATGACCTTAACTGTGTTGAGGTATGTTTCCTCATGCCCAGTTTGAGGAGAAACTTAATAATAAATAGATATTGAATTTGTCAAAACATTTTATGACTCTTTTGAGGTAACCATATAATTTTTATTTTTCAATTTGTTAGTTTGGTGTATCATATTGATTAATTTGTGGGTAATGAAACAATTTTGCATCCCTGGAATAAAAGGGACTTAAATATACTGTATAATCCTTTTAATGTTTTGTTTGCTTTGCTAACAATTTAGTGATGATTTTTGCATCTATGCTTATCAGTAGTATATAACCTGTAATTTTATGAAATATTTGTTCCTCTTTTAGTAGTAGTGTGATAAACAAATGTGGGGTAGGAAGCCTTACTTTCTCTACAAATTTTTGGAATTCTCTGAGAAATATAGGTAATAGCTCTTCTGTAAATATTTGGAAGAAATCACCTGTGAATTTGCCTAGGCCTGAAATTTTGTTTCTGGGAGATTTTGTTTAATTACTTATTCAATTTCATTAGTGATAATCTGTTAATATTCTCCATTTCTCATTCCATCCTGGAGATTATGTCTTTCTAAGAAATTGTCCATTTCTTCTAGGGATTTGATTTTAATTGACATATAATTTCTTGTATCGTCTTATGATGCTTTCTGTTACTTTGATATAAGCTGTAACTTCTCATTTATTTTGGAGCTTTTTAATCTGTACTCTCTTTTTGCTCATGAGTCTCGTTAAAGTTTATCAGTTATATTTATCATTCAAAACCCATTATGTAGTTTGATTAGATATTTCTATTTTTAATCTTTATTTTTTTATTTCTGTTCTGACCTTCCAGCTGTCTTTCCATCTACTAATAAGTTTCTTTATTATTTTTCTACATCTTTTGTTTGTAAGATTATTTTATGAGAGTGAGATGTGTCTTATTTGTATAAGTGGGATTATTTTGCTATAAGCATCCCTAGAAATACTGCATTTGCTATACCCCATGGACTTTGTTTATGTGGTCATATTTCTTTATGTATTTTTTCTTTGATTTTTGCAGCAATCCATTGGTTGTTTAATATTCTATGATTTATCCTACACAATTTACAATTTTTCTCAGGTTTTTTCCTTGTAGTAAATTTCTATTCTGACAGAATCCATATGTTTCTTCACAAAACAAGGAGAAAAATGAAAAAATTTGTACAAAATTGTGAAAGACCCAAATTTTATAAAATTATCTTTGAATAATGAACAAAGCTGTGGGTATTATCCTCCCTGACTTAAGAATATACTGCAAAATTACAGTAATCAAAACATCAAAATATATCACTAAAAGAGTCACTTAGATTAATGGAACAAAATAAAGAGTCCTAAAATAAACCCACACTCATATGGTCAGTTAGTCTACAATGAAGGAGGCAAGAGTATGCAATGGGAAAAAGGCAGTCTCTTCAACAAGTAGTTCTGGGAACACTGGACAGTACATGTAACAGGAAGATGTATGAGCACTTCCTCCCATGTTATACAAAGTAAGACAAAAATAGATTAATTTCCTAAATGTTAACATGAAATTATAAAATTTCTGACCAACAACAGGAGCAGAACTGCCTATGAGATAAATCATAGCAATTTTTACTTTTGATCTATCTCCTAAGTAAAAAAAAAGGAAAACTAACAAAAATAGTTTTTAATTTTACTGTGGAAATAATAGGTATAATATGTGATATAGGGATTCCACTTCTTGTATAACTGTGAAGTGAAAAACCATTTGCATAGTGAAGGAAACATTCAGCAAGACTTATGACAATACACAGAATAGAAGGAAGAGTTTCAGACAATGAGACCAACAAGCTATTAATATCCATAATGTATATATAGCATATTAGACACAATATTTAAAAAAACAAAGACCCCCAACATAAAAACAGTTGAAAGATCTTCACTGAAATTTTTCAAAAACAGACATGTGGATGATTTTCATGCACATAAAAAGAAACATAACTTTGCTATTAATTAGGAAATCATAAATCAAAACCAGAATGAAATATAATCTCACAGGATCAAAATGGCTATTAACAAAAAGTCTACAAATGACAAACGTTAATAACAATGTCGATAAAATGGAACCCAAGTACACTGTTGGTGAAAATATAAACTGATGAATCCACTATTATAAAAGTGCTGACAGTGCTCAGAAAACTAGGAATAGAAGCATTATATGCTGCAGGAATTCTAGTTTTATGTATAAATCTCAAAAAATAATGAAAACAATAACTTTAAAGGATACATTACCCCCAATGTTCTTAACATCATCATTTATAGTAGCCAAGGATAGATGAACAACTCAACTGCCATCAACAGATGATTTGCTGAAGTAGATGTGAGATATAGATAAAATAATAAATACTTCATCATTGTCAAATTAAAAAATAAACTTCTGCCATTTGGAACAATGTGACTGGACCCAGAGAGTGTTGCACGTAGGAAAGTAAGTCATACAGAGAAAAACAATCTATGTTGTAACTTAAATGGGGAAAATAAAGATATAAGAGAAATAATCATAAAAAAACACGAAAAGAATCACATAGATATGTGTACTGTACCAAGTAGTGGTTTCCTGTGGGGAAAGAGAAGAAGGATGGAGAAGACAGAAATGTGTAAGATACTACTAGTAAATTAGAGAACCAGCAGGGCTATATTTACATCACAGAGAAATATTTAAATAATTTAATTGATATTAAAGAGATTATAGGGATATATTATAGTAAAATGAACATGTAGATGGGAAAAACTTTGAAGAAAAGAACCCAGGAAAATCAAAATATTTTGTCGTACTATGATATTAGGGGAGGTGATTTGTTCACTTTCTTTACTGTTCTTATATTGTCCTTTGTAGAATTTAAGCTTTTAATTGAAAAAGTATATACATTTAAAAGTGACATAAGTTTAAATTATTTTTGTCTCTCCCCTTAAACCTACAGTCAGTAGAGCGTTCACATCTCAACAAAAATAACAACACAAAACAATACTCCAGAATACATGTGAACAGGTGAAGTTTGGTGGACTAAAACCCACAAAGGTGGCGGGAGTGAGGAAAGAGCAGATTTGGTGTCTGCAACCATGGCACCCTGACTAGGATATCTGAGCCCACATGTTGAGAGAACCCAGTAGAGTCAGGGTCTCAGTAATTCACACAGCTTCCGCCCCCAACTGCAATAGTACTCATGGTCAAATGTAGCTGGGATGGAGCCACAATGGAGACAGAAATTCCATCTTTCAGACACTCAGACATTCATGACACTGTCCCTACTCCCCATTCACAGTGGTGGAGACAAAGTACCTTGCAACACTGGACATAGCAAAGGCACTTGCCTGATTCCAAATACCCACCTGTCTTTAACCTTTCTGCAATGTGTAAACTGAGTCTCAAGGGATATCAGATAAAAGGAAGGGTTTGTTGTTCCAGTGAGAAGAGTGGCATTAACTACCAGAGAAGTCTAAGAAGTGACAATTAAAGCACATCTTTTATCCAGACAGTAGTGACTGGAAAGTGCCATTTTGAAATATTATCAAAGGTAGCTCAGAAAAGTAAAACCAAAAATTGTGCAATATTGCAAACTACCAGAAAACAAAAGCAAGGACTCCAACTCCCAACCTGTTATTTTGTGTCATCAGAGCAATAAATTTTCAAGATCATGACCAATCACAGTAAATTTATAGGGCATGCACACACACAGATACACAGACACAGACACTGACACAAACACAGTCACACATGCACATGCACCTGTGCACACACACACACACACACACACAATGTCAACCTTGAAGCAAACAAACTTAAAGTCATAGTATATTGCCATATATCTAATAGAGAATCCGAATAGGTGTCATACAGAAACTCAATACAAAAAAAAATACTAAGAAAGTAGTTTAGTGAGCTCAGGAATAAATGAAATGATGATAAGGAATACATTACCAAAGAGATTGAAACTATGAAATAACCAATTATTGTTTGAGGGCCAGTAGAACTTAATAAATGGGATGAATAATGCAACAGAAAGCATTGGAAGTAGACTGTCTTTGTGGAATAGAGATTAGCAAACTCATCAATACAAAACTAGAAATAATAGGAGAGGGCAGAGATACAAGATATTGAAAAGTGAGGAAATTCAACAGAAGCCATCAGATCTCCCCAGAAAGTGTACATTAGAGTGGAAACCTGGAGGGAGAAGAAAGTTAGAAGGCAGCTGATGGTTTATTTAAAGATGTAATGGTTGATAAATTCCTGAACCTGTGTAAGGAACTGATATACAATTCCGTGAGCCAATAAAACACCAATAAATTTAAGAGAAAGTGACCTCCTTCAAGGTATATCATATGCAAATTGGCAATGACAGAGAAAAATTTAAAACACAGCCAAAAATAATTATGATAACCTACAAAGGAACCTCATTAGGCTATGAGCAGATTTCTGAGAAGGAAACATTGGCAAATGTTAAATAAAATTACATTTCATACTACTGAAATTAGAAATAACTAACCCAATAATACTTACACCATTATCACTTAGATATAAAGTGAAAATAAAGACTTTATCAGACAAACAAAACTTGAATGTGATAAAAAAACAAAACTGAGACAGCAAATAAGAGGTGTAGAAAAGAAATCTAAGAAATATAAAATGGCAAATATATGCAAAACATTGAACAAAATGCTAAGGAGATACCACAAGAAATTTGCAACTGTTACTTTGGGTATGTTTTTAAATACTACTATACTATATGAATAAAAAGAGAGAAAAATAGGAAAACACGGGCAATAAATATAGATACTTCAAATTGGTAACTTGTTTACAACAGTAAAAGAAATAATTTGAGTCAGTAATCATAAAAAGAAAAGAGTAAAAATAAAACAATATTAAAGGAAGCTTTTATCCACGGAAAGACGACTTAATTATACATGAGATGTATATTTTTAATTGAAGTACAGAAGATGTACTATATTGTGTTGTTTCAGATGTGCAGCATAGATATTCTAACAACTTTCTAGATTATATTGCATTATGTATTATTACAATGATTGTAACTTACAAGTATTTTAAACTATTGTGTATAATTCCATGACCTATACAGATTATCAATGTTTCTTCTCTCTTTATTTATACTACTTTGTATCTGTCAATGTTCTACCATTAAATTCTCTTTTCCTTCACTTTGTTAAACATTAATTTTTCCCATATCTTTGAGTCTGCTTAAGTCTTGTCTATCTAATCTCTTTACCTATCCATCATTTCTCTATCTATCTATCTATCTATCTATCTATCTATCTATCTATCTATCTATCTATCTATATATCTATCTATCTATCTATTTATCTATTTATCTGTCTGTTTGTCTATTTATCTATCATGTATTATCCTTCTATCTATTTATCTGTCATCTATCAATAGATAGCTATAGATAGATATACACAGATATTTGTTATACTTTAGATTCCACATATAAATTACATAATATAGTTTGGTCTTTGTCTTAATTACTTCACTAAGCACAATATTTAGTAGGTCCTTTTATGATGCTGAAATAGCAATGTATTATACTTTTCATGGCTGAGTAATATTCCATTGTATATTTATAGAAACATCGTATATTCTTAAGTCCATAGTCTACTGTGGACCCTTTGATTGCTTCCATGTCTTGCATATTATAAACAGTGCTGTTCTGAACATTGGTTCTTCTCAATTTAGGGTTTTTTCCCCAGATTTTTTCTTGGAGAGTTACTTCTGAGTCATATGGTAGTTAACTTTTTAGTTTTTAAACAAATCTAAATACTGTTTTCCATATAAGTTCCAACAATTTACTTTCCTACGAAGAGAAAACAAAATATCTGTTACCTCCACATTGTCTCCAACACTTTCTATTTGTAGAATTTTTGATAATAGCCATTTGACCAGTTTTCAGTGATACCTCATTTTGATTTTGATTTGCAATTATCTAATAATTAGTAATGTTGAGCAATTTTATCACTTGCCTGTTACTCATCTGTAAGTTTTCTTTGGAAAAATATTAACTCAGGTACTGTGCTCTAGTTTTTGATTGGATTTTTGTTTTCCACCTTGAGTTGTGTAACCTAAATCCATGTTACATCTATTAACCTACATCTATTAACCCCTGGTCACATGCATTGTTTGCAAATATGTTCTCCAATTGCACAGGCAGTGTTTTCATTTCATTTATAGTGTCCTTAACTGTGCAGAAATTTTCAAGTTTTTTTAGGTCCCACTTGCTTATTTTTCCTTTTATTTCTTTTGCCTTAGGAGACTGATATAAGAAAGTATTCCTATGATATACATCCAAAAGTGAATCACCTATATTCCCTTCTAGCAGTTTTATAGTATCAGGCCTTTCATTTAGGTCCTTAATAAACTTGGAGTTTATTTTTGTATATGATGTCAGGGAATGCTCTCATTTCACTGTTTTACATGTAGATGTCCAGCTTTCACTACACCATTCATTGATGAGACTGTCTTTTCTCCATTGTGTACTCTTGCCTCTTTTATCATAGTTTCATTTCTCATAGGTGTGTGGAATTATTTCTAGGCTCTCTATCTGTTTTTTTTTTTCAATTATATCTCTGTGCCAATGCCATGCTGCTTGTATTACTTAAGCTTTGTAGTATAGTAAGGTATCTGGGAGGGATATACCTCCAGATTTGTTGTTTTTCCTCAACATTTTGGCAATTTTTAATGGTTTCATGTAAAACTTAGAGATATTTATTTTCTGGTTCTGTGGAAAATACTACAGCTTCATAACAGGAATTGCACTAAATCATTAGGTTTCTTTGTGTAGTATGGCCATGTTTGCAATATGAAGTCTTTCAATCCAAGACCACATCTTTCCATTTGTTTGAATCATCTTTAGTTTCTTTGTCAATATTTTATTATTTTCAGTGTTTAGATCTTTCACGAATGTGGTTACATTTATTCCAAGATATTCGGGGGTATGGGGTTTTAATTATTATTGCTTTCAACGTCCATTTTATGGTATCTCATGATTAATGTGTAGAAATGCAAGAGACTTCTTTACATTTATCTTGTACCCTGCTCCCTTGATGAAATTATTTGTTGTTCATAATAGTCAGTGTGAAGCCCTTAGGACTCTCTATGTAGATTGTTATGCCATTAGTACTAGTAACAATTTTACCTCTTTCTTTCCATTTTGCATTTCTTTCATTTCTTTTTCTTTTCCTTTTCCTTTCTTCTATTATTATTGAACAGATGTGGTGAGAGTAGGAATCCTTGTTTTGTTCCCGAATTTACCCATAAGTCTTTCAGCCTTTTCCCTGAGAATTATATATGATTATAAATGGCCTTTATTATGTTGAGAGATGTTTCCATTGTACTCACTTTCATGAGAGCTCTGATTATGAACGTATGTTGAATTTTGTCAAATGTTTTTTCTTTGTATATTGACATGGTATTGTATATTTTGTCCTTCCCTTATTAGAGATATGTCACCCTGATTGACTTGTGTATGTTGAACCATCCTTTTGACTCTGGAAGGAGTCCAACTGATCATCATGTATAATCTTTTCTATGTATTGCTGGATTCATTTGTTGATGTTTTTTGAGGATTTATGAATGTATATTCATCAAGGATATTGGATTTTCATTTTCATTTTTTTATTAGTGTCTTTGACTGGTTTTGTTATCAGGGTAATGGTAGCCTCATAGAATAACTTTGGGAATTTTCCTTCCTCCTTCATTTTTAAAATAGCTGGGGGAAAAGAGGTTTTACTGAAAGCATCTCGGCATTTTGTTCAAGGGGTGTTTTTAAATTATAGATTTAATTTAACTTATACTGATTACTCTTTTCAAGTTCTCAGTTTTCTTTTTATTCAGTGTTGGCAGGCTGTACATTTCTAGAAATTTGTCCATTTCCTTTAGGTCGTCCAGTTGGTTGTCATGTAACAGCTCATAGTGCTTACATAATCATTTTTTGTATTTCTGTAATATCAGATGTTATTTCTATTGTTTCATTTCTTATTTTGTTAGGGTACAGTCTCTGTATTTCTTGATAAGGCTGGCTAAATATATACCTGTTTGTTAATATTTTTAAGAAAATTAAAGCTGTTGATTATATGATTTGTTATTTAATTTTCAACTTTTATTCTATTTATTTTCAACATAATCATTAAAGATTTGTCATTCTACTACCTTTGTGTTTTGTTTGTTCTTATTTCTCTCTATTTTGTGTAGTATGCTTGGTACTTTCTATGAGGTTTTTCTTGTTCCTTGTGGAAGTCATGATTTGTTCTCATCTACCCTCTTAGATTTGTTTTTGCTGCATCCCATACATTTTATGTAGCTGTGTTTTCATTGTAATTTGTCTCCAGGTATGATTTTATAACCTCTTTGATTTCATCATTGACCTTTCTTTATTTTTTTTAAAGGATGTGATTTGGCTTTATGTTTGTGCTTTTCCTATTCTTCTTTCTAGTGTTGATGCACAGTATCATACTTTTGTGTATGGAAAACTACTTGCTGTAATCTATATTTGCTTAAACTCCCTGAGGCTCATTTCATGACATAATATGTGGTTAATTCCTTAGGCAGCATCCTGTGCACACTTGAAAAGTTTATGTGTTCTGCTTTTCTGGTGTAGTGTCCAATAGCTCACTTAGGTTCAAATGATCTAATATGCTATTAAGACCTCTGTTTCCTTACAAATATTCTTTCTGGATGATCTGGCCATGAGAATAGTGAGGAGTTAAACTCATTTACTATTATTGTTTTATAATGAATTAATTTTTTCTTGTCTACTAAAATTTCTTTTTATATCTAGGATCTACGGTGTTTGGTCCATATATAATTTAATGAGTGTAATATCCTATTTTTTTATTGATCCTTTTTTCTTTATATAATCTCATATTTTTTTTCATTTTGGCCCTTATTTTAAAACGTATTTTGTATGAGTTGAACATTGCAATCTGCACTTTATTGTCATTTCCATAGAATATCTTTTCCATTTTTTCCAGACTATGTTTATCTTCCACAATAAAGTGAGAGTTTCTTTGGGGGAGGCAAAGGTGGAGGAGTAGAAAGATGCTTGTAGCTCACCCTTTCCACAAATGCACCAAGACTCATATCCACAGACCCACTCAGCTAACCAGAGAACCTGCAGAAATCTGACAGATCATTGTCCTCTTCAGTAGATAAAGATGTGAAAGATCTGGTAGGAGAAAAGGAAGAAAGAAAGAATAAAAGGTAAAACAGAAAGGGACAGGCCCCACGGGGAGGGAGAAGCAAAGAAGGATTGGTGCTCATTCACTATGTCTCCCGTCTCCAACTGAGAGATCGGCAGGACGGAGGGGGAGCCTCCGAGGCTTTGCCCTGTACATAGTATAAGTTGAATGACAGAACTAAATTAAACAGGCACAGAGAATCCCTGTGACACCCAGCCGAAGATGCAGCCTGGAAGCTGGGGGCAGGGCCATGCTGCCCGCGCTGGGTGGTAGATGGGAATCGGTGCACTGTGGTGGCCTGGGGGAATGGAGTGTGCTTTATCCATTGCTGTGGGTGCACAGGGCAGAACAACCTGGGCCCCCTATAAAACAACAGGGCAGATGTGCCCTATTGGTGGAAGGGTGCCATCCCCATCTCTGAAAATCCACAAAAGTTTCTAGGTGAAGAGAGCTGGGGCTCAGACACAGCCACCATACACTCTGGTGCTTTGCCCCCAGGTGGCAGTGGGGGCAAAACCTGCATCTACACCTAGGGGCTTATCAGCATCAAGGGCCAGACTGAGACTTGTCGACAGCATGAGGCAAATATGATACTACAGTCTGGTTCCTTAGAGAACATGTCTGCCAAGACAAACAAGGAGCTCGATTTTGGCCCAGACCAGAGACAGGGCTATTCCTCAGTCTTCCCTGAGCCCACGTCTGGTGTGCAAACCCGAGGCAGAGCGTACAGAGGCACAGAGCAGCAGAGTGATTGGCAACCTGAGAGGGCGGGTTGCCCCTCAAGTTTTGAGCTGGAATGCAGCCCCTGACCATGGTGTTGGGAAAGGGCATAATGCCCAATCCTTCCTTGTCAGTCTGCAACATCTGTCTGCAGCATCGGGCAGGGCAGTGACAAACCAGCCCAGAGTAAAGGGAGCTGCACCTGAACCAGTGTTTAGTGTAGAAGGGATCTGCTTGCCAAAATGTCCTGGGAGCAGCACAGATGAGGGCTTCAATGGAGGGCCTCTGGAAACAGCAAGCTGAGCTTCCAAAGCAGGATGAATACAGAAAGATTTCACATTAAAATTACACAGTCCCCAGGAGGACACAGACAACCCCCTTGTTTTAATCTGTTTTTAGCTGTTCCATTTTCTATTAACCTCTTAATTTATACTTCTTATTCAATTATATATACCCCCATTTTAATCCCTTTGAAATTTTTACAAATATTTTTATTATTATTATTTTTCAAACTCTGCTTCAATTTGCTTTAATATTATTCATTATGCAATGTCTTCAAAGCTTTATTTCTCCCTTCTTTAAAATTCTTTATCGCTCTCCCTCTTTTTTCTGTTTTCTAAGTTGTATTACTACATTGTCATTAGGTAGACCTACTCCTTTAGGACCACAGTATATAACAAATACTCCATAAAAATCAGTACCAGAGAGATAGTAGAAAGATGAAGAAGCAGAGAAACTATCCTGAATTAAAAGAACAAGAGAAATTCCCTGAAATAATGATCTGTGAAATAGACATCGATATCCTACTAGATGAAGATTTCAAAATTGGAGTGATCTAAGTACTGAAGGAAATAAAAGAGTTAGTGTTTAGACATATAAAATATGTCAAAAATGAAATGGAAGCTATAAAGGAGAGCCGAGTATAATAGGTAAACCTGTTGACTGAGATGAGGAATGATTTAAAGGCATAGCAAAGCTGACTATATAACGCAGAGGAACAAAATAGTGACTGAGAAGACAGGACAATAGAAAGCACCCAATCAGTAGAGCTACAAGAGAAACAATGGGAAAGTAATGAAAAAAGCATAAGGCACCTATGGGATAATAGAAAGTATGCCAAATTTGGCATGATAAATGTCCCAGAAGGGGAAGAAATATCAAAGGGGATTACAAATATTTTTGTAGAAATCATGACTGAGAACTTACCAAACTTAAAGAAGGAATCAGATATCTGATACGGGAAGCTCACAGTGTACGAAACAGGAAGAACACAAATACACCCAAACCAACACATATAATTAAGAAGGCCAGAGTCACGGATAAAAACTGATCCTAAAGACAGCATGAGAAGAGCAAAGAATGAGTACAAGGGAATCCCCATTAGGCTCCCAGGTGATTTCACTACAAAATTACTACAGACCAGAAGGGAGTGGTATTCAAAGTCCTGAATGAAAAAAATATTATATCCTAGGATACTTTAACCAGCAAGGCTATCCTTTTTGGTAGAAGGAGACATAAAGATTTTCTAAGACATGAAAAAGATTCAAAAGTTCAGCAAAACTTGACCCAAGCTTAAAGAATTATTGAAAGGTCTTCTCTAAAAAGAAAAGTAGCAGGATGCTACAGAAATGTGAAACTCACAGCTGGAAAGGTGATAACCCATGAATTACAAATAAAATACACACAAAATTTTAAAACAACACATACAAATCACTGAGAGTGGGAGAGGGAGACAGGAAAATAGAGAATTTATTTTTTGGTCTTTCTTTTTAAAATTTTTTGTTCTCGGTAGGATGGGTTTGAGATCATGTTACTATCTGATTAATAAAAACAGTTATATTAATGGTCTAATGGACTTATATAAAAGGGTAACTAGAAGACAAAAACTTATCAGGGTGTCACTGAAACTAAAAAAAATTTATGATAATACAAAGCAAAATTACCAAACCATAAAAGGACGATGAAAGGAACAAAGAGGAAATACCAAATCAACTGCAAATATAAGGTCAAATTGTCAATAAACACAAACCTATCATCAATTATTGTAAATGTTATTTGACTAAATGCTCCAGTCGAAAGTCATAGAGTGGCAGGCTGGATGATAAAGCAAGAACCTTTAAAATGTGGCATGCAAGAGACCCACATCAGAGAGAAGGGCACACATATAGATTGATAGTGAAAGGATAGAAAAAGGGCATTTCATATAATTGGAAAAACCATAAAAGCAGGTGTTGCAGTACTGACTTCAGACAAAATAGTCTTTAAAATAAAGGCCATAAAGAAAGAAAAAGAAGGACAATTTATAATGATTGAAGGAGTGATACAATATGAGAATAGCACACTCGTTAATACATATGCACCAAATATCGTAGCACCTAAGTACATAAAATAATTACTAACAGATATAAAGGGGGATTCATATTTGGAGATTTCAACACTGCATTAACATAACTAGACAGATCATTGAGACAGAAAATAAATTAGGCAACAGAGAATTTATATAATACAATAGAAATATTACTCTTCGTGAATATTTTCAGAGCATTGCACCCCCCACAAAATAGGATATACATTCTTTTCAAGTTCACGTGGAATATTTTCCAGGATTCATGATGCACTTTGGCACAAAAGAAACCTCAGCAGTTTTAAGATGTTAGAAATTACCTCAAGTATCTTTACTGACCACAATGTCATGAGGCTAGAAATCAACAACAGAGAAAAAAAGGGAAAAAAAGGAAAGCATAGGGATTAAATAATATGTTATTAATAAACAAATGGGTCAATGAAGAAATCAAAGGTGAAATGAAAATGTACCTTGAGACAAAAGAAAATGAAAGCAAAACCACACAATATTTATGGGACACAGCGAAAGCAGTGCTGAGAGGGGAGTTTATAGTGATACAGGCCTTCCTCAAAAATGAA
Source organism: Vicugna pacos (assembly GCF_048564905.1). Taxonomy (NCBI): domain Eukaryota; kingdom Metazoa; phylum Chordata; class Mammalia; order Artiodactyla; family Camelidae; genus Vicugna; species Vicugna pacos. Next base: position 9,846,209 of record NW_027328741.1, read on the forward strand.
GAACAACCACAAATAAACAATTTAACCCACCAGCAGAATGAACTAGAAATAGAAGAACAAAAATACCCAAAAGACAGCGGAAGGAAGGAAATCATAAATATTGCGGAGGAAATAAATAAAACAGAGATCAGAAAGAACACAGGAAGAAATCAACCAATTCAAAAGCTGGTTTTTCCAAAAAGTAAGTAAAATCGACAAACCTCTGGCCAAACTCATAAAGAAGAAAAGAGAGAGAGCACAAATTACCAAATAAGAAATGAGAATGCAGAAATTACCACAAAAAATTAGAAATACAGAATATCATATGAGAATAGTATGAAAATATATTGAACCAAACTGTGTAACCTACAATAGATGGACAAGTTTCTGTAATCATACTGTCCACCAAGACTGAATCAAGATGTAACTGAACCCTTGAAAAAGCAGAGCACCAGAAATGAAATTAAAATAGCAATATAAAACTTCCCTACAAATAGCAGTCTATGACCGGATGGATTCACTGAGGATTTCTACCAAACATAACAGAAGAACTCATACCAGTCCTTCTCAAACTCTTCCAGATGTTTGAAAAGGAAAGAATACTCCCAAAGTCATTCTATGAAACCACAATCACCCTGATACCACAACCAGGCAAAGTCACTACCAAAAAAGAGTATTATAGACCAATATCATTGATGAACACAGACACCAAAATCCTCACCAAAATAGTAGCAGATAGAATCCAACAACACAGAAAAAAGATTATACATCATGACCAATTGGGGATCATGCCAGGGACACAGGGGTGGTTCAACATATGCAAATCAATTGATGTAATACAGCACATCAACAAGAGAAAGAACCAAAACCACATGATCATCTCAATAGATGCAGGAAAGCATTTGATAAAATTCAACACCCACGTATGATAAAAACTCTCACCAAAGTGGGCATAGAGGGAATATATCTTAACATCATGAAAGCTATTGATAACAGACCTACGGCCAGCATAATACTCAACGGTGAGAAAGTGAAATCCTGCCCACTAAAATCTAGGACAGTAAAAGGATGTACACTATCACGACTCCTACTCAAGATAGTCTTGGAAGTCCAAGCCACAGCAATCAAACAAGAGAGAGAAGTAAAGTGGATGCAAATTGGAAAGGAAGAGGTAAAAGTCTCACTATATACAGAGAATATGTAACAATATAGAAAACCCTACAAGATCCAGACAAAATTTACTGCAGCTGATCAAAGGATTCAGCAAGGTAGCAGGTTACAAGATTATGCTTCAAATATCAGTGGCATTTCTTTCCGCTAACAATTCAGATAATACTATATAGCTATAGTCAACATGACAACAGTGTATTGGTAGAAAAACAAACATATATGTCAATGGAACAGAAAAGAAATCCCAGAAATGAACCCACGAAAATTTGGTAAATTTATCTTAGACAAAGGATGCAAGAAATTACAATGGAATAGAGATAGTGTCTTCAACAACTCGTGTTGGGAAAACTGGACAGCAGCATGTAATTCAATGAAGCTAGAACACTCCAAAAGAAGCTAGAACACCATAGAAAAAAAATAAACTCAAAACAGATAAAACACTTAAACATAAGACAAGATACAATAAACCTCCAAGAGGAAAATATAGACAAAATGTTATCTGACATACGTTTCGAAAATTTTCTCGTAGAAGAAATAAAAGCAAGAATAAACAAATGAGACCTAAAGAAACTTATAAGCTTCTGCACAGTAAAGACACCGGAAGTAAAACAACAAGACAACTTACGGAATGGGAAAAATTTGCATATGAAACCGTCAAAGGATTGATCTCCAGAGTATATAATCAGATCATCCAACTGAATAAGAAAAAATAAACAACCCAATCCAAAATTGGGCAGAAGACATAAACAAGCAATTCTCCAAGGAAGATATACAAATGATCAAAAGGAACATCAGAAAATGCTCAAAATCACTGATTATCAGAGAAATGCAAATCAAAACTGCAATTAGATATCACCTCACACCAGTCAGAATGGCCATCATTCAAAAATCCACAAATGACAAATGCTGGAGAGCCTGTGGAATAAAGGGAACCGTCCTTCACTGCTGGGGGCAATGCAGGTTGATGAAGCCACTGTGGAAAACAGGATGGAGATTCCTCAAAAGCTTTGGAATAGACTTACCATATGACCCAAGAATCCCACTCATGGGCATAAATCCAGAAGGAACCCTACTTCAGGAAGACACCTGCACCCCAATGTTCATAGCCAGCACTATTTATAATAGCCAAGACATGGAAACAGCCTAAATGTCTATCGACAGTTGACTGGATAAAGAAGAGGTGGTATATTTATACAATGGAATAGTAGTCATTCTTATAAACTGACAACATAATGCCATTTTCAGCAACATGGATGGTCCAGGAGAAAATCTGTCTAAGTGAAGTAAGCCAGAAAGAGAAAGAAAAATACCATGTGAGATGGCTCATGTGTGGAATCAAAAAACAAAACAAAATCAAGAAAAAATGCATAAATACAAAACAGAAATATACTCGCAGGCAGAGAATACAAAGTGTTGGTTGCCAAGGGGTGTGGTGTGGGAAGAGATAGGCTGGGAAGTCAAAATTGTAAAATAGATAAACAGGATTGTACTCTATAGTACAGGGAAATATATAAAAGATCTTAACGGCAGCTCATAGGGGAAAGAATGGGACAAAAAATGTATATATGTTCATTGTACCTAAAAAATTGTGCTCTAAAATGGACTTTGAGACAACTTTGTAAAATGATTAAAAAACAATTAAAAAAAGTTAAAAAAAAGGAAAAACATGATCCTAAATATTACAGGTGTTAATATAATGTAAAGAGCAAAAACAACTATTCAAAAAGTATTAAAACCAAAGATTTTGTTTTTTGTTTTCTTTTTAAGATAAGCAAAATCAAAAAACCTCTATCCAGGTGTATCATGAAGAAAAGAGAGATGTTCCAAAGAAATAAATTCAGAAATAAAATTGGAGAAATAACAATTGTTCCCTCAGATATACAGAAAAGGGAACATTTTGTCACCAATTACATGCCAATAAACTGGACAACTTAGAAGAAATAGACAAATGCCTAGAAATAGACAGAGATAAGGAGAAACAAATAATTTGAACAAACTGATTACTAGAAGAAAGATAGAATCTGCATTTAAAAAAATCATTAAACATTGGTGCAGATTTAAACTGCTCCCATGGAGAATTGCACATAAATACAAAGCAGGACTTATACTCTTCAAACTATTCAAAAATAGTGAAGATGTGGGGAACGCCCATATTAATTCTATGAAGTTTTCATTACCCTGATAGCAAAGCCAGCAAACAAAGTACAAGCAAAGAGAATTTGAAGCCAATAACTTTGATTGAAATAGATGCGAAAATTCAAAATAAGTACTATTAATAAACTAAATCCAGCAATATCTAAAATGAATCATACAACATGATCAACGTTAATTCATTGCAGGATCATAAGAGAGGTTGAAATTACATGAAATCAATCAGTTTGATACACCACATTAACAAAAGAAAAAGGGAAAATGACTTGGTCATCCCAATAAATCGATAAAGAGCATTTCACAAACTTCAACTTTCTTTCATTAAAACAGCAGCAGCAACAACAACAACAAGAACAGTAGAATCAACAAAAACAGAAACTTCTTACCAAAGTAGGATTCAGGAAATATATCTCAACATAACTGAAGTCATTAATTACAGACCCACAGACAACATAATATGCAAAGGTGAATAACTGAAAGCCAAATTAAGGAATAAGACAAGGATGCCCAATCTCAACATTTCTGTTAAACACAGTATGGGAAGTCCTTGCAACATCAATCAGACAAGAAAAAAAGTTATTCAAGTTGGATTGAATGAAGTAAATCTGGTATTATTTTAGATGACAGGATAATCTATATAGAGAACACTAAATATTCTCCACATGAAAACAATTAAAACTATTAAAGACATTTAGCAAAGTAGGATGATTGATGATTAATATACAAAAACTGTCACATTTCTTTACATTAACAATGAAATATTCCATTATTTTAAAAAATCCATATGAAATCAGATCAAAAATGAAAAACGTATGAAAAATTCAAGATAACAAAATCAATAGGACACTGATAAAGAAATTTGTAGTTGATGCAAAGAAATGGAAAGAAATTTCAAGGTCTTATTTTAGAGGAATTAATATTGTTAAAATATGTATACTACTAAAAATGTCTACGGATATAAAGTGATTCAGTTCGAACTACATGATATTTTCCACAGAACTTAAAACAGTCCTAAGATTTGTATGGAAATGCAAAAGAACTAGAACTGCAAAAGAAACAATGAGGGAAAGAACAAACTTTGTTGCATAACGCGTATACCTCCCAGATCTCAGACTATATTACAAAAACTGTAATCAAAACAGCACAATGCTGGAAAACAAACAAACATCTATATCACTGGAACAGAACACAGAGGCTGAAATAAAATATCACACCTATGGTCAACTAAACTATGACAAAGAAACAAAAATATACAATGCCTAAAAGACAGTCTTCAGCAAGTGATGTTGAGAAAGCTAGACATCTACATGTAAATCAATGAAATTAGAACACTCCATCACACTGTACAAATATAAACTCAAAATGTTTTAAATATCTGAATCTAATACATGAAACAATAAAGCTCCTGGAAACTAACATAGGAAAAACAAGACATAAATTGTAGTGAAATTTTCTTATGTCACTCTCCCAAGCTGAAAACAATAAAGGCAAAATAATCAAATAGATCCAAATTAAACTGAAAAGAGTCTATATAGCAAAATAAACAGAATGAAAAGATGAACTTCCAAATGGGAGAAAACATTTGGAAACAATGCAATCAACAAGAGGCTAATTCCTAAATTACACACATCGTTCATACAACTCCATTTCAAAAATCTACAAACAACTCAGCCAGAAAATGAGCAGAAGGCAATTTTCTATAGACCTATCATATGACCCAGCAATCCCACTCCTGGGCATATAAAGCATAAAATCTGAAAACAAAGAATCCTTGTGTAAAATATAAGAAGTACACTCTGACATTGGACTTAGTTTTATTCTAAATATGTCTCCTCTGGCAAGGGAAGAAGATGGAAAACATAAGAAGTACACTCTGACATTGGACTTAGTTTGATTCTAAATATGTCTCCTCTGGCAAGGGAAGCAGATGGAAAACAAACAAAATATGTTTGTATCACTCTAAACAGATTTACAATGCAGAAGAAATGATCAATAAAATGAAAAGTCAATGAACACAATGGGAGAATATATTTGCAAGTGATATTTTCCAATCAAGAGTTAATATGCAACTATATTGGAAACTCATACACCACAAATACAAAAAAAAGACCAAACAATCCAGTTAAAAAATGTGTCCGTAGGAACTGAATAGAAAGATCTGAATCAATTTTCTGTAGAAAACATAGAGTTGGCAAAATGACACATGAAAATATGTTCAGAGCTATAAATTATAAGGAAAGTCATAAACCAAAAATGAGACAAGACCTCACACTTGTCAGAAGGCTCTCATCAAAAAAAGGAATAGATGTTGGTGAGATTGTGTAGAAAAAGGAACACCGTGAACACTGTTGATAGGAATGCAAAGTATTGATTGCATTGCATATATACATCAAATTTCCTTCATCCATTTTTCTGTCAAGGGATGTTGGGTTTGTAGGCCCCTGTCTGAAGGCTCTAGAGAATAAGCCCTTGGGCTGAACTGACAAACAAGCTGTGAGGAATGTCACGTATCCAGGCTGGATAAGTAATGGCCTACTCAATGTATCCAGTACGGATGGCTGGATAGCCTATGATGGGTAAGATCGTCAGAGGAGGACAACCTAAGACAGGCAAGTCGGCTGGATAAGAGATGACCTTCTTAATGAAATTCCATGATGAAATTTAAAACAATCCTTGATCATTTAACATCCTGTGCTTACTGCAGGAGCGTGGGGACATAAACAGTTTAACATTATTAACATTGTTATAACTTAGATAATATGTGAGGCATTGTTCATGTCCTATATAAGCCCTTTTTCTATGAATCAATAAACAGAGATCTGCTTCGCTTCTCTCCACACAGTGTTTGTGTGTATATGATATTGTGCCACTGAAGGGTTAATTTAATTAGTTTGGAGTATATTTAAAGGTTGTTGCATTATATATAATGCTATTTCTGCACCTATTGAGATGTTTATGTGAGTTTTATTTCTCATTTTTTTAGTGAGGCATGTCACCATTATTGATTTGAATATTTTGACGTATCCTTAAACCCAGGGATAAATCCCTTAACTCGTATATGTGTATGATATATTAAATGTGTTGTTGAAATCATTTTGCTTGTGTTTTGTTGAGAATTTTGGCACATATGTTCATCAGGGATAATGTTCTATATTTTGCATCTAATGTCCTTTTTAGCTTGGTTGTGCACATAAAGCTGGCATCATAAAACTTCTTTGGAATCTTTCACCCCCTTCAAATTCTTGAAAGTTTTAGGGAAGAATTGGTGAATAATTGTCTTCAAATATATGACAGATTTAACCAGTAATGTCATCTTGTAAATTTTTTCTGGTTTGGGAGGTTTGGATTACTGATTTACTATTAAACACTTTTGCTGAATTTAACTTCCTAATTTCTTCTTGATTCAGTATGGGAAGACATATGTTTCTGGGAATCTGTCTTTTGTTCTAGGTCATTCAAATCGTTGGCTAGTGGTAAACTTTTATGATGCTATGCACCTCTACATCAGTGGTAATATCTGCTCTTTTATTTCTAATTTAATTTGAGTCATTATTTTCTTAACAAACGTAAAATTTGTCTACTTTATGTTGAAAAGAAACAGACTTAGGATTTTTTTTATCTTTTCAATTGTTTCTCTTGTTATTTGCCTTGCTCTCATTCATTCAATTTTCTTCTTTATACTTTGTGTTTACTCCTAGAATCTTGATGTGTAAATATAAGAAGTGTGAATATTTGTATTTATTTTATTATTAAATTTTATTTATTTATTTATTTATTTATTTATTTATTTACATATTTATTCATTTATATATCATTGAAGTATGCCATTTACAATGTGTCAATCTGTGGTGTATAGCACAGAGTTCCCGTACATGCATATATTTCTGTGCCTATTAAACATTACTTCACGTTATTTAACTTACTGCCCTGTGTCATACAAAAAACATTTTGGAAACATCTATTTTTATATATAATGGATAACATTTATAAATCTACATCTCCCAAATATATCGTCTACCAGTCCCTTTCTGCAGTAATCATAAGATTATTAAGTAGATCTGCTACTGTGTTTCAGTTTTGTAGACGAAATCATAGTGTCCATATCCAAATTTTTTTTTTAAGGTTCTACATACGTCATGTCATGTGTTATTTTTCTTTCTCTTTCTGGCTTATTTCAATTACGATGACACTTTTTGGGGACATCCATTTTGCTGCAAATGTTACTGTTTTATCATTTTTTTTTGCAGAATATTATTCCATTCTGTAAATACAGCATAATTTTGAATACTGTCATCTGTTGTTGGACAGTTAGGTTGCTTCCATTTCGTGGCTGTTGTATATAGCACTGCTAAGAAAATTGGGGTGCAGGTGTCTTTTTGAAATAGGGTTCCCTTTGATGTATACCCTGAAGTGGGATTGCTGGATCATATGCTGAGTCTATTTTTATACTTTAGAGGAATCCCCATCCTGTTTTCCACAATGACTGCATCAACATCATTCCTACCAACAGTGTAGGAGGGTTCCCATTCTCCACAGCTTCCCCAGCATTTATTGTTTGTGGACTTTTGAATGATGGCCATTGTGACTATTGTGAAGTGATACTTTATTATAGTTTTGAATTGCCCTTCTCTGATAATGATAGTGAGCAATTATATTTTTTTCATATATCGTGTGGCATTTGTATGTCTCTATTGGAGAAATGCTTGTTTAGGGCTTTGCCCATTTTCAGATTGGGTTTCTTGTTTGTTTTTTTATTATTGTTAGGTTGTATGAAGTCTTTATATTTTGGAAATTTAGCCTTTGTCAGTTGCATCATTTCTAAATATTTTCTTTAATCCTGTAGGTTGTCATTTTGCTTTGTTTATGGTTCCATTTTCTGTGCAAAAGCTTATAAGTTTAATTAGGTCCCATTTATTAATTTTGCTCTTACACCCATTAACTGGATAGGCTGTTCTAGGAGATCATTGCTGAGATTTATCTCAGAGTGTTTTGTCAATATTTTCTTCTAAGAGATATATTGTGTCTTGCCTTACATTTCAGTCTTCAAGCCATTTTGAGCTTATTCTTGTGTCTGGATTGAAGGATTGTTCTAACTCCATTGCTCTGATGCTGCTCTCCAGTTTTCCCAACACCAGTTGGTGAGGAGATGGCCTTTTCTCTGTCATATTCTTGGCTACTCTGTCAAATATTAATTGAACATAGGCCTGTAGATTTATTCCTAGGCTCTCTATTCTCTTCTATTGATCCATATGCCTGTTTCTGTACCAATATCATGTCGTTTTAACTATTGTAGCTATAGTGTATGGAGACCAGGCGGGTTATTGCTCCAGCCTCTTTGTCTTCAATATTGTTATGGAAATTATGGATCTTTTCTGATTCTGTGTAAATCTTATGATCATTTGTTTCAGTCCTAAAAATAAATGTTTTGCATAATTTGATAGGAATTCAGTTAGTTTGTGAATGACCTTGGGCATTATGGCCATTTTAACAATATTATGGCTTCCATTATGAGACCATTGGGTATGTTTTCAATTCTTAAAATCTTTCTTGATTTCCTCAATCAATATTTCCTTGTTCTCCATGTATAAGTCATTTGCCACCTTGGTCAGAGTTATTCTTAAGCATTTTATAGTTTTGGGTGCAGTTATTAAAGTGGTTGTTTCCATAATTTGTTTTCCTGATGATTCAATGATAATGTAAAGAAATGTAATTGGTTTTTGTAGATTAATCTGACTACCTAGCCCAGTTCCTTTTTTAGCCTAAGTAATTTTTTGTGAAGCTTTTACAGTTTTCTATAAACAGTGTCATGTCTGCATAACATGACAATTTTACCTCTTCTTTCCCAGTCTGAAAAGTTTTGTTTATTTTCCTTGCCTGATCGTTGTGGCTAGGAATTCCAAGACTATATTGAATTGAAATTGTGAGAATGGGCATCCTAGCCTTGTCTCAGGTTTTTGTGGGAAGGGTTCCAGTTTTTCACCATTGAGTATTTTCCTGGCTATATACTTGTCATAAATAGCTTTCATTATGTTGAGATATGGTCCCTCTATGCCCACTGTGATAAGAACTTTTATGGCAAATAGATGTTAAATTTTATCAAATGCTTTTTCTGCATCTACTGAGATGATCATATCGTTTTTGTCTTCTCTTTTGTTGATATGGTGTATCACAATTGATTGATTGATTTGCATAAGTTCAACCATCCTTGTGTTCCTGGGATGAACCTAACTTGACCATGGTGCATGATCTTTTTTTTACATGATGTTTGATTCTGTTTGTTAATTAATTCTTGAGGACATTTACATCAATGTTTATCAATGATATTGGCCTATAATTTTCTTTTTGGGGTATTGTCTTTGTCTGGTTTTGGTATCAGGTTGATGTTGGCCTTATGGTGTGGGTTTGGGAGTACTCTCTCCATATTAATCTTTTGGAAGTGTTTTAGGAGGACCGGTATGGATTTTTCTTTGTATGTTTGGTCAAATTCCCCAGTGAAGGTATTTGGGTCTGAATTTTGTTTGCAGAGATTTTTTATTGTATTGATAATGGTATTCCATTTCTGTTGATCTGTCTGTTCAAATGGTTAGTTTCTTCTTGATGCAATATTGGTGGGCTGAATGTTTCCAAAAACTTCTCAATTACTTCCTGGTTATCCAGTTTGTTTCCGTACAGTTGCTCTTGATATTTCCTTATGATATTTTGTAAATTTGTTGTGCTCTTTGTATTTTCTCCATTTTCATTTCTTATATTATTTGGGTTCTCTTTCTTTTCTTGTTGAGATCCTTCCCAGAGATTTGTCAATTTTGTTTAAAGTTTCAAAAAAGAATTTGATTAATTTTTTTCTATTTTTTAAATCCTATTTCAATTCTTTCCTCCTTGATCTTTACTTTTTCCCCCTTTCTGTTGACTTTTGGTTTTGTTTGCTCTACTGTTCATGATTAGTTTACATAGAACGTCAGATTATTTATTTGAAATTGTACTTCTCCTTTGTGGAGGGCTTTGTCACTATGAACTTCCCTCTTAAACCTGCTTTCACTGTATTCCATAGACTTTTTGAAGTGTTTTGTCATATTTCTTAAGATATTTTTTAATTTCTTCTTTTAATTCATCAACTCCCTCCTTTGTTATAGTACCATGTTTTTTAATCTGGATGCTGTCATTTCTTCTCCCTGTTTTTCTATGATTTATTTTTAGTTTCATGGTATTATACTTAGAAAAGATGCTTGAAATAATATTTATCTTCTTAAATTGTTGAGGCTTCTTCTGTGCCTGAGTTTATAATCTTTCCTTGAAAATGTTCCATGTGTATTGGAAAAGAATGTATATTCTGTTTTTGGGAGAACTACTCTTTTGGAAGTATCAACCATCTCCAATTATTTTATCATGTTTTAGTATCTTTGTTCCCTTATTAATTTTCTGTGTGAAAGAGCAGTCCAGTGATGGTAATAGGGTGTTATAGTATCCTGTTGTGATTTTGTTCCCAGCGATTTCTCTCTTTGTATCTATTAGTATTTGCTTTATGTATTTAGGTGCTGCTATATTGAGTGCATAAGTATTAATGGGTATAAAACCCTCATTTTGTATTGCTCCTTTAATCATCATATCATGTCCTTGTTTATCTTTCTCTATGACCTTTCTTGTAAAGTCTATTTGTGTGAAGTCAGTACTGCTAGTCCTGCTTTCTGGTCATGTGTATTTGCATGCAATATATTCTTCCATCTTCTCACTTTCAATTGTGTTTTCCACTTACTAAATTGGGTCTCTTGTATGCTTCATTATGTAGGGTCTTGTTATATTATCCCATCTGACAATATATATCTTTTAATTGAAGCACTAAGTCCATTATCATTTGTGAGAATTATTGATAGACTGGTGTTTATTTCCATTTGGAACTTCATTTTCCAGTTTATGTGGTATTTCCTTTTTGTTCATTTCTTTTTCTTTTTGTAGCTTGATAGTTTTCTTTTATTATCTTGGTTTCTTTATGGCTTTGCTATTTCATTGTAAGATTTTGACTTATGTTTACCTTGTTGTGTATTTATATTGACCCATAATGTATCTATTTATTTTAACTGATAATAATACAAACTCTTACCCATCCTACAGAGAAGAGAAAGAAGAAGAAAATACTCTGTATTGTCCTGTTTCATTCTGTGACCCTTAAAAATTTTGATGTTCTCTTTTACAACATCATATTTATTCTGTTGTAAGTCATTGTAGATATTGCCTTTATAATTATGCCTTTCTCTTTTCTATAGAATCCTGCTTCTTTTGTATTTAGAGTAGATCTTTCATTATTTCATTTTCTCTTGCCAAATTCTTTAAGTATTTGCTTGTGTGGAAGTTATTTACCTCTCCTTCTATTCTCAAAGATAGACTTGCTTGATATAGTATCTTTGATTACAGCTTTCTTTCATTCAGGAATTTCAATATGTCTTGCCACTGCCTTCTGCCGGCTGTATTTGTGTAGGAAACGAGTTTACATTTATTATGTATATAATTATATATATATATATATGTAAAGAACACCTAGAAATGAAGTTAACAAATAAGTTGAAAGCATATACGTTAAAAAACTGAAAATATTGGTGAAGGAAATTAAAACTGATCCAAAGAAATGAAAAGAACTCTTATGTTAATGATGTGAAACTATGTGGTTGAAACAACCTTTCAACCCAATGGAATCTATGTTTAGTGTGATTCATGTCAAAATACCTATGAGATTTTTCCATTATATAGAACAAATAATATCAAAATTTATATGTAACCACAAAGATCATGAGTTGCCAAAATAATCTTGAAAAAGAGTATTAAATGTAATGGTGTAAAATTCTCTGATGTTAAGCACTCCTACAAAGCTTTAGTAAATAAAACAACATGATACTGGCTCAGAAACAGACACAAATCAATAGAAGAGAATAGAACACCCAGATATAATCCCTCACACCTATGATCAATTAACCCATGAAAAAGAAATCTAGAGTATAAAATGATCATGAAATTGTTATACTTTTTCTGTAGAGGTTTTACACAAATTTCACTTTAAATTCCAAATCTTTAAAATTATTTTTTTTTTTTTTCATTATTGATTTCATGTTCACAAATCAAGTATTAATTTGTGTACAAAAGTATGGAGATTGGTTTTATTTCATAGACCCCAAAATTAAATTATTTAAAAAGATTTTGTGGGGAAAATATTTCCACATCACACTATAAAAATAAGCAACATTTATGTTTCATTTTAACTGGATGAATGAGAAGTAAACACAGGCGGAATGTTACACTTGGGTTGCTAGGAGACCCGTCGTTTTATGATGCCACAGCTACTCAGGTTGAGAACCATTGTGATGGCCTAGCAGTTTATCTGTGCAGTCCTGTCAAAGCAGCATTTGAAGTTGCAGTGCTCAAAATCATGCAGATTAGAAAAGTAACTGTAGAAAAAGTTATTTGAGATGACACATGTTTCTTCAGAATTTCAAGATGTGTCTCATAAAGATGGACCAACTGTTTCAGGTAACTCTGGTAGATCTCTATTGTGTGATCAAACATTCTCTGAGGACTTGGACTTGAGGTCTGTGATTGAAGAAAATGCTTTTCAGAGTTTGTCTGAAGAATCTTTGATAAAAAGACCATGTTACACACATTGTGTCTCTGAATCAGATGAAGATAATTATTTTCGTTCTCTGACATTTCCAAGAAATCTCTGGAAAATGGCTAGGAGTAACCAATATAAATCCATCTGGTGGGATGATAATGGATCTTCCATCGTGATTGATGAAGATATCTTTAAGAAGGTAGTTTTGGAAAGAAAGGCCTCTTTCAGAATATTTGAAACTGGAAGTATGAAAAGTTTAGTTAGACAGCTTAACCTTTATGGGTTTAGTAAATTGCGGCTGAATTTCAAAGATCTGCTTGTCTAGCTGACTTTCTGGCAGAAGAAAAAGAAGTCTGTTTTAAGTAAGGTATTCAGAAATTTTAGTAACCACTTGGTAACATATATGAAAGTTTATGTTGTACATCAATCAATGGTAATATATATTTAAAGCTAGATTTTGAAAATTGAATAAAATTACCAAGTCTTTAATTCTTTATTTTTTTCTAAAATTGGGGACAGTGCCATAAGTATTCAAGATTCAGAGAAACTTTGCTTGAAATTATGAATCTTATCAGAAATATATATAAAGGTATTTAAAGCTGCTTGTGAAAAGTGGCATTCACCGTTACTGCAAATGGTAACTTCTTTAATTTGATGACTATACTACTTAAATTTGTATTTTAAAAATAAGGAAATTTAAAAAATAGTCAGCAATGTTCATATTTTGATGATATTTTCTTTCAATTGTAAACGTGAAATCTGATGTTTTATACGTTAGGCTTATTGTAGTCTTGTATTTTGGTTTAAAATATTACTAAAATTTTTCTCTATTTTTGTAGCAGCAGTTCTACCATAATTCAAATTTTAAACGAGTCTTTCCCCAGCTTTTAATCAGAATAAGAAGAAGAGTTGGGATTAAAAATGCCTCTCTGTTATCTTCATTGGCTGAAGATTTCAACAAGAAGCACTTTATAGCAGGGGGTAATGTGGATAAACATAATTCTGCTTTTGTGACTGACACTAGTGGAGAAAGTGCATTTTTACCTGTTGCAAAATTAAATATGCCTCTAATTAGAAAGCCCCCTACTAGACAAATAAATGGTGATAAAAATACCCCGATCAGCGGTGATTTTTCTGCTCAATCATCAAGGTCAGTTAGACCACCAGAACAAATTGCAGTGGATCAGCATGCTATTTTAAATCAGTTGAACCTTGTCCACAGGCACACTCAAAGCAGATACACTGAAGCAAATGACCATATTATGAACTCATTAAAACTACAAATTCTACATCTCAGTACAGCATCTTGTCTCCCATGCAGAGTAATTATTTTGGACTGATGGTGGAGACTTCTGTTTTTCCAAATGGATATCACAACATATCTGCCAAAGAAGGTCGTTCTTCTAAACTTCAACCAGGGAGCAACGCACGGTTTCCAGTGAGAGTGACAGCTGATACATCAGCTACCTCTCTTTCAAGGCCAACTCATCAGCCAACTTCACTTTATGAACGTCATCCTAATTACAAGGGATCTACCAGAGGACTACCAGTTTATGCAGGATTACAAAGATTAAAATTGATGTTGGCAAATGTCGACAAATATCTGCACTTTTCTTATTTGAACAAGAAACATAGATGTGTACCTGTATTTACCTTATATTTTTTTAAATTAGGTTAAGTGTTAAATGGGAGACAAAGTTAACATTTACAGTTAAAATGAGATACTTGATATGATCATTTGATGGAACAATATGGCAGTAAATTTAAATACTGTCTTGTAAGGAGGAAGAGAAAATGGAAGAATTTGGAAAAAGACTAAAACATGGAGAGGGGGAAAAGCACTAAGTAGTTTCTTGTTCACCCTGAAAAGTATTAAAAGTGTTGTTAGGATAAGCTGGAACAGGAGATAAATGCAGGAACCGGCCCAGGGATCATGGTCTCTATTATGTCATTCCTGGAATCATGAAGGTCACATGATGTAGTCTCAGATGGCACATTCAGCATGTGGTAGAATTTAAGAAGTAATTTTATCTATGGTCTTCTTTGTGCTGTTTTCAAAGCATTAAAATTGGTGCTTTCATTTCCTGCCCTCAAGAGTCTACATTATATTTTCAAGTCAATAGTTTATGTTGCTTTTATGTTCAAGCCAAAGACAAGCTTACATCCTCAGGGTGGCACTTAATTCCTTTCCAAATCTAAGCCCACGAATCATCTTGGTTTAGTCATTTCTTTATAAATCTGGCATCTCACTACCTTGGTATATCTTTATGTTTCACTGTATGTGGAAATATATCCAGGCAAACGATTGTCAACTATGTTAGCTTCAACCTCACCACATATACTCCAGGTCATCCTTGGACTTTGGATGTCCTCCTTTCATCTACTTAGACTTTCCCAGTCTCAGCACAGAAACCACCTCCTCCTGATGTTTTCTGTCTATCCCCCTTTCCTTGTCTAACTTGGATACCAGTACAGTATGCACAGCACATGTCACAGGATGCATTTTCGTATTAAGTGAATGAAAAACACATGTTGACTTTAAGCAAAATCTACTTTATTGAAACAACAAAACTCTCATGGTTTTCAAACTATTTCATTATGGTCTTTACTCTTCACCGCAAACTAGATCTTTCATATCCCAAGGACTAGTCACGCAAGACAGTAAATGGAGGTAGGTACAGGAGACAAAGTAATATTTACTTCTTAATTCATGCCTCCAGAGGCATAAAGCAATCCGTTCTCATTTGCTGGAGTTTTTCCTGTCTCTTCATCACCCACCCAACACAAAACAGCTGATTCTCTTCTCCATACCAATAACTATACTGACTTATGATTAATTTACATCTTAGAATGAGAGCTTTTTCCAGAAGAGACAGTGACGTTGCAAACAATTAATGTAGGTTTATACATCCTACATAACTTGTGCCCCTTCTAACCTTCACAAAGGAAGTATCTAAGTGGTACTATCCCCTTGGTTGGGGTTCTCGTATTCAGTAACCAAATTGCAATCTAAAATATGTGGACTAGAAGGAGGTGAGGGTGGTGGAATTAAAAATTTGTCCAACTGCAAGAATACCAAATTTATACAGATGTTAGGAAATATAAAATATTCATGGACGTCTTTGATGGTTTCCCATTAATTTAAAATAAAAGGTGAAGCATATTCAGAATGTGAAATACCCTGAAATGCTGGGAAAATAGTAGGCAATTTCAGGGACCCTAAGGCTTTTACTCACAATGATGCAGCTAGTGTCATCTGATAAGACCGTAATGGCAACATTGAGTCCTGAAAATGTGTCTCCATTTGTGAAGAAAGCCTTTGATAACCTGGAGAATGGGCAAATTGACCAGTGTAACCTCTAACAACATCCCATAAATATGACCTTCACCAAGAGAATAAAAGAGCCCACTTGCAGCAGGAGAATTGTGTCTGGACAGCAGTGGTGTTTCCTACAACAGAAACATCAAGTTTTTAAGTTTGTCAGCTCAAATCTGATGGTGGCTATGTTGTTGCTTACATTAGCAGTCTGGGGTTCAGATGGGCTGGTTCAGCAGCTTGTTTCCAGCTCTCTTATCACACAGTGGGTCTTACCGTGATCATCTTAACAAGGTTCTATACTGATAAGTCAAAAGCTACAGTTTACTTACAAAATTAGAAATTCTAAGGAAGAATATTATTTGTTTGTCCATCTGTAGTTTTCTACCTGGGAAAAGCTAGACTATTGGCAAAAGTACAAAAGTTGGCTGATGCTTTGAAAATTATACTCTGAGCTCTACCCACTGAATTCTTCCATTAAATAATACAAATCTCTCTACCACTGTGTGTGTGTGTGTGAAGATGGATTGTTAAGCAGTAACTACGTTTGTCTTAGTTGAGTCATCAGTGAATTTTTCCTCTGCACCTGTCAGAATGTCTGTGAATTAAGAGTTTCATTGAGCCACCAGATTGTCTTCAGATTAGGGAGAGGTAGATTATATTTTTCCCTGTATACTAATTGTTACCTGTTCATTGAATCCAGAGCTGATGCTAGGGCCAAGCCACTGAATCCTTGAATTGGACTGAGGCATATACATTCTGCAGTCCCCAGAGCCCAGCACTGGACTGTGTCCTCTTTTTAATTTAAACTTATGTCTAAGTTTTTTTCTTTTAATTCTCATTGTTGACACAACTTACTTTGGCTTTGAACACCCGTTGACTAGTTTATAGGGACTGGAACACTGACTTATTCCCGTTCACCTTGAAATTGCAATAAACTTTTTTCCTTGTATTACCTGGAATAGAGTGAGCATAGTCATCATTTTGAGAGCAGTCCTCAGTCCTAATAATGCAGAAATTTGCACTTCTTTGCCCAGCACTTGAGCAAGAATATTTGTTGTGTATCTGAGGGATTATCCTCACATACCCTAATGCAACCATGAGAAAACACCACATTGTTATTGAAAATCAAGACTTTGTCAGTATTGCATTCCCATTGCAAAACAGTTAAGAATTGTAGGAGTTATGAGATTTAACCATGCTGAGATTTTTTGCAACCTAGCATGTTCATTTCCTACAGATGCTGTCGGGGAGTTGAGACCATTGGTCACAGACATTGAACTTTATCACTCACAACAAGAGCAGCCAGTTTTAAATTTGTATCCATTCCCTAATCTCAGATGAATACACAGAGTGAAATTTTGATGCCTACAGAAGCAGTGGGCTAAGATGAAGAAAACTTAAAGCATGGTAAGACCCTAATTTTATTAGTATCTTTATGTATAATTTATTTGAATCATTTATTTATTAGTATATTTACCTATGATAAGTATATCTTGACTCAAGTTTACTTGCTGCAAAACGAATCATGAAAAATGACATGGGAAACCATGATCATTAAATTTCCATTTTTACTAACGCTTTTATTGACATATAATTGGCATAAAAGATTGTGTGAGTTTAGGTGCACAGGATAGGGATTTGATTTATAAGTATTAAGAAATAAATATCATAGCAAGTTTAGGGAGAATTCATTATCTAATTTAGATACAATTTTAAAGAAATACAATTTGTCTTTTGGTTGTGATGAGAAATCTTATGGTCTATCCCCTTAACAACATTCATATAGAACATAAAGCAGTAATAATTGTAATTTTCATGTTTTTACAGGGCATCCCTAGAACAGATTTATTTTACTGCTGGAGGTATGTAGATTTTGAGTGCATTAATCAAATTCTCCTTTCCCAACCACTGCCTCTGTTATGTACAAATCAAATTATTTTTTCTATAAGTGTGTTTGTTTGTTTTTGAAGTGCACTTTAATCTATAACTCTGTGTTAGTTCCTCTTACATAACATAATGTTTGCTATTTTTAATACATGTCAAACTGATCACAACAATAAATATAGTTTTGATAGTTGCTATTTAAAGATAATTCATAGTTATTGACTATTCCCCACATAGTAAATTTCTTGTCCCTGATCTTTTAATTTGCAACTGGATAATTTTCTCTCTTAATTTTCCTCAATTATTTGTTTTTCTTCACCACATTTCCCTCCTTCATGTGAGCAACCTTTTATTTTCTATATATATAACTTCTTTTCTGTTTTGTTATGTTCATTTCTTTAAATTCCTAATATGAGTAAAACTATTCTAAATTTGTCATTCTCTGTCTGACATTTTTCACCTAACATATTACCCTCTTGTTCTACCCATTTTTTGCAAATGACAAGAACTTATTCTTTTTATAGCTGAGTGATAACCCATTGTAATTTTATGTGTGTGTGTGCATATATATATATATATATATATATGTTTAGTGTGCATATATATATATAAATATAGATAAATCTGTAGTTAATAGATGGGTAGATATATATACTATAAACACACATTTCTTTATCCATCATCTATTGAAAAACAATTAATTTGCTTCTATAGCCTGGCTATTTTAAATAATGCCACAGTGAATATAGGGGTGAATTTATCTTTTCAAATTTGTGTTTATGTTTTCTTGGGATAAGTATTTAGTTATGGAAATGTTGGTTCATTTTTAATTTTTAGATAAAACTCCATACTCTTTTCCACAGAAGCAGCACAAATTTACATTCACTCAAGCAGTGCAGCAGGGTGCTTTTTCTTACATCCTCAACAATATTTATATTTGTTTCATTTTTGATTATAGGCATTCTGACAGGAGTGACATAATATCTCATTGAGTTATGGTCTTGCTTTTTTCTCATGATTAGTCATGTTGACCATTTTCATGTGTCTTTTGATTACCTTTCCCCCACTGTATATTCATTTTTTTGTAATGGGCTAAATGACCATAACTGTCTGATTTCATTTTTAGGCATTCTGTTGTGTTCCATTATTCTGTTTGTTTTATGCCACTACCATATTCATTACTGTATCTTTGTATTACAGTTAAAAATCAGGGAAAGTGTTACATCCTGTTTGTTCTTTGTCAAAGTTGTTTGTGTTTTTAGTTTGTTTGTTATCTTTACTTTCGTTTTTTTTGTGATTTCAACTCTTTTGTGTTTACATGTAAATGTAATAATTATTTTTTAAAAGTGTCTGAAAATGCCATTTTTATTTTGAAAAGCACTGAATTTAATTTGTGTATTTTCTTGGCTAGTATTGTCATTTAAACAATATTTTTCTCCTAATCTATGAACACTGTATATCCTTTTATCTGTTTTCATTATCTTCAATTTCTGTTATAAATATATTATAGTATTTTGAGTACAGGTTTTTTACCTCCTTTTTTGTATACATTTCTTGATTTTTTTTTGTAATGCAACTGTAAATGAGACAGTTCCCTCACTTTCTGTATCTGTTAACTTGTTGTTAGTGTGTAGAAATGCAAGATTTCTGTATGTTAATTTTACATTCTGAAATTTTACCAAATGCATTGAAAAGCACTCATAGCATTGTGGTGTCTTTTTTACGATTTCTGTTTAAGTATTTCATCTGCAAACAGATTCTTATACTCCTTTTCAGAAATACCTATATTTTATTCACTTTTATTTTGGATAGCTATGGCTAGAATTTCCAATACTATACTGAATAATAGTGGCAAGTGTGAACATTCTTGTCTTCTTCCTGCTCTTACAGTAGATGCTTTCAGCTTTTAATCAGTGAGTGTCATGTTAGCTGAGTTCTTGTCATATGCGACCTTAAATGTGTTGAGTTATGTTTCCTCATACCCATTTTGAGGAGAAATATAATCATAAATAGATACTGAATTTGTCAAAACATTTTATGGGACTTTTGAGGTTACCATATAATTTTTATTTTTCAATTTGTTAGTTTGGTGTATCATATTGATAAATTTCTGGGTGATGAATCACTTTTGCATCAGTGGGATAAAAGGGACTTAATCATACTATATAATTCTTTTAATGTTTTGTTTGCTTTGCTAATATTTATTGATGTTTTTTCACGTATGCTTATCAGTAGTATTTAAACTGTAATTTTATGAGATATTTGTTCCTGTTTTAGTAATAGTGTGATACAGAAAGGTGGGGTAGGAAACCTTCTTTCCTTTGCAAATTTTTTGAATTCTCTGAGAAGTATAGGTGATAACTCTTCTGTATATGTTTGGCAGAAGTCACCTGTGAAACTGTCAAGTCCTGGAATTTTGTTTCTTGGGAGATTTTGTTTAATTACTTATTCAATTTCATTAGTGATAATCAGTTAATATTTTCTATTTCTCATTCCATTTTGGAGATTAGATCTTTCTAGGAAATTGTCCATTTCTTCTAGGGATTCCATTTTAATTGGCATATAATTTGTTGTATCATCTTATGATGCTTTCTTTTCCATTGACATAAGCTGTAACTTCTCATATATTTTGCAGCTTTTTAACCGGCATTCTCTTTTTTGCTCATGAGTCTCATTAAAGTTTATCAGTTTTATTTATCTTTCAAAGGCCATTATGTAGTTTCTTTAGATATTTCTACTTTTAATCTTTATTTTATGTATTTATGTTCCAAACTATCAGCTTTCTTTCTTTCTACTAACAAGTTTGTTTATTATTTTGCATCATCTTTTGTTTGTAAGATTATGTTATAAGAGATAGATATTTCTTATTTGTATAAGTGGGATTGTTTTCCTATAAGCATCCCTATTAATACTGCTTTTGCTATATCTCAAGGTCTTTGTTTTTGTTGTTATATTTCTTTTTGTATTTTTTTATTTATGCAGCAATCCATTGCTTGTTTAATGTTGTATGATTTATCCTCCACACTTTACAATTTTTCTCATGTTTTTCTTTTTAGTAAATTGCTATTCTCACAGAATCCATATGTTTCTTCACAAAACAAGGAGAAAAATAATAAAATTTACACTAAATTCTGAAAGGCACAAATTTTCAAAAATTATCCTTGAAAAATGAACAAAGCTGTGAGTATTATCCTCCCTGACTTTAGAACATACTACAAAGCTACAGTAATCAAAACATCAAAATATGTCACTAATAGAGTCACAAAGATCAATGGAACAAAATAAAGAGCCCTAAAATAAACACACACACATATGGTCAATTAGTCTATAATGAAGGAGGCAAGAGTATACAATGGAAAAAAGGCAGTCTCTTCAACAAGTAGTTTTGGGAAAACTGGAAATTACATGTAAAAGGTAAATGGAAGAGCCCTTCTTTCCATAGAATACAAAATAAAATAGAAATGGATTAATTTCCTAAATGTAAAACTTGAAACTGTACAATCTCTGAAAAAAACAGGAGCAGAAGTGCCTTTGTGATAAATCTTTGCAATATGTATTTTTGATCTATCTACTAAGTAACAAAAAAAGGAAAACTAACAATAACTTTTTAATTATACTGAGGAAAAAATAGATGTAATATGGGATACAGTGATTCCACTTCTTGTATAATTGTGAAATGCAAAACCATTTGCAGAGCAAAGGAAACCTTCAGCAGGACTACGACAATACACAGAATAGAAGGAAGTTTCATACTATGAAACCAACAAGGTGTTAATATCCATTATGTATATATAGCATATTAAACTCATTATTTAAAAAAAAAATACCACAACTTAAAAACAGTTGAAGGATCTTCATGGAAACTTTTCAAAAACAGACATGTGGATGATTTTCATGTACATAAAAAGAAACATAATGTTGCTATTAATTAAGAAACCATAAATCAATACCAGAATGAATTATAATCTCACAGCAACCAAAATGGCTATTAAAAAATTCTTCAAATGACAAACATTAATATGAATGTCAATAAAAGGGAACCCAGGTACACTGTTGGTGGAAATATAAATTGATGCATCCACTATTAAAAAACTGTGGACAGTGCTAAGGAAACTAGAAATAGGAATATTATATGTAGCCACAATTCCAGTTTTTGTTATAAATCTGATAAAAATGAAAACATTAAATTTAAAGGATATATTACCCCCAACGTTCTTAACATCTTTATTTATAATAGCCAAGGATAGAAGCACAAATCAACTGCCCATCAACAGATGATTGACAGAGATAGATGTGAGATATAGATAACATAATAAAAACTTAGTCATTGTCATATCAAAAAATAAAATTCTGCCATTTGGAACAATGTGACTGGACCCAGATAGTGTTGCATATAGCAAAATAAGTCATACAGAGAAAAACACTCTATGTTACCACTTTCATGAGGAAACTAAATGTATAAGAGAAATTATCATAAAAAAACAGAAACAGAATCATATATATATGTGTAGTGTACCAAGTAGTGGTTTCCACTGGGGACAGGGAAGAAGGATGGGGAATACAGAAATATGCAAGCTACTAATAATAACTTAGAGAACCAACAGGGCTATATTTACTGCACAGAGAAATATTTTAATAATTTAACTGATTTTAAAGAGATTATAGGCATATATTATACTAAAATGTGCATGCATGTGGGAAAATATTGAAGAAAACACCCAGGAAAAACAAAGTATTTTGTAGTACTCTGATATTAAGGGAGGTGATTAGTTCACTTTCTTTGCTCTTCTTATAATGTACTTATTAGAATTTAAGATTTTAAACGTAAAATCATATTCTTTGAGAAGAGTGTCATAAGTTTCAACTATTTCTGTCTCTCCCCTTAAATCTACAGTCAGTGAAACGATCACATCTCAAGAAAAATAACTACAACACAAAACAATACTCCAGAACACATGTGTACAGCTGAAGTTTGGTGGGCTAAAACACATAAAGTTGGCTGAACTGAGGGAAGAGCAGAGTTGGTGCCTGTGACCATGGTCCACTTACTAGGGTTTCTGAGCCCAGAGTTTCAGAGTTCTCAGTAGAATCAGGGTCTCATTGGTTCACACAGCATCAGCCTCCAACTGCACCAGTACTCATGGTCACAGGTAACTTGGAGGGAGCCAAAATGGAGACAGAATTTCCAACCTTTTGACACTCAGACATTCATGACACTCTCTCTACTTCCCATTCACAGTGGGGGAGACAATGTACCTTGAAACATTGGACATGGCAAAGGCAGTTGCCTGAGTTCAACTACCCATCTGTCTTTACACCTTTCCTCAATGTGTGCACTGTGTCTTAAGGGATATCAGATAAAAGGAAGGGTTCACCGGCCAAGTGACAACGGTGGCATTAACTACCAGAGAAGTCTAAGAAGTGACAATGTAAACAATCTTTTATCCAGACAGTAGCGACTAGAATGTGCCATTTTGAAATATTTTCAGAGGTAGCTCAGTTAAGCAAAACCAAAAATTGTGCAATATTGCAAACTACCAGAAAACAAAAGCAAGGACGCCAAATCCCAATCTGGTTTTTAGTGTCATCAGAGAAATAATTTACCAGGACCATGACCAATCACAGTAACATTATAGGGCTCGCACACCCACAGATACACACACACAGACACTGACACAGACAAAGACACACATGCACAGGCAAATGCATACACACACACACACACACACGCACACAAACATCAACACTGCAGCAAACAAATTTAAAGTCATGGAATATTGCCGTATAACTAATAGAGAATCCAAAGAGATGCCATACAAAAACTCAATACAAAAAACAAAACTCAGAAAGCAGTTTAGTGAGCTCAGGAATAAAATAAATGTTCATAATGTATACATTACCTAAGAGACTGAAACTATGAAACAACCAAACATTATTGGAGGACCACATGAACTTAATAAGTGATATGAAGAATGCAACAGAAAGTATTGGATGAAGACTCTCTTGTGGAAGAGAGATTAGCAAACTCACAAATACAAAACAAGAAATGATAGGAGAGGGCAGAGATTCAAGATATTAAAAAGTGAGGATATTCTACAATAGCCATCAGACTTCTTCAGGAAGTGCATATTAGAGTGAAATCCTGGAGGGAGAAGAAAGTTAGAAGACAGTTGATGGTTTATTTAAAGTTGATATAGTTGATAACTTCCTTAACCTGGGTAAGGAACTGATATACAAGTCCGTGAGCCAACAAAACACCAATAACTTTAAGACAATGGGACCTTCTTCAAGATACGTCATCTGCAAATTGGCAAGTCAATGACAGAGTAAAATTTTAAAAGCAGCCAAGAAAAGTTATGTTAATCTACATAGAAACCCCCATTAGGCTATCAGCAGATTGCTGAGCAGAAAACATAAGCCGAGGGTAATTATAAAGACATTTTCAAACTACTGAAATAAGAAATCTCCCACCCAAGAATACTCTAACTTGCACAGTTATCACTTATTTGTAAAGTGAAAATAAGGACTTTACCAGACAAAGAAACCTGAATGAGATGTAAAAAACAAAACCTAGACACCTTACAAGAGGTTCAGGAAAGAGCTATTCTAAGAAAAATAAAATGGCAAATATACGCAAAATATTGAACAAAATACTAAGCAAAGACCATGAGAATGTTGCAACTGTTTCCTTAGGTATGTTTTTAAATGCTTCTATTTTATATGATTTAAAGAGAGAAAAATAGTAATTCACTTGCAATAAATATAGGTACATCAATCTGGTAACATGTTAAAACAGAAATAGAAATAATTTGAGTCAGTATTCATAAAAGGTAAAGACTAAAATTGAAACAATATTAAAGGAAGATGCTATCAGCAGAAAAAGGACTAAATTATACATGAGATGTTTTATTTTTAATTGAAGAACAGTAGATGTACTATATTGTGTAGTTTCTGATGTACAGTATAGTGACTCCAACCACTTTTTAGATTAGATTGCATTATAAATTATTACAGTAATTGTAACATACAATTATTTTAAGTTATTGCTTGTAATTCCCTGATCTATACAGATTATCCTTGATGCTTATCTCCTTTTTGTATACTACTTTTTATCTCTCAGTGTCCTACCATTAAATTGTCTTTCCCTTCCCCTTTGGTAAATATAAATTATTTCCCATATCTTTCAGTCTTGTCTATCTAATCTCTCTATCTCTCTATGATGTCTCTATCTATCTATCTATCTATCTATCTATCTATCTATCTATCTATCAATCTAACTGTCTAGCTATATGTCTATCTATCATGTGTCTATGTATCTATCCTTCTATGTATCTACTTATCTGTCATCTATCAACAGATATCTATATATAGATGTACACATATATTTGTTATTCTTTAGATTCCACATATATTTCATATTATATACTTTTGTCTTTGTCTAAGTTACTTCACCAAGCACAATATTTACTAGGTCCAATCATGATGCTGAAATAACCATGTGTTATACTTTTTCATGGCTGAGTAATATTCCATTGCATATTTCCAGAATCATCATATGTTCTTAAGTCCATAGTCTACTGTGGACACTTGGATTGCTTCCCTGTCTTGCATATTATAAACAGTACAGTTGTGAACATTGGTTTTACTCATTTAGGGTTTCTTCTCCAGATATTTCCAAGGAGAGGTGTTAGTGTTTCATATGGTAGTTCTGTTTTAGGTGTTAAAAAAATCTGAATATTGTTTTAAAAAAAAGTTCTACAAATTTACATTCCTACCAAGTGTATACAAGTGATTTGTTTCTTCAAAGTCATCTCCAACAGTTTCTATTTTACGACTTTTTGATAATAGCCATTTGACCAGTGTGAAGTGATACCTCATTGTGGTTTTGAACTGCTATTAACTAATAATTAGTAATGTTGAGCATTTTTATCACTAGCATGTTACTTATCTGTAGGTTTGCTTTGGAAAAATATTAACTCAGGTACTCTGCTCTTTTTTTGATTGGGTTTTTGTTTTTCACATTAAGTTGTGTAACCTAAATCCATGTTACATCTATTAACTTGCATCTATTATCCCCTGGTCACTTGCATTATTTGCAAATATGTTCTCCAATTACACAGGCAGTGTTTTCATTTCATTCAAATTTTCCTTATCTGTGCAGAAGTTTTCAAGTTTATTTAGGTCTCACTTGCTTATTTTTGCTTTTATTTCTTTTGCCTTAGGAGACTGAAACAAGAAAATATTCCTGTGATATATATCCTATAGTGTATCACCTATATCCCCTTCTAGAAGTTTTATAGTATCAAGTCTTACATTTAGGTCCTTAATACACTTGGAGTTTATTTTTGTATATGATGTCAGGGAATGCTCTCATTTCACTGTTTTACATGTAGATGTCCAGGTTTCCAAACACCATCCATTGACAAGACTGTCTTTTCTCCATTGTGTACTCTTGCCTCATTTATCATTTATTCAGTGCTCATAGGTGTGTGGAATTATTTCTAGGCTCTCTATCTGATTTTATTGATTATACCTCTGTGCCAATGCCATGCAGCTTTTATTACTGTAGCTTTTTACTATAGTAAGGAATCTGGGAGGTTTATTCCTCCAGATTTGTTGTCTTTACTCAAGATCATTTTGACAATTTTTAATGGTTTCATGTAAAACTTAGAGTTATTTATTTTCTGGTTCTGTGGGAAATACTACAGCTTCATAACAGGAATTGCACTAAATCTGTAGGTTTCTTTGTGCAGTTCGGCCATGTTAACAATATTAACTCTTTCAATCCAAGAGCACAAGACATCATTCCATTTTATTGAAACATTTTTAATTTCTTTGTCAATGTTTTTTAATTTTCAGTGTTTAGATCTTTCATATATGTGGTTACATTTATTCCAAGATATTCGGGAGACTGGGATTTTAAATAGTATTGCTTTCAACGTCCATTTTAGGGTATCTCATGATTAACGTGTAGAAATGCAGAGACAACTTTACATTAATATTGTACCCTGCTCCCTTGTTGAAATAACTTATTGTTGATATTAGTCTGTGTGGAGAACTTAGGACTCAATGTAAATTGTTATGTCATCAGTACTGGTGCAAACTTTGCTCTTTCTTTCCATTTTGCATTTCTTTTTCTTCTTTTTCTTTCCTTTTCCTTTCTTCTTTTACTATGGAACAGAAGTGCTGAGAGTAGGAATCCTTGTCTTATTCCTGAATTTACCCAGAAGGCTTTCAGCTTTTCCCCTAAGTATTATAAATTGTTATAAGTGACCTATAGTATGTTGAGAGATGTTCCCATTATAATCTCTTTCATGAGAGTTCTGATTATGAATGTATGTTGAATTTTGTCTAATGCTTTTTCTGTGTGTATTGACATGGTCCTGTGAATTTTGTACTTCCTTTATAAAATATGTGTCATGCTGTTTTACTTGTGTATGTTGAAACATCCCTGTGACTCTGGACGGAGTCCAACTAATCATCGTGTATAATAAATTCTATGTATTGCTGGATTAATTTGTTGATGTTTTGTTGAGAATTTTTTAATGTATATTCATCAAGGATATTGGCTTTACATTTTCATTTCTTTTTTTTGTTAGTGTCTTTGACTGGTTTTGTTATCATGTTATTAGTGGTCTCATAGAATAAATTTGGGAATTTTCCTTCCTAATACATTTTTTGAAATAGTTTAGAGGAAAGAGGTTTTAGTGAAGACATCCAGGCATTTTGTTCAAAGGATGTTTTTAAAACTATAGATTTTATTTAAATTATGCTGATTGCTCTTTTCAAGTTTTCAGTTTTCTTTTTATTCAGTGTTGACAGGCTGTACTTTTAAAGAAATTTGTCCATTTCTTTAAGGTCATCCAGTTAGTTGTCACGTAACTGCTCAGAGTGATTTCATAATCTTTGTTTGCATTTCTGTACTATCAGAAATTATTTCTAACATTTCATTTCTTATTTTGTTTGGGTTGACTCTGTATTTCTTTATAATCCTGGCTAAATGCTTATCAATTTGTTAATATTTTTAAGAAAAAAACTGTTGATTTTATGAATTTTTATTTAATTTTTAATATTTATTTTATTTATTTTCAACCTAATCATTAAACTTTACTCACTCTACTGTCTTTGTGTTTTGTTTATTCTTATATCTATTTATTTTGGCTGGTTAACATTTTCCTTTGTGTGAGGTTTTTCTTTTTCCTTGGAGAAGCCCTCAATTTTTCTAAACTTCCTTCTTAGATTTGCTTTGCTGCATCCCATATATATGATAAAGCTGTGTTTTCATTGTAATTTGTCTTCAGGTATGATTTTATTACCTCTTTGTTTTCATCATTGACCTTGTTTTATTTTATTTTTTAAAGGATGAGGCTTAATCTCATATTTGTGCTTATCTTGTTCTTCTTTCTAGAGTTGATGCATATTTCCATAATTTTATGTATGGAGAAATATTTGCTGTAATCTGTATTTGCTTAAAGTTCCTGAGGCTCAATTTATGACATAATATGTGGTTAATTCCTTAGATAACATCCTGAGCACACTTGAGAAGTTTATGTGTTCTCCTTTTCTGATGCAATGTCCAATACCTGAGTTAGGTTCAAATGACCTAATATGCCATTAATACCTCTGTTTCCTTACAGATATTCTTTTGTGATGATATGGCCATCAGAATAGTGAGTTGTTCAACACATCTACTATTATTGTTTTATAATAAATTAATTCCTTCATGTCTAATATTTCTTTTTATTCTTAGGATCTACAGTGTTGGGTCCATATATAATTTAATGAGTGTAATACTGTATTTTTATATTGATCTCTTTTTTTATATAATCTCATATTTCACTTTCACTGGGGCCCTTATTTTAAAACGTATTTTGTATGAGTTGAGCACTGCAAACTGCACTTTCTTGTCATTTCCATGAAACATCTTTTCCATCTATTTACTGATTGTGTTTAACTTCCACCATAAAGTGAGACTTTTTGTGGGGGATGCGAAGATGGTTGAGAAGAATGATGCTCGTAGCTCACATTTTCCCACAAATTCATCAAGACTCACATCCACAGACCTACTCAACTAACCAGAGAACCTGCAGTACTATGATAGAACATTGTCCTCTTCAAAGATAAAGATGCAAAAAATCTGGTAAAAAAAATGAATTAAGAAGAAAAGGCAAAACAGATTGGGACAGGTCCCAAAAGGTAAAGATGCAAAAAATCTGGAAGAAGACAATGAAGAAAGAAAGAAGAAAAGGCAAAACAGATTGGGACAGGTCCCATAGTGAGGGAGCAGCAAAGAAGGACTGGTGCTCATTCACTGAGTTTCCCCTCTCCAACTGAGAGGTCGGCAGGATGGAGGAGGAGCCTTCAAGAATTGAACCTCTATATGTTATAAGTTGACTGACAGTACTAAGTTAAACAGGCACAGAGGATCCCTATGACACCAAGCCCAAGAGGCAACCTGGCAGCTGGGGGCAGGGCCATGCTGCCCGACCTGGGTGGAAGATGATGATGGTTGCACTGAGGCAGCCCAGGGGAATGGAGGGGGCTGTGTGCCATTGCTGTGGTTGCAAAGGGAAAACAACCTGGGCCCTCCATTAAACAACAAGGCAGACTAGCCCTGTGAGGGGAAAGGTGCATTCCGAATCTCTGAAAATCCACAAAAGTATCTAGGACAAGAGACCTGGGGTTCAGACACAGCCACCATAGCCTCTGGTGCTTTACACCCTGGCAGCAGCGAGAGCAAAACCTCCATTCACTCCTAAGGACTTAGCAGCCTTAAGCGCCTAATGGGGACTTGTCTACAGTCTGAGACATATAAGATATTACTGTCCTATTCCCTCAGAGAACTTGCTCTGACAATGCAAACAAGGAGCTGGGTTTTGACCCAGACCAGTGACAGGGCACATAGCTGTGGAGAGACCGGCACCCTGAGGGGGCTGATGGCCCGCCAAATTTTGGGCTGTAATGCAGCCCCTGACCATGTGGCTGGGAGAGGGCTTGATGCCCACTACTGCCTGGTCAGTCTGAAACATGTGACTGAGGTATCAGTCAGGGCAGTGACAAGACAGCCCAGAGTAAAGAGAGCTGCTCCGGAACCAGTGTTGGGAGTAGGAGTGTTCTGCTTGCTGACAGACCCTGGGAGCTGCACAGATGTGGGCTCCAATGGAGGGCTTCTGGAAAAAGCAAGATGAGCTTCCAAACCAGGATGAATACAGAAAGAGTTCACATTAACAGTACACAGTATCCAGGACACTCTGACCACCCCCTTGTTTTAATCTGTTTTTACCTATTCCATTTTCTATTATCCTATTAATTATTATTTCTTGGGCACTTGTATACACCCCCCTTTTAAATCCCAGTTAAATTTATAAAAATAATTTTATTATTATTATCATTTTTCAAAACTCTGTTTCAGCTTGTTCTTCTATTATGTATTATACAATGTTTTCAAACATTTATTACCACTTCTTTAAAATTCTTTGTCTCTCTCTCTCTCTTTTCTCTTTCTTAGTTGTATTACTACATAGGCATTAGGTAGATAAACTCCTTTAGGACCACAGTAGTTAACATATACTCCATAAACCACAGTGTCAGAGAGGTAGGAGCAAGATATAGAAGCAGACAAACCATTCCCAATTAAAAGAACAAGAGAAATCCCCTGAAAGTGTGATCAGTGAAATAGACATCAATATCATACTAGATCGAGATTTCAAAAGAGGAGTGATCAAATTACTGGAGGAAATAAAAGATAGTGTTTAGAGATGTAAAATATGTTAAAAATGAAATGGAAGCTATAAAGAAGAGCCGAGTAGAATAGGAAAACCCGTTGACTGAGATGAGGAATGATCTAAAGGTGTTGCAAAGCTGACTAGATAATGCAGAGGAATGAATTAGTGATCTAGAAGACAGGAAAATAGAAAGCACCCAATCAGAACAGCTACATGAGAAACAACAAGAATCAAATTAAAAAAGCACAAGAGACCTATGGGATAATAGAAAGCATGCCAAATTTGGCGTGGTAGAAGTCCCAGAAGAGGAGGGAAGATCAAAGTAGATTGCAAAGGTGTTTGAAAAAATCATGACTGAGAACTTCCCAAACTTAAAGAAGGAATCAGATATCCACGTACAGGAAGCTCAGAGTGTCCCAGACAGGAAGAACTCAAACCCACAGCAAGACATATAATAAAGATGGCCAGATTCAAGGATAAATAAATGATTCTAAAGGCAGCAAGTGAATCTCAAACAGAGAGTTACAAGGAAATCCCCATAAGGCTCACAGCTGATTTCACAAAACAAATACTACAGAACAGAAGGGAGTGGCAAGATAAATTCAAAGTCCTGAATGAAAACAATTATATACATTAGGATACTTTAACCATCAAGGCTATACTCTATGATAGAAGAAGACATAAAAGATTTCACAGACAAAAAAAGCTACAAGAGTTTAGCAACACTAGACCCATGCTAAAAGATATATTGAAAGTTCTACTCTAAAAAGAAAAGCAGCAGGATGCTACAGAAATGTGAAACTCACAGCTGGAAAAGAGATAACTCATAAGCTACTAATAAAATAAACACAAAATTTTAAAACAAGACGTAGAAATCATTGAGAGTGGGAGAGGAAGGCAGGAAAATAGAGAATTTTTCTGGGGGTCTTTCATTTTAAAATATTTTGTTCTTGGTAGGATGGTTTTGAGATCATGTTACTATCAGTTTAATAAAATCATTTATAGTAATGGTCTAATAGACTGTATAAAAGGGCAAAAACAAGACAAAAACATATTCAGGGAGTCACTAAAACTAAATAAAATTCATGATAATACAAAGGAAAATGACCAAACCAGAAAAGGAAGATTAAATGAACAAAGAGGAAACAACAAATCAACTGGAAAGATAAGGTCAAAATGGCAATAAACACAAACATATCATCGATTATTATAAATGTTAATGGACTAAATGCTCCAGTCAATGTCATTGAGTTGCAGGCTGGATAATAAAGCAAGAACCTTCAATATGCTGCATACAAGGGACCCACTTCAGCGAGAAGGGAACATATGGATTGAGAGTGAAAGGATGGATAAGGGTATTCCATACAAATGGAAAAGCCAAAAAGCAGGTGTTGCAGTACTGAATTCAGACAAAAGACTCTAAAACAAAGGTCATAAAGAAAGATAAAGAAGGACATTTTATAATAATTGATGGAGTGATACAAGATGAGGCTAGCACACTCGTTAATACATAGGCAACAAATAGAAGACTACCTAAGTACATGAAATAATTAATGACAGATATAAAGGGGGATAGTGATGGGATTCTAATTATTGTTGGAGATTTCAACACTGCATTAACATCACTGGACAGATCATCGAGATCAAAAATAACTTAAGCAACAGAGAAGTTAAATGATACAACAGAAATATTACACTTGGTGGATATTTTCAGAGCATTGTACCCCCCACAAAATAGTACAAACATTCTTTTCAAGTGCACGTGGAAGTTTTCCATGATTCATCATATACTTGGGCATAAAAGAAACCTCAGCAACTTTAAGAAGATAGAAATTACCTCAAGCATCTTTACTGACCAGAATGCCATGAAGCTAGAAATCAACAACAGAGAAACAAAGGAGAACAAAAGGAAAACATGGGGATTAAACAATATGTTATTAAAAAATTATGGGTCAAAAAAGAAATCAAAGCTGAAATGAAAATTTACCATGGGACAAAAGAAAATGAAAGCAAAACCACACAAAATTTATGGGACACAGCAAAAGTAGTGTTGAGAGGGGAGTTTATAGCAATAAAGGCCTCAGAAATGAAGAACAACCACAAATAAACAATTTAACCTATCAGGAGAATGAACTAGAAAAAGAAGAAAAAAATACCCAAAGGCAGCAGAAGGAAGGAAATCATAAATATTGGGGAGGAAATAAATAAAATAGAGTTTAAAATGACCATAGGAAAAATTCAACCAATCCAAAGGCTGGTTTGTCTAAAAAGTAAGTATAAAGGACAAACCACAGGCCAAACTCAAAAACAAGAAAAGAGAGACAGCACAAATTGCCAAAATATGAAAGGAGAATGTAGAATTTACAACTAATAAAATAGAAATACAGAATATCATATGAGAATATTATGAAAAGTATATTGAACCATACTTTATAACCTAGAGGAGATGGACAAGTTTCTGGAAACATTCTGTGCACCAAGACTGAATCAAGAAGAAACTGACCCCTTGAACAAGCAGAGCACTAGAAATGAAATCAAAATAGCAATATAAAACCTCCCTACAAATAACAGTCCAGGACCGGACGGCTTCACTATGGAATTCTACCAAACATGCATAGAAGAACTCATACCTGTCCTTCTCAAACTCTTCCAGAAAATTGAAAAAGAAGGAATACTCCCAAAGTCATTCTATGAAGCCACAATCACCCTGATACCACAACCAGGCAAACACAATACCAAACAACACAATTATTAGCCAATATCACTGATGAATACAGACGCCAATATCCTCACCAAAATAGTAGCGAAAAGAAGCCAAAAACACAGAAAAAATTATACATTATGACCAAGTGGGGATCATGCCAGGGACACAAGGGTGGTCCAACATATGCAAATTAATCAATGTAATACAGCACGTCAACAAGAGAAAGGACCAAAACCGCATGATCATCTCAATAGATGCAGGAAAAGCATTTGATAAAATTCAACACACACTTATGATAAAAAATCTCACCAAATTGGGCATAGAGGCAACATATCTCAGCATCATAAGAGCTATAGATTACAAACCTACAGCCAGCATTGTACTGAATGGTGAGAAAATAAAAATCTTCACACTAAAATCTGGGACAGTAAAAGGATGCACACTATCACCATTCTGACTCAAATAGTCTGGGAAGACCTAGCCACAGTAATCAAACAAGAGAAAGAGTTAAAATGATTGCAAATTTGAAAGTAAGTGGTAAAAGTCTCACTATATGCAGAAAATATGTTACTATATATAGAAAACCGTACAAGATCCAGGCAAAAACTACTACAGCTGATCGAAGAATTCAGCAATGTAGCAGGTTACAAGATTAAGTTTAAAAAATCAGTGGCATTTCTTAACGCTAATGATTCAGATAATACTATAGAACTACAGTCAACATGACAGCATTGTATTGGTAGGAAATGATACATACAGTCCAACGGAACAGAATTGAGAGCCAGAAATAATCCCACAAACTTTTGGTCAATTAATCTTTGACAAAGGAGGCAAGAAAATACAATGGAAGAGAGACAATCCCTTCAGCAACTGATGTTGGGAAAACTGGACAGCAGCATGTAAATCAATGAACGTAAAACACTCCCAATGAAGCTAGAACACCATACACAAAAATAAACTCAAAATGGATCAAAGACTTATACATAAGACAAGATACAATAAACTTCCTATTGGAAAATATAGGCAAAACAGTATCTGACATACGTCTCATAAATTTTCTTCTAGAAAAAATAAAAGCAAGGATAAACAAATGAGACCTAATGAAACTTACAAGCTTCTGCACAGCAAAGAAACTGGAAGTAAAACAAAAATACAAATTAAGGAATGGGAAAATATCTGAACATGAAACCGACAAAGGCTTGATCTCCAGAGTATATAAGCAGCACATCCAACTGAATAAGAAAACATAAATCACCCAATGCAAAAATTGGCAGAAGACCTAAACAAGCAATTTTCCAAGGAAGACATACAAATGATCAAAAGACACATCAGAAAATGCTCAATATCACTGATTATCAGAGAAATACAAATCAAAACTACAAAGAGGTATCACCTCACACCAATCAGAATGGCCATCATTCTTAAATCACAATGACAAATGCTGGAGTTTCTGTGGAGAATAGGGAATCTTCCTTCACTGCTGGTGGCAATGCAGATTGGTGCAGCCACTGTGGAAAACAGGATGAAGATTCCTCAAAAACCTAGGAATAGGCTTACCATATGACCCAGAAAACCTACTCCTGGCCATAAATCATGAAGGAACCCTAGTTCTGGATGACACCTGTACCCCAATATTTATAGCCAGCAATATTTACAATAGCCAAGACATAGAAACAGCCTAAATATCCATCGACAGTTGACTAGATAAAGAAGAGGTGGTATATTTATACAATGGAATACTGGTCAGCCATATAAAGCGAAAACATTACGCCATTTTCAGCAACATGGATGGTCCAGGAGAAAATCAGTCTAAGTGAAGTAAGCCAGAAAGAGAAAGTAATATACCTTATGATATGGCTCATCAGTGGAATCAAATAAACAAGCAAAACAAAACAAAAAAAGCACAAATACAGAACAGAAATAGACATGCAGATGTAGAATACAAGCTTTTGTTAGCCAAGGGGGCGGGGTGTGGGAAGGGATAGACTAGGAGGTCTAAATTTTATAATAGATAAACAGGATTGTACTGTATAGCACAGGGAAATATATAAAAGTTCTTATGGAAGCCCACAGTGGAAAAAATGGGACAAAAAATGTATTTTTGTTCATTGCAACTGCAAAACTGTGCTCTACACTGGGATTGGAGACAATTTTGTAAATGACAGTAAATCGATGAAAATTTAAAAAAATTAAAAAAAAATGATCCTAAATATTACAGGTGTAAATATACATTAGAGACAAAAAGAAAACTATGCAAAAGAGCAGTAAAACCAAAGATTATTTTTGTTTTTTTTAAGATAAGCAAAATAAAAAAAACCTCTAGGTAGGTGCATCATGAAGAATAAAGAGATACCCCAAAGAAATTAAGTAAGGAATAAAAGAAGAGAAATAACAATTGTTACCTCAGATATACAAAAAGGATCATTTTGTCAACACTTACATTCGAATAATCTTGACAACTTTGAAGAAATATACAAATGTCTAGAAAGAGACAGAAATAAGGAGAAACAAATAATTTGAACAAACTATTTTCTAGAAGAAAGTATCTGCATTTAAAAAAATCATTAAATAGAAGTGCAGATTTAAACAAATTGTGTGGAGAACAAAAATACAAAGCATAACTTATACTCTTCAAATTATTCAAAAATAGTGAAGATGTGGGAAACTCCCAAATTAATCCTATGAAGAATTTATCACCCTGATAGCAAAGCCAACAAACAAACTACAGGCAAAGGGAACTTCAAGACAATAAATTTGACAGATTTTGATGCAAAAATTCTACAAAATATTATTAGCAAACTAAATCCAGCAATGCCAAAAATCAATCATACACCATGATCAACTTGGACTCATGGCAGGGTCACAAGAGAGGTTCAACATGCACAAATCAATCAGTTTGATACACCACGCTAACAAAAGTAAAAGAGAAAATGATGTGGTCATCACAAAAAATACATAAAACGTATTTCAGAAAATTGAACATTTTATTCATTAAAACAGCAACAACAGCAACAACAACAACAACAACAATAGGAACAACAACAGAAGACTCTTACCAAAGTAGGATTCAGGAAACATATCTCAACATAACTAAAGTCATTACTTACAAACCCACAGACAATATAGTATACAAAAGTGAATAACTGAAAGCCAAATTAAGGAATAAGACAAGGATGCCCAATCTCACCATTTCTATAATACACAGTATGGGAAGTCCTAGTAACAGCAATAGGACAAGAAAAAAAGTTATTCAAGTTGAATTGAATGCAGTAAAACTGTTATTATTTTAGATGACATGATAATCTATATAGAGATCCCTAAAGATTCTCCACACCAGAACAACTAAAACTAATAAAGACATTTAGCAAAGTAGCATGATTCATGATTAATATAAAAAACTGTCACATTTCTTTACACTAACAATAAAATATTCCATTATTTTAAAAAATCCATATGAAATCAGATCAAAAC
The DNA here is from genome assembly GCF_048564905.1 of Vicugna pacos. NCBI lineage: Eukaryota > Metazoa > Chordata > Mammalia > Artiodactyla > Camelidae > Vicugna > Vicugna pacos. The sequence goes on from NW_027328741.1 coordinate 9,883,207, forward strand.
ATGAAAAACCTCAGGAAAATCCAACATAATAAAATCTATAGGACACTTATAAAGAAATTTGAAGATGATGCAAAGAAATGGAAAGAAATCTCAAGGTCTTCGTTTAGAGGAATTAATATTGTTAAAATATACATACTACAAAATATGTCTACAGATACAAATTGATTCAGATCGAACTACATGATATTTTCCACAGAACTAAAAACAGTCCTATGATTTGAATGGATCTTAAAAAGGACCAGAACTGCAAAAGAAACAATGAGGAAAAAGAACAAAGTTGGATTCATAACCCATAACCCTTCCAGATCTCAGACTATATTACAAAAATTCAGCAATCAAAACAGCACAATACTGGAAAAGAAACAAACATCTATATCACTGGAAAAGAACACAGATGCAGGAATAAAACATCACAACTATGGTCAACTAAAATATGACAAAGGAAACAAAAATATACAATGCCTTAAAGACAGTCTCCAGCAAGTGATGTTGAGAAAGCTAGACAGCCACATGAAAATCAATGAAATTAGAACAATCCCTCACACTGTACAAGAATAAATTAAAAATGTTTTAAATATATGAATCTAATGCGTGACACAATAAAACTTCTGGAATGAATCATAGGTTAAACAAAACAAAAATTGTAGCAAAATTTACTTATGTCACACTCCCAAGCTGAAAACAATAAAGTTAAAATAAACAAGTAGGTCCTAATTAAACTTAAAACTTCTACACAGAAAAATAAACAGAATCAATAGATGAGCTTCCAAATGGGAGAAAACATTAGGAAACATTGCAATCAACAAGAGGCTAATTCCTAAAATACACAGAATGTTCATGCAACACCGTTTTGAAAATCTACAAACAACTCAGCCAGAAAATGAGCAGAAGACAATTCTCAAAAAGAGACACACAGATGACAAACAGGAATATAAAAACGTGCTCACAATGCAAATCATTATACAAAGACAAGACAAAAATAAAATAATGTTTTACCTCACACTAGCGAGAAGGGCTGTCATTAAAATGTCTACAAATAATAAAGACTGGGGAAGGTTGTGGAGAAACAGGGACTTTCCAATGCTGTTGGTGGGAAATAAAATTGGTGAAACAACTTTGGAAACAGTATGGAAGTTCCTTCGAATAATAAAAATAGACCTATCATATGACACAGCAATCCCATTCATGGGCACATAAAGCATAAAACATGAAATTAAAGAATCCTAGGGTAAAACATAAGAAGTACACTCTGATATTGGACTTAATTTGATTCTGCATATGCCTCCTCTGTCAAGGAAAGCAGAAATAAAACTAACAAAATAAGATTGTGTCACACTAAACAGATTTACACTGCAGAAGAAATGATCAATAAAATTAACAGTCAACCAACACAATGGTAGAATATATTTTTAAGTGATAATTTACAATCAAGTGTTAATATCCAAAATATATGGCAAATTCTTACCCCAAAACAACATAAAAAAGAGCAAACAATCCAATTTAAAAAAAGTCCATAGGAACTAAATAGATAGATCTGAATCAATTTTCTGTAGAAAACATAGAGTAGGCTTTATGACACATAAAAATGTGTTCAGAGTTACAAATTATTAGGAAAGTCATAAACCTAATATGAGACAAGACCTCACACTTTTCAGAAGGCTCTCATCAAAAAGAAAACAAATAGATGTTGGTGAGATTGTGGAGAAAAAGGAACAGCGTGTACACTGTTGATAGGAATGCAAAGTATTGATTCCATTGCATATATACATCAAATTTTCTTCATCCAGTTTTCTGTCAAGGGATGTTGGGTTTGTAGGCCCCTGTCTGAAGGCTCTAGAAAATAAGCCCTTGGGCTGAACTGATAAACAAGCTGTGAGGAATGTCACGTATCCAGGCTGGATAAGTAATGGCCTACTCAATGTATCCAGTATGGAAAGCTGGATAGCCTATGCTGGGTAAGATCGTCAGAGGAGGACAACCTAAGACAGGCAAAGCCGGCTGGATAAGAGATGGCCTACTTAATGAAGATCCGTGGTGAACTTTAAAACAATTCTTGATCATTTAACATCCTGCGCTTACTGCAGGAGCATGGGAACATAAATAGCTTAAGATTATTAACATTGTTATAACCTAGATTATATGTGTGGCATTGTGCATGTCCTATATAAACCCTTCTTCTAAGAATCAAAAAACAGAGAACTGCTTCGCTTCTATCCACACAGTGTTTGTGTGTAAATTATATCGTGCCACTGACAGGGTTAATTTAATTTGTTGGGAGTATCTTAAAAGGATGTTGTATTATATACAATGCTCTTTCCGCACTTATTGTGATGATTGTGTGAGTTTTATTTCTTATTCAATTAGTGTGGCATGTCATCTTTATCGATTTGAATATTTTGAAGTATCCTTAAACCCAGGGATATATACCTTTACTCATGTATGTTTATGATACATTAAATGTGTTGTTGAATTCATTTCGCTTGTGTTTTGTTGAGAATTTTGGCACATATGTACATCAGGGATAATATTCTATTTATTGCATATAATGTCCTTTCTAGTTTTGTTAAGCAAATAAAGCTTGCATCATAAAATATGTTTGGAACCTTTCACCCCCTTCAAACTCTTGGAAGATTTGGGGAAGAATTGGTGAAAAATTGTCTTCAAATGTATGACAGAATTCACCATTAAAGTCGTTTTGTAAATTTTTTCTGGCTTTGGAAGTTAGAATTATTGACTTACTCAAACAAATTTTTGCTCTATTATCTTTCTAATTACTTCTTGATTCAGTATTGGAAGACATATGTTTCTGGGTATTTGTCTTTAGTTCTAGGTCATTCAAATCATTGGCTAGTGGTAATTTCTTATGATGCTTTGCATATCTACAACATCAGTGGTAATATCTTATCTTTTATTTCTAATTTTATTTGAGTCTGTATTTTATTAGCCAACCTAAACATTTGTCCAGTTTATGTTTAAAAGAAACAGACTTAGGTATATTTTTTTCTAGCTTTCCAATTGCATCTCTTGTTATTTGCCATACTCTCATTCATTCAATTTTCTTTTTATTCTTTCTGATTTCTCCTAAATCCATAAGGTGTAAAGTTAAGTAGTGTGAATCTTTGTATTTGATTTATTATTAAATATTTTTTATTTAGTTATTATTTATTTATTTATTTATTTATTTATTTATTTATTTACATGTTTATTCATTTACTTATCATTGAATTATTGCCATTTACAATGTGTCAATCTGTGGTGTATAGCACAGTGTCCCCCTACATGCATATATTTATGTGCCTATTAAACATTACTTCACAATATTTAACTTACTGCCCTGTGTCATAAAGAGAAATTTTGAAAAAATTTACTTTTATATATAGAGGAAAAAATTTATGAATCTACAGCTCCCAAATATATCCTCTCACAGCCCCTTTCCGTTGTAATCATATAATTGCTTAGTAGATCTGTGAGTTTCTTTCAATTTTGTAGATGAAATCATAGTGTTCTCATCCAAATTTTTTTTTAAGGTTCCCCATATGTCATGTCATGTATTATTTTTCTTTATTTTTCTGGCTTACTTCAATTAGATGACACTTTTTGGGGACATCCATTTTGCTGCATATGTCATTGTTTTATCATTTTTTATTGCAGAAATGTATTCCATTGTGTAAATACGGGATAACTTCTGAATACTGTTATCTGTTGTTGGACAATTAGGTTGCTTCCATGTCGTGGCTGTTGTATATAGCACTGCAAAGAACATTGGGGTACAGGTGTCTTTTTGAATTTGGGTTCACTTTGGTTTATACCCAGAAGTGTGATTGCTGGATCGTATGTTAAGCCTATTTTTATTCTTTTGAGGAATCCCCACCCTGGTTTTCGCAATGACTGCACCAAACTACATTCTTTCCAACAGTGTAAGAGGGTCATCTTTCTCCACAGATACCCCAGGATTTAATGTTTGTGGAATTTTGAATGATGACCATTGTGACTATTGTGAGGTGATACTTCATTAGAGTTTCTAATTGCCCTTCTCTGATAATGATAGTGAGCAATTTTTTTTTTCATATATCTATGTGGCATTTGTATGTCTCTATTGGAGAATTGCTTGTTCAGGGCTTCTGCCCATTTTCAATTTGGGTTTCTTGTTTTTTTTAAGTATTATTATTAGTTTGTATGAACTCTTTATATTTTGGAAATTAAGCCTTTGTCAGTTGCACACTTCTACATATTTTCTTTAATACTGCAGGTTGTCATTTTGCTTTGTTTATGGTTCCCTTTGCTGTGCAAAAGCTTATAAGTTTTATTAGGTCCCATTTATTAATTTTATTCTTACATTCATTACCTGGGTAGTCTGTTCTAAGAGATCATTCCTGAGATTTATTTCAAAGTGTTTTGCCAATATTTTCTTCTAGGAGATTTACTGTGTCTTGCCTTACATTTAAGTCTTCAAGCCATTTTGAGTTTATTCTTGTGTATGGAGTGAAGGAGTGTTCTAACTCCATTGCTCTGCATGCTGCTATCCAGATTCCCAAAACCAGTTGGTGAAGAGATGGTCTTTTCTCTGTCATATTCCTGGATACTCTGTCAAAGATTAATAGAACGTAGGCCTGTAAATTTATTCCAAGGCCTTCTATTCTGTTCTTTTGTTCCATATGCCTCTTTCTGTATGAATATCTTGTCATTTTGTTCATTGTGGCTCTGCAATAGTGTATGGAGAACCGGTAGTTTATTCCTCCAGCCTCTTTCTTTTTCATTAATATTGCTTTGGAAATTATGGATCTTTTATGACTCAATGTAAATCTTAGAATCAGTTGTTTCAGTCCCAAAAAGAAAATTTTGGCATAATTTGATAGGAAATCACATTAAGTCTGGGGATTGCCTTGGGCAATATGACCATTTTAACAATTTTGTTTCTTCCATTACGAGACCATTGGGCATCTTTCCAATTCTTCATTCTTTTTTGATTTCCTCAATCAATGTTTTCTAGTTCTCCATGTATATTTCATCACCTCCTTGGTCAGAATTTTTCTTAAGCATTTTTTTGCTTTGGGTGCAGTTATAAAAGCGGTTGTCTCTATAATTTGTTTTCCTGTTGATTCAATGGTAGTGTAAAGAAATGTAATTGTTTTTTTTACATTGCTCTGGGTACCATGCCCAGTTCCCTTTTCAGCCTAAGTAATATTTTGTGAAGCTTTTACAGTTTTCTATATATAGTGTCATGTCTTCCTATCATGACAATTTTACCTCTTCTATTCCAGTCTGAATACTTTTATATATTTTCCTTGCCTGATCATTGTGGCTAGGAATTCCAAGACTATATTGTATTGAAATTGTGAGAATGGGCAACCTTGTCTTGTCTCAGGTTTTTGTGGGAAGGGTTTCAGTTTTTCACCATTGAGTATTTTGCTGGCTATATGTTTGTCATAAATAGCTTTCATTATGTTGAGATATGGTCCCTCTATGCACACTGTTACAAGAACTTTTACTGCAAATAGGTGTTAATTTTTCTCAAATGTTATTTCTGCATATACTGAGATTATCATGTGTTATTTTGTCCTCTCAGTTATTGATATGGTGTATTACAATTGATTTATTTGCATAAGTTAAACCATCCTTGTTTTCCTGGAATGAAGTAACATTACCATGGTGCATAATCTTTTTTTACATGCTGTTGGATTCTGTTTGTTAATACTTTCTTAAGGACATTTACATCTATATTTATCAATGATACTGGACTATAGTTTTCTCTTGGGGTAGTGTCTTTGGTTTTTGTATCAGGTTGATGTTGGCCTCACAGTGTGAGTTTGGGTGTACTCTTTCCATATCAATCTTTTAGAAGAGTTTGAGGAGGACTGGTATGTATTTTTCTCTGTATGTTTGGTATAATTCCCCAATGAAGCTAGTTGGGTTTCAATTTTGTTTGCAGATATTTTTTATTTTATTGATAATTCTATTTAATTTCTGGTGATCTGACTGTTCAAATGGTTAATTTCTTCTTGATGCAATATTGGTGGGCTGAATGTTTCCACATACTTCTCCATTTATTCCTGGTTATCCATTTTGTTTCCATACTCTTGCTCATGTTATTCACTCATGATAATATGCAAATCTGTTGTACTCTTTTTCGTTTCTCCATTTTCATTTCTTATATTATTTGTGTTCTCTCTCTTTTCTTGCTGGTGAGCCTGTCCAGAGTTTTGTCAATTATGTTTACTATTTCAAACAAGACTTTGATTGTTTTTTTTCTATTTTTTAATGTGTATTTCAATTCTTTCTTCCTTGATCATTCTTATTTCTCTCTTTCTGCTGAGTTTTGGTTTTGTTTGCTCTTCTTTTCATGATTAGTGTACATAGAACCTTTGATTAGTTATTTGAAATTGCTCTTCTACTTTGAGGAGTTTTTTCACAATAAACTTACCTCTTAAGCCTGCTTTAAATGTATTCAATAGATTTTGTGTAGTATTTTGACATATTTCTGAAGATATTTTTTAATTTATTCTTTTACATCTTCACCTCCCCTACTTGTTATAGTACCATGGTGTTTAATTTTCATGCTGTCATTTTTTCACAATGTTTTTCTGTGAAGGATTACTATTTTCATAGTATTATACTCAGAAAAGATGCTTCAAATTAGTTTTATTTTCTTAAATTTGTTGAGGCTTCTTCTGTGCCTGAGGACATAATCTTTTCTAGAAAATATTCCAGGTGAACTGGAAAAGAATGTATATTCTGTTTTGGGTAAGAGTACTGTTTTGAAAATATCACCAACTCTAATTATTTTATCGTATCTTTTTGTATCTTTCTTCCCTTAATAATTTTCTGCCTGAAACACCAGTCTAGTGATGGTAAAGGGGAGATATAGTCTCTGAATGTGATTGTGTTCCCATCCATTTCTCCCTTTTCATCTATTAGTATTTGCTATATGTATTTAGGTGCTCCTATATTGAGTACATATATATTAATGAGTTTAATACCCTCATTTTTTATTGCTCCTTTAATCATTATTTCATGTCCTTGTTTATCTTTCTCTATGACCTTTCTTGTAAAGTCTATTTTGTGTGAAGTCAGTACTGCTAGTCCTGCTTTCTTGTCATGTCCAGTTGCATGCAATATATTTTCCATCTTCTGACTTTCAATTAATTTGTGTTCCTCTTACAAATGTGGGACTCTTTTATGCTTCATAATGTAGGGTCTCATTATATTATCCCATCTGACAATATATATCTTTTGATTGAAGCACTAAGTCCATTAACATTTATGATAATTATTGATAGACTGGTGTTTATTTCCATTTTGAACTTCATTTTCCAGTTGATTTGGTATTTCCTTTTTGTTCATTTCATTTTCTTTCTGTTGCTTGATAAGTTTTCTTTTATTATCTTGCTTTCTTTTTGGCTTTGTTACTTCATTGTAAGTTTTGACTTATGGCCACCCTGTCTTGTATGTATATTGACACATTACTATATCTTTTTCTTTTAACTGATAAGAATAGAAATTCTAACCCCTCCTATAGAGAACAGAAACAAGAAGAAAATACTCTGTATTGTCCTGTTTCACTCACTGACTCTTAAAATTTTTGATGTACTGTACTGCAACATCATGTTTATTCTATTGTAAGACATTGTAGCTATTGCCTTTCTAATTATGCCTTTCTCCTTTCTATAGAATCCTGCTTCTTTTTTTTTAGAGTCGATTTACATTATTTCTTTTTCTGTTGTTAAATTCTTTTAGTACTTGCTTTAGTGGAAGTTATTTATCTCTCCTTCTATTCTAAAGAATAGCCTTGCTTGATAAATTATCTTAGATTACAGCTTTCTTTCCTTCAGAACTTTGAATATGTCATGCCACTGTCTTCTGCCTGTTGTATTTGTGTAGGAAACATGTTTACAAATATAATATATATAATTACATATATATGAATAGAATACATAGAAATGAAGTTAGGAAATAAGGAGAAAACCTATACGTTAAATAATAGAAAACATTGATGAAGGAAATTAAAACTGATACAAAGAAATGAAAATTTCTCTTATGTTAATGATGTGATACAATGTGGTTGAAACAAACATACTACACAAAGCAATCTACATTTAGTGTGATTCATGTCAAAATAACCATGAGATTTTTCCATTTAATAGAACAGGTAATTTCAAAATCTTTATGTAACCACATAGACCATGAGTTGCAAAAATAATCTTGAAAAAGTGTATTAAATCTAATAGTGTATAGTTCTCTGAAGTTAAACAGTCCAACAAAGCTTTAGTAATTTAAACAACATGAAACTAGCTCAAAAACAGACACCAATCAATAGAAGAAGATAGAGCAACCAGGTAAAATCCCTCACACCTATGATCAATTAACCCATGAAAAAGGAAGCAAGAGTATAAAATGAAGAATAGACATTCTCCTGAATAAGTAGTGCAGGGGAGATTGATCATGTAAAAGATAGATTAGAATAGATCCTCGCATTGTATACAATCCATAAGCAGAGAATATCTTTCTATTTATTAGTTTATTTTATTTCTTGCACCTGTAATTTATAGATCTATATTTAGATCTTTTATTTCACTTATCAAATGTATTCCTAGTTTATTCTTTTTGGTATAAATATACACACAATTGTTTTCCTAATTTCTCTTGCTGATAGTTTGTTGTTACTATATAAAAATGCAATGGATATTTGTATATTGATTTTGTATTCTGCAAGTTTACTAAGTTTGTTCATTATTTCTAACAGTCACTGGAGGAGTCTATGGAGTTTTCTATCTATGCTTAATTATGTCATCTCTAAAAATTTTACTGCTTTTTTACAAGTTGGATGCCTTTTATATTTTTTCTTGACTAGTTGTTCTGGCTAGGTCTTCAAATAGTGTAATTTAGTACTTGTTAGAATGGGCTACCTTTTCTTATTAATGGACTAGAGGAAAAGTTTCCTGTATGTTAACATTGAACTTGATGTTAGTCATGGGTTTTTCATATATGACTTTTATTATGTTTAGTTGAAATGTATTAAAAGTGAATTTGTTAAGAATATTTTTATAAAATGTAAAGATCAGATCGGTCAATAAATTTCCTACAATTTTTGAGATTGATGTTTTTGAATTCTCTGCTATTTAAGGGATTGTATCACATATATTGATTTGAATTTATAAGTAATATTTATGAATCAGGACTAAATCCCTCTAAACTATAGTTTATAATACTTGTAATATGTAATGAATTCAGGTTGCTAGTGTTTATTTAGAATGGAATGTTCACATACTGAAAGAAAAATTTACATTACAGCTTGAGTTTACATTTATTTATTTAAAAAATTTATCCCTCATTTTGAATTTGGCTTATGTTTAATGGAATTTATTTTTAAATAAAGAATATAATTTTGGTAGAACTGGATTTACTACAGTTTACTGATACAGAACATAGCTATTATTTACATTTAGTGAAAAAAACACTTGCCTTAAAATGCCGTATTTTACTAACAATGTCAACTGTTTCAGGACTGAGATACATATTCCTTCCAAAAATGCATTACCTGGCCTTTTCCACCCCAAATCACATATAGTGTTATTTCTTTGTTTTTTGATTGTTTGTTTGTTTGACCCTTAATGGAGACACTGCTTATTGAACCCGGGATCTTGTGCATAATTGTACTTATCAACATCATTTTGGAACACTTAACAGAAGACACAAGTGAATGGATTATAAAGATGAAAAGAAAATTTATTGCTTCTAGGGACTGAAAAACCTCTGATTGAAAGAATGGCAAAAATAAACATTTGTAAATATACAATAAGATTTTCTCTTATGTAATTTTAGAGTAGATTATTAAATTACATTTGTTTTACTTATAGAAATGAATTACAATTTAAAACAAAAATTCCGCCTTATGGGATTTCTTAATTTGATGCATTATTTTATCTTATTTTATTTCATAATTATTAAACATTTATTTATATACAAAACAAATAAATTGACATTTAATCTGCTCATATTTTGAATATTGAATTACTTATTATATAGTACACAGATAAATACGTATTTCAATTTCCTAATCAAATTATGTTTCACTTTAATTACAAATGATATAGAAATAGATATATATTCTCTGTACATGTTTTACACGAATTTCACTTTAAATTCCAAAACTTTAAAATTATTCTATATATTTTGTGCAATATTTATACTCTGTTCACAAACCTGGTATAAATTTTAATACAAAAGGATGGAGATTGGTTTTATTTCATAGACCCCAAAATTAAATTATTTAAAAAGATTTTGTTGGGATAATATTTGCAAATCACACTTTAAAAATAAGCATCATATATGTTTCATTTTAACTGGATGAATGACAAGTAAACACTGGCTGAATGTTACACTTGAGTTGCTAGGATACCAGTCATTTTGTGATGTCACAGCTACTCAGGTTGAGAACCATTTTGAAGGCCTAGCAGTTTATCTGTGCAGGCCTGCCAAAGCAGCATATGAAGCTGCAGTGTTCAAAATCATGCAGATTAGAAAAGGAGCTGTAGAAAAAGTTATTTGAGATGGCACATGTTTCTTCAGAAATTCAAGATGTGTCTCATAAAAATGGACCAAGTGGCTCAGGAAACTCCAGTAGATCTCTATTGTGTGATCAAACATTCTCTGGGGATTTGGACATGAGTTTTGTGATTGAAGAAAATGCTTTCAGACTTTGTCTGAAGAATCCTTGATAAAAACACCATGTTACACATATTGTGTCTCTGAACCAGAAGAAGATAATGATTTTCGTTCTCTGACATTTCCAAGAAAACTCTGGAAAATAGATTGGAGTGACCAATTTAAATCCATCTGGTGGGGTGTTCATGGGTCTTCCGTAGTGATTGATGAAGATGTCTTGAAGAAGGAAGTTTTGGAAAGAAAGGCCCCTTTCAGAATATTTGAAACTGGAAGCATGAAAAGTTTACTTAGACAGTCTAACTTTTATGGGTTTAGGAAAGTGAGGCAGAATTTTCAAATGTGTGCTTGTCTAGCTGACTTTCCAGCAGAAGAAAAAGAAGTGTCTGTATTAAGAAAGATATAAAAAATTTTAGTTACCACTTGGTAACTTATATATAAAATTTTATTTTGCACATCAATCAATGGTAATATAAATGTAAAGCAAGATTTTGAAAATTGTATTAAACTATTAAGTCTAAAACACTTTATTTATTCTAAAAAATGAGGACAGTGACTTAAGTATTCAAGATTATGAGAAACTTTGCTTACAACTATGAATCATTCCAGAAATCCATATAAAGGTAATAAAGCTGCTTTTCAAAAGTGTCATTCACCGTTACCACAAATGCTAACATTTAAATTTGATGACTATAATATTTAAATGTGCATTTTCCAAATAAGGAACTTCAAAATATTGTTAGCAATGTTCATATATTGATGATATTATCCTTACATAGTAAACATGGAATCAGGTTTTATACTTTAGGCTTATTGTAGTCTTGTATTTTGGTATAAATATTACTAAAATGTTTCTCCTTTGGTTGTAGCTGCACTTTTATCATAATCCAAATTTTAAACGAGGCTGTCCCCAGCTTTTAGTGAGAATAAAAAGAAGAGTTGGGATTAAAAATGCCTCTCTGGTGTCTTCATTGGCTGAAGACTTCAAAGAGCAGCACTTTAAAGCAGGGTATAATGTGGATAATAATAATTCTGGATTTGTGGCTGACACTATTGGAGAAAGTCCATGATTACCTTCTGCAAATTTCTAAAAAGAAAGCCCTCTACTAGCCACATAATTGGTGATACAACTATCCCGATCAGAGGTGATTTTTCTCCTCCATCATCAATGTCAGACCACCAGAACAAATTGCAGTGGGTCAACGAGCTATTCTAAATAAGTTGACCACTCTCCACTGGCACTCTCAAAGCAGTTACAATGAAACAAATGGCCGTGTTGTGAACTCCATTTGAACTAAAACTTCTATTTCTCAGTAGAGTATCTTATCTCCCATACAGGGCAATTATTATGGACTGATGTTGGAGCCTTCTACTTTTCCAAATACATATCACAACATATCTGCAAATGAAGGTCGTTTTCCTAAACTTCAACCAGGGTGCAACCCACGCTTTCCAGTGCCAGTGATAGCTGATACATCAGCTAACTCTCTTTCAAGGCCAACTCATCAGCCATCTTCAGTTTATGAATGTCATCCTAATTACAACTGATCTACCAGAGAACTACCAGATTATGCAGGAAACAAAAATTATAAATGATGTTGGCAAATGTCGACAACTATCTGCTATTTTCTTATTTGAACAATAAACATAGATGTGTACCTGTATTTTCCTTAATATTTCTTAATAGAGTTAAGATTTAAACAGGAGACTAACTTGCCATTTAAAAAAAAGAGATATTTGATTGATAAAATCTTTTGATGGAACAATATGGGAGTAAATTTAAAAAATTTCTTGTAAGGAAGAAGGAAAAAATGGAAGAATTTGGAAAAATAATAAAACATGGAGAGAGGGAAAAGTAATAAGTGGTTTTTGGTTCTTCCTGGAAAGTATTAAATGTGTTAAGTTAGGATAGTTTGGAACAGGAGATACATGCAGGAACCACCCAGGGAGCATGTTCTCTAGTATGTCATCCCTGGAATCAAAAAGGTCACATGATGTAGTCTCAGATGGCACATTCAGCATGTGGTAGAATTTAAGTAGTAATTTATCTATGGTCTTCTTTGTGCTGTTCTCAAAGCATTCCAGTTGGTGCTTTCATTTCCTGCCCTCAACAGTCTACACTATATTTTCTAGTTAATAATTTATGTTGCTATTATCTTCCAGCCAAAGAAAAGCTTACGTTCTCAGGGTGGCACTTAATGCATTTCCAACTCTAATCACACAAAATTAACTCAATTTAGTTTAGTCATTTCTTTATAAATCTGGCATCTGACTACCTTGGCATATCTTTATGTTTCACTGTATCTGGATATATATCCAGCCAAATGTTTCTCAACAATGTTAGCTCCAAACTCAACAGTTTTATTCCAGCTCATCTTTGGACGTTGGGTGTCCTCCTTTTACCTACTTAGACTATCCTCCTCTCAGCACAGAAACCACCTCCTCCAGATGTTTTATGTCTATCCCGCTTTCCTTGTCGGCCTTGGATACCAGCACAGTAAGCACAGCATATGCCACAGGATGCATTTTAGTATTTAGTAAATGAAAAATACATGTTGACTTTAAGCAAAATCTACTTTCCTGAAAGATCAAAACTGTCATGGTTTTCAAACTATTTCGTTATGGTCTTTACTCTATACCACAAACTAGCTCTTTTCACAGCGCAAGGACTAGTCACTCAAGACAGTAATTGGAGGTAGGTACAGAAGACAAAGTATCATTGTCTTCTCAATTCATACTTCCATAAGTCTAAATCATTCCTTTCTCATTTGCTGGATATTTTCCTGTCTTTTCATCACCCACCCATCCCAAAATAGCTGATTCTCTTCCCCATACCAATAACTATACTGACTCAAAATTAATTTACTTCTTAGAATCAGAGCTTTTTCCAGAAGAGACAGTGCCATTGCAAACATTTAATGTAGGTTTATATACCCCACATAACATTTGCCCCTTCTTACCTTCACACGGGAAATTTCTAAGATGTACTAGACCCTTGGATTGGGTGGTGGTATTCAGTAATCAAATTGCGATGTAAAATGTATGGACTAGAAGGAGGTGAGGGTAATAGAATTAAAAATTTGTCCAACTGCAAGAATACCAAATTTCTGCAGATATTAGGAAATTTAAAATATTCATGGAAGTTTTTGACTCTTTCCCATTAATTTAAAAAAAAACACGAAGCATTTTCAGAATGTGAAATGCCCTGAATTACTGGAAAATTGTAGGTAAGGTCAGGGACCCTAAGACTTCTACTCACGATGATGCAGCCAGTGTCAGCTGATAAGTCTAGAATGGCAGAATTGTGTACTGAAAATTTGTCACCTGTTGTGAAGAAAGCTTTTGATATTCTGGAGAATGGGCAAATGGGCCAGGGTGAACTCTAGCAACATCTCACCAATATGACCTATACCAAGAGAACAATAGAGACCACTTGCAGCTGGAGAACTGTGTCTGGACAGCCGTGGTTCTTCCTACAACAGATACATCAAGCTTTTAAGTTTGTCTGCTGATCTCTGATGGTGGCTATGTTGTTGCTTACATTAGTCGTCTGGGGTTCAGATGGGCTGGTTGAGCAGCTAGTTTCCAGCTCACTTATAAGACAGTGGGTCTTACCGTGATCATCTTAACAAGGTTCTATACTGATAAGTTAAAAGCTACAGTATACATTCAAAATTAGATATCGTAAAGAAGAATATTGTTTGTTTGTCCATCTGTAGTTTTCTACCTGGGAAAATTAGAGTTTTGATCAAAGTACAAAAGTTTGCTGGTGCTATGAAATCTATTCTCTGAGCTCTGCCCATTGAATTCTTCCCACAAAATACTACAAATCTCTCAAACACTGTGTGTGTGTGTGTGAAGATGGATTGTTAAGCAGTAACTAAGTTTGTCTTAGTTGAGTCATCAGTGAATTTTTCCTCTGCATCTGTCAGAATCTCTCTGAATTAAGACTTTCCTTGAGCCACCAGATTTTCTTCCGATCAGGGAGAGGTAGATTATATTTCTCCCAGTATACTAATTGTTATCTGCTCATTGAATCCCGAGCTGATGTTAGGGCCATGCCTCTGAAACCTTGAATGGGATTGAGGCATACACATTCTCCAGTCCCCAGAGCCCAGCACAGGACTGTATCACCTTTTTAATTTAAGCTTATGTCTAACTTTTTTTCTTTTAATTCTCATTGTTTACACAACATATTTTGGCTTTGAACACACGTTGAATACTTTGTAGAGTCTCAACCACTGAATTATTCCCGTTCACACAGAAATTGCAATAACTTTTCTTCCCTTGGACTACCTGGAATAGAGTGAGCATAGTCATCATTTTGAAAGCAGTCCTCAGTCCTAATAATGCAGAAGTTTTACACTTCTTTGCCCAGCACTTGAGCAAGAATATTTGTTGTGGATCTCAGGGATTATCCTCACATTCCGTAATGCAACCATGAGAAAACACCACATTGTTATCCAAAATCAAGTCTTTGTCAGTATTGCATTCCCATTGCAAAACAGTTAAGAATTGTAGGAGTTCTGAGATTTAACCATGCTGAGATTTTTAGCAACCTAGCATGTTCATTTCTTACAGATGCTGTCGGGGAGATGAGACCATCGGTCAGAGACAGTGAACTTTATCACTCACAGCAAGAGCAGCCAGTTTAAAATTTGTATCCATTCCCTAATCTCAGATGAATACACAAATTGAAATTTTGATGCCTACAGAAGCAGTGGGCTGTTAAAATGAAGAAAGTTTAGGCATAGTAAAACACTAATTGTATTACTATCTTTATTACTTATTAGAATCACCTATTTATTAGTATCATTACCTAGGATAAGTATATCATGACATAAGTTTACTTGCTGCAAATACGAACATGAGAAATGACATGGGAAAAATTACCATTGAATTTCCATTTTTCCTTCTGCTTTTATTGAGATATAGTTGGCATAAAAAATTGTGTAAGTTTAGGTGCACAGGATAGTGATTTGATATACAACTATCATGTAATAAATTTCATAGCAACTTTAGGGAGAATTCATTATCTCATTTAGATACAATTTTAAAGAAATACAATTTGTCTTTGGTTGTGATGAGAAATCTTATGGTCTACTCTCTTAACAACATTTATATTGAACATAAATCAGTATTGCTTGTAATTTTCAAGTTAATATGGGGCATCCGTAGAACATGATTATTTTACGGCTGGAGGTTTGTAGCTTTTGAGTGCATTAATCAAATTCTCCTTGTCCAACCCCTGCCTTTGTTAATTAGAAATCTATTTTCATTTACCGTAAGCATGTTTGTTTGTTTTTGAAGTGTACTTTAATCTATAACACTGCGTTAGTTTCCCCTACACAACATACTGTTCACTATTTTTAATACATTTCAAACTGTTCTCCAGAATATATGTAGTTATGATTTGTTGCTATTTAAAGATATTTCATAGTTATTGACTATTCCCCATACAGTATATTTCTTGTCCGTGTTTCATTTAATTTGCAACTGGAAAAATTTCTCTCTTAATTTTCCTCAACTTTTTCTTTTCCTTACCCCATTTCCCTCCTTCTTGTGAACAAACTCTTTCTTTCTATATGTATAACTCCTTTTCTGTGTTGTTAAGTTCATTTGTTTAAAATTCCAAATGTGAATAACATCATTCAGTATTTGTAATTCTCTTTCTGACTTATTTCACTTAGCATATTACATTCTTGGTCTACCCATTTGCTGCAAATGACAAAAACTTAATCTATTTGGAGTTGAATAATAACCCATTGTATTTTTATGTGTGTGTGTGTGTATATATATATATATATATATATATATATATAAATATAGGTAAATCTGTAGTTAAATTGATAGATACATATTTTATAAACTCATATCTTCTTTATCCATCATCTATTGAGCAATTAATTTGCTTGTATATCCTGTCTTTTGTGAATAATGCTGCAGTGAATATATGGTTGAATTAATCTCTTCTAATTAGTATCTTTATTTTCTTGGAATTAGTATCCAGATATTTAAATGTAGAATTATATTTCATTTTTTATTTTTAGATAAATCTCCATGTTGCTTTCCACAGTGGCAGCATATATTTCCATTCACTCCAGCAGTGTATCAGGGTTGTTTTTCTTAAATCCTCACCAATATTTACATTTGTTGTCTTTTTGATAATAGTCATTCTGACAGGAGTGACATAAAATCTCATTGGTTTTTGGACTTGCATTTTTCTGATGGTTAGTGATGTTGATCGGTTTCATGTGCCTGTTGGTTACCTTTCCCCCACTGTATATTCATTTTTTGTAATGGGCTAAATGACCATAAGTGTCTGTTTCCATTTTCAGGCATTTTTGTGTTCTATTATTCTGTTTGTTCTGTGCCACTACCATATTCTTTTCATTACTGTCGCTTTGTATTATAGTTTAAAATGAGGGACAGTGTTATATCCTCTTTGTTCTTTGTTAAAGTTGTTTCTGTTTTCAGTCTGTTTGTATTCTTTTCTTTCTTTTTTTTAATGATTTCAATTCTTCTGTGTTTACATGTAAATTTTAGAATTATTTATTTTAAGTGTCTGAAAATGCCCTTGGTATTTTGATAGGCACTGAATTTAATTTGTGCATTTTCTTGGCTTATGCTGTCATTTAAAAACTATATTTTTCCTCATCTATGAACACACTATATCCTTTCATCTGTTTGCATTACCTTCAATTTCTGTTATAAATATTTTATAGTTTTCTGAGTACAGGTCTTTTACCTCCTTGGTTGGATACATTTTTTGATTTTTTTTGTAATGCAACTGTAAATGAGACAGTTCCCTCACTTTCTGTATCATTTAGCTTCTTGTTAGTGTGTAGAAATGCAAGATTTCTGTAAGTTAATTTTACATTCGAAAATTTTACCGAATGCATTGATAAGCCCTAGTAGTATTGTGGCACCCTTTTTAGGATTTCTGTTTAAAGTATGTCATCTTCAAACAGATACTTTTACTCCTTTTCTTAATTAGCTAAATTTTATTTACTTTTATTTTGGATAGCTATGGCTAGAATTTCCATACTATATTGAATAAAAGTGGTAAGAGTCAGCATTCTTGTCTTCCTCCTGCTCTTATTGGAGATGCTTTCTGCTTTTAATCAGTGAGTGTCATGTTAGATGAGTTCTTGTCATATAAGACCGTAACTGTGTTGAGGTATGTTTCCTCATGCCCACTTTGAAGAGAAATATAATCTTAAATAGATACTGAATTTGTCAAAACACTTTATGAGTCTATTGAGGTGACCATATAATTTTTATTCTTCAGGTTGTTTGTGTGGTGTATCATACTGATTAATTTTTGGGTATTCAATCACTTTTGCATCCCTGGAATAAAGTGGAATTAATCATAATGTATAATCTTCTTAATGTATTGTTTGATTTGCTAACAATTTAGTGGGGATTTTTGCATCTATGCTTATCAGTAGTATTTAACCTGTAATTTTTTGAGGTATTTGTTCCAGCTGTAGTAGCAATGTGATACAGAAATGTCCAGTAGAAAGCCTCCCTTCCTCTCGAAATTTTTGGAATTCTCTGAGAAATATAGATGATAGCTCTTCTTTAAATGTTTGGGAGAAATCACCTGTGAAGCTGTTAGGCCTGGAATTTTGTTTCTTGGGAGATTTTGTTTAAATACTTATTCAATTTCATTAGTGATAATCTGTTCATATTTTATTTATCATTCCATTCTGGAGATTAAGTCTTTCTAAGAATTTGTCCATTTCTTCTAGGGTTTCCATTTTATTGGCATATAATTTGTTGTATCATCTTATGATGCTTTGTATTTCTTTGATATAAGCTCTAACTCCTCATTTATTTCTCAGCTTATTTATCTGTAACTCTCTTTTTTGCTCATGTGTCTGGTTAAACTTTACCAACATTATTTATCTTTCAAAAGCCATTATTTAGATTGATTAAATATTTATATTTTTAATCTGTATTTTATTTAATTATGTTCTGTCCTTTCAGCTGTCTTTCCTTCTACTAACAAGTTTTTTTTATTATTATGTGACATCTTTTGGTTGTAAGAATATAAGAGAGAAATTGTTCTTATTTGTATAAGTGGGATTATTTTGCTATAAGCATCCCTTCTAATACTGCTTTTGTTATACCCCATGAATTTTGTTTTTGTTGTCATTTTTCTTTATATATTTTCTTTGATTTATACAGCAATCCAGTTGTTGTTAATATTGAATAATTTATCCTCTACAATTTAGTATTTTTCTCAGGTTTTTTCTTTTAGTAAATTTCTATTCTCACAGAATCCATAAGTTTTTTCACCAAACAAGGAGAAAAATAATAAAATTTATACATATATCTGAAAGATCCAAATTTTCTAAAATTATTTTAAAAAATGAACAAAGCTGTGGGTAATACCCTCCCTGAATTTAGAACATAATACAAAGCTACAGTAATCAATACATCAAAATATGGCAATTAAAGAAACACATAGATCAATGGAACAAAATAAAGTGTCAGAAAATAAACCCACAAAAATATGGTGAATTAGTGTACAAAGAAGGAGGCAAGAGTATACAATGGAAAAAAGACAGTCTCTTCAAAAAGTCGTTCTGAGATAACAGGACAGTACATGTAATTGGTAGATGTAAGAGCACTTCCTTCCACAGTATAAAAAATGAGATAGAAATGGATTAATTTCCTAAATGTAAAGCCTGAAAATTTACAATTTTTGACCAAGAACATGAGCAGAACAGACTTTGAGATAAATCATAGCAATCTTTATTTTTGATCTGTCTCCAAGTTAAAGAAAAAAACACTAATAGTTACAATTTTTAGTTTACTGAGGAAAAAATAGATGTACTATGAGATACAGGGATTCTATTTCTTGTATTAGTGTGAAGCGCAAAATCTTTTGCAGAGCAAAGGAAACCTTCAACAAGACATATGATAACAGACAGAATAGAAGGAAGAATTTCACACAATGGGACCAACAAGATGTTAATATCAATAATATATATATATATATAGCATATTAGACTCGATATTTAAAAATAAAGACCCCAAATTAAAAACAGTTAAAAAATCTTTATGGAAACTTTACAAAAACAGACATGTGGATGATTTTCATGCTCATAAAAAGAAACACAACATTGCTATTAATTAGGAAACATAAATCCAAACCAGAATGAAACATAATTTTACAGCAACCTAAATGGAAATTAACAAAATGTCTACAAATGACAAACATTAATAAGAATGTCGATAAGAGGGAACCCAGGTACACTGATTGTGAAAACATAAATTGATGCATTCACTATTATAAAACTGTGGACAGTGCTCAGAAAACTAGAAATATAAGCATTATCTGTTGCAGCAATTCCTGTTTTCAATATAAATCTGAGAAAAAAATGAAAAGATTATCTTAAAAGATATATTACCCCAAATGTTTTAACATCATCATTTATAGTAGCCAAGGGTAGAAGCACAACTCAACTGCCCATCAACAGATGATAGACTGAAATAGATGTGAGATATTGATAACATAATAAATACTTCATCATTGTATATTAAAAAGTAAAATTCTGCCATTTGAAACAATGTGACTGGACCCAGAAATTGTTGCATATAGGAAAATAAGTCATACAGAGGAAAACACTCTATGTTGTCACTTAAATGAGGAAAATAAAGATATAAGAGAAATAATCATAAAAAAACAGAAAAAGAATGACATATATATGTGTAGTGTAACAAATAGTGGTTTCCTGTGGGGAAAGGGTAGAAGGATGGAGAAGACAGAAATGTGCAAGGTACAAATAATAAATTAGAGAACCAAAAGGGCTATATTTGCAGCACAGAGAATTATTTTAATAATTTAATTGATTTTAAAGAGATTATAGGGATATATTTTAGTAAAATGTGCATGTAGGTGGGAAAAACATTGAAGAAAAAACCCAGGAAAATCAAAATATTTTGTAGTACTATGATATTAAGGGAGGTGTTTTGTTCACTTTATTTAGTGTTCTTATAATGTACTAATTAGAATTTAAGCTTTTAATTGAAAAGGTATATACTTTTAAAGCTGACATAAATTTAAACTATTTTTGACTCTCCCCTTACATCTACAGTCAGTAAAACATTGACATCTGAACAAAAATAACTACAACACAAAACAATACTCCACAACGCATGTGAACAGGTGAAGTTTGGTGGACTAAAACACACATTGGAAGCTGAACTGAGGAAAGATCAGTGTTGGTGTCTGCAACTAAGGCCACCTGAGCAGGATATCTGAGTCCACAAGTTCAGAGAACCCAGTAGAAACAGAGTCTCAGTGGCTCACAGAGTTTCGGCCTCCAACTGTACCAGTATCATGATCACTGGTAACTAGGAGGGAGCCACATTGGAGACAGAATTTCCATCCTTCAGACACTCAGACATTCATGAAACTGTCCCTACTCCCCATTCACAGTGGTGGAGACAAGTTATCTTGCAACACTGGACATGGCAAAGGCACTTGTCTGATTCCAAATACCCACCTGTTTTTACACATTTCCTCAATGTGTACACTGATTCTCAAGGGATATCAGCTAAAAGGAAGGGTTCACAGGCCCCGTGACAACAGAGGCATTAACTACCAGAGAATTCTAAGAAGTGACAATGGAAGCACATCTTTTATCCAGACAGTAGCGACTGGAAAGTGCCATTTTGAAATATTATCAGAGGTAGCTCAGGTAAATAAAACGAAAAAGTGTGCAAGCTACCAGAAAACATAACCAAGGACTCCAACTCCCAATCTGTTATTAAGTGCCATCAGAGCAATAATTTATCAAGATCATGACCAATCACAGTAACATTATAGGGCATGCTAACACACAGATAGACACACACAGACACTGAGACAGACACAGACACACATGAACACACACACACACCTGCACACACACACACACACAATGACAACCCTGCAGCAAACAAACTTAAAGCCATGGTATATTGCCATAAAACTAGTAGAGAATCCAAATAGATGTCATACAGAAACTCAATACAAAATACATAAATGAGAAAGCAGTTTAGTGAGCTCAGGAATAAATGAAATGATGATAAGGAATACATTACCTAAGAGACTGAAACTATAAAATAACCAAACATTACTGGAGGACAAGGAGAACTTAATAAATGAGATGAAGTGTACAACAGAAAGCATTGGATGTAGACTGTCTTTGTGGAAGAGAGATTAGCAAACTCACCATTACAAAACTAGAAATTATAGGAGAGGGCAGAGATTCAAGATATTAAAAAGTGAGGAAATTCTACAGTAGCCATCAGACTTCCTCAGGAAGTGCACTTTAGACTGTAACCCTAGAGGGAGAAGACAGTTAGAAGGCAGCTGATGGTTTATTTAAAGAAGTAATAGTCGATAACTTCCTGAACCTGTGTAAGGAACTGATATACAAGTCTGTGAGCCCAAAAAACACCAATAACTTTAAGACAAAGGGACCTCCTTCAAGATACGTCATATGCAAATTGGCAAGTCAATGAAAGAGTAAAATTTTAAAGGCATCCAGGAAAAGATATGATAATCTACAAAGGAACCACCATTAGATTTTCGGCAGAATTCTGAGCAGAAAACATATGCCAAGGGTAAATAAAATTGTATTTTCAAACTACAGAAATAAGAAATCACTCACACAATAATACTTACACAGTTATCTCTTAGATATAAAGTGAAAGTAAAGACTTTAACAGACAAACAAAACCTGAATGAGATGAAAAAACAAAACCGAGACACCCTATAAGAGGTGTAGAAAAGAAGTCTTCTAAGAAATATAAAATGGCAGAAATATGCAAAACATTGACCAAAATTCTAAGAAGAGACCATGAGAAATTTGCAACTTTTTCTTTGGTTATGTTATTAAATGCTACTATACTATATGGATTAAAGAGAGAAAAATAAGAATTAGGGGCAATAAATATAGATACTTCAAACTGGTATCATGTTTAGAAGTTTAAAAGAAATAATTTGAAACAGTAATCATTAAAAGCAAAGAGTGAAATAAAACAATATTAAAGGAAGATTCTATCAATGGAGAAAGGACTAAATTATACATGATATGTTTTATTTTTTATTGAAGTACAGTAGATGTATAATATTGCATAGTTTCAGATGTATAGCATAATGATTCCAGCCAATTTTTAGATTATATTGCAATATGAATTATTACAATAATTGTAACATAAAATTATTTTAAGCTATTGTGTATAATTCCCTAATCTATACAGATTATCGTTGTTGCTTCTCTACTTAATATATACTACTTTGCATCTGTCAATCTCCTACCATTAAATTCTCTTTCCCTTCCACTTTGGTAAATATAAATTCTTCCCATATCTTAGAGTCTGCTTAAGTCTTGTCTATCTAATCTCTTTACCTCTCCATCATGTCTCTATCTATCTCTCTATAGCTCTATCTACCTATCTATCTATCTATCTACCTAACTATTTATCATTTATCTATATATCTATCTATCATGTATGTATATATCTATACTTCTAACTATTTATCTGTCATATATCAATAAATAGCTATAGATAGATGTACACAGATATTTGTTATTCTTTAGATTCCACAGATAAATTAAATTAAATACTTTTGTCTTTGTCTAAGTTAATTCACTAAGCACAATATTTACTAAGTCCTTTCATGATGCTGAAATAGCAATGTGTTATATTTTTTCATGGCTGGGTATTATTCCATCACTTATTTATAGAAACATCATATCTTCTTAAGTCCATAGTCTACAGTACACTTTTGTATTGCTTCCCTGTCTTGCATATTATAAACAGTGCAGTTGTGAACATTGGTTCTTCTCAATTTAGGGGGTTTTCCCCAGATTTTTCCTAGGAGAGTTATTACTGGATCATATGGTAGTAAACATTTTAGTTTTTACACAAATCTGAATACTGTTTTCCTTAGAAGTTGTACAAATTTACATTCCTACCAAGAGTATACAAGAGATTTCTTACCTCCACATCGTCTCCAACACTTACTATTTGTAGACTTTTTGATAATAGCCGTTTGACCAGAGTGAAGTGATACCTCATTGTTGTTTTGATATGCAATTATGTAATAATTTGTAATGTGAAATTTTATCACTTTCCTGTTACTCATCTGAATGTTTTCTTTGGAAAAATATTAACTCAGGTACTCTACTTTGGTTTTTGATTGGGTTTTTGTTTTTCATCTTGAGCTGTGTAACCTAAATCCATGTTATATCTATTAACCTACATTTATTAACCCCTGGTCACTTGCATTGTTGGCAAATATGTTCTCCAATTACATAGGCAGTGTTTTCATTTCATTGATAGTGTCCTTAGCTGTGCAGAAATTTTCTAGTTTGTTTAGGTTCCACTTGCTTATTTTTGCTTTTATTTCTTTTACCTTAGGAGACTGATATAAGAAAATATTCCTATGATGTATATCCTAAAGTGTATCACCTATACTCCCTTCTAGCAGTTTTATAGTATCAGGTCTTACATGTAGGTCCTTAATACACTTGGAGTTTATTTTTGTATATGATGTCAGGGAAAGCTTTCATTTCACTGTTTTACATGTAGATGTCCAGATTTCCCAACACCACCCATTGACGAGACTTGTCTTTTCTCCATTGTGAACTCTTGCCTCTTTTATCATAGATTCATTGCTCATAGGAGTTTGGAATTATTTCTAGGGTCTCTATCTGTTTTTACTGATTATATCTCTGTGCCAATGCCATAGTGTTTTTATTACTGTAAGTTTTTAGTAGGGTAATGTATCCAGGAGGTTTATACCTCGAGATTTGTTGTTTATTCTCAAGATCATTTTGGCAATTTTTAATGGTTTCATGTAAAACTTAGAGGTATTTATTTTCTTCTTATTTGGAAAATACAGCTTCGTAACAATAATTGCACTAAATCCTTATGTTTCTTTGTGTAGTACTGTCTTGTTAACAATATGAACTCTTTCAATCCAAGAGCACAAGACATCTTTCCATTTCTTTGAATCATTTTTAATTTCTTTGTCAATGTTTAATAATTTTCAGTGTGTAGATCTTTCACATATGTGATTACATTTATTTTAAGATATTCAGGGGAATGGGGTTTTAAATGTTTTTGCTTTCAAAGTCCAATTTATGGTATCTCATGATTAATGTGGACAAATGCAAGAGACGTCTTTACATTAATCTTGTACTCTGCTCCCTTGATGAAATTATTTTTTGTTCATAATAGTCAGTGTGGAGCCCTTAGGACTCTGTGTAGATTTTTATGACTTCAGTACTGGTGATGATTTTACCTCTTTCATTCAATTTTGTGTTTCTGTTACTTCTTTTTCTTTCCCTTTTCCTTTCTTCTATTACAATTGAACAGATGTGGTGAGAGTAGGAATCCTTGTCTTGTTCCCGAATTTACACAGAAGGCTTTCTGCCTTTCCCCTGAATATTATAAATTGTTATAAATGTCCTTTAGTATGTTGAGAAATGTTCCCATTGTACACATTTTCATGAGAGTTCTGATGATTAATGTATGTTGAATTTTGTCAAATGCTTTTTCTTTGTGTATTGACATGGTTTTGTGAATTTTGTCCTTCTTTTATTAGATATGTGTCATGCTGCTTGACTTGTGTATGTTGAACCGTCCTTGTGAATCTGGAAGGAATCCATCTGATCATCATGTATAATACTTTATATGAATTGCTGGATTAATTTGTTGAAATTTTTCGAGGATTTTTGAATCTCTATTCATCAATGGTATTGGATTTTCATTTTCATTTTTATTTTTGGGGGGATTGTCTTTGAGTTGTTTTGTTATAAAGGTAATGGTGGCCTCATAGAATAACATTCGGAAATGTCCTTACTCCTTCATTTGTTAAACTAGTTAGGGGGAAAGGGGTTTTAGTGACGGAATCCAGGCATTTTGTTCAAAGGGTGTTTTTAAAATTATAAATTTTATTTAACATACTGATTGCTCTACTCAAGTTCTCAGTTTTCTCTATTCAGTCTTGGCAGGCTGTACGTTTTTATAAATTTGTCCATTTCTTTTAGGTCATCCAGTTGGTTGTCATGTAACAGCTTATAGTGCTTTCATAATCTTTTTTTGTATTTCTATAATATCAGATATTATTTCTACTGTTTACTCATTTTGTTTGGGTGCAGTCTCTGTATTTCTTGATAAGCCTGGCTAAATGCTTTCCTGTATGTTAACATTTTAAGAAAAATTAAAGCTGTTGGTTTTATGATTTGTAATTTATTTTTCAACTTTTTATTTATTTTCGACCTAATCATTAAAGATTTCTCGTTCTACTGCCTTTGGGTTTTGTTTGTTCTTATTTCTTGTGGTTTTGGGTGGTATGCTTGGACTTTTGTATGGGGTTTTTCTTATTCCTTGTAGAAGGCTTGATTTGTTCTCAGCTTACCTCTTAGATTTGTCTTTGATGCATCCCAAATGTTTTATGTAGCTGTGTTTTCATTGTAATTTGTCTCCAGGTATGAATTTATTTCCCCTTTGATTTCACCATTGAACTTGTTTTATTGTATTTTTTTAAAAGATGTGGTTTTACCTCATGTTTGTGTTTTCCTATTCTTCTTTCTAGAGTTGATGCATAGCTTCATACTTTTGTGTATGGAAAAATACTTGATATAATCTATAATTGCTTAAAATTTCTGAGGCTTATATCACGTCCTAATATGTGGTTAATTCCTTAGATAAAATCTTGTGCTTACTTGAAAAGTTTATATGTTCTGCTTTTCTGATGCAGTGTCCAATAGCTCAGTTAGGTTCAAATGATTTAATATGCAATTAAGACCGCTGTTTTCTAACAGATATTCTTTCTGAATGATCTGATCATCAGAAGAATGAGGTGTTAAACTCATCTACTATTATTGTTTTATAATGAATTAATTCTTTCATGTCTACTAAAATTTCTTTTTATATTTAGGATCTATGCTGTTGGGCCATATATAATTTACTGAACGTAATTCCCAAATTTTTTTCTTGATGTAAATTTCTTTATATTATCTCATATCTCTTTCATTTTGGCCCTTATTTTAAAATGTATTTTGTATGATTTGAGCATTGCTATCTGCACTTTCTTGTCAATTCCATGGTATACCTTTTCCATTTATTTCCAGACTATGTTTATCTTCCACCATAAAGTGAGAATTTTTTGGGGGGAGGCAAAGATGGTGGAGCAAAAAGATGATCTTAGCTCACCCTTTCCCACAAATGCACCAAGACTCACATCCACAGACCCACTAAGCTAACAAGAGAACCTGCAGAACTCTGACAGTACATTGTCCTCTTCAATAGATAAAGATGCAAAAAATCTGGCAGTAGAAAAGTAAGAAAGGAAGAAGAAAAGGCAAAACAGAGTGGGACAGGTACCTCGGGGAGGGAGAAGCAAAGAAGGACTGGTGCTCATTCACTAAGTCTCCTCTCTACAACTGAGATTTCGGTAGGATGGAGGGGGAGCATTCAAGTCTTGGACCTGTACAAAGTATAAGTTGACTAACAGAACTATGATAAACAGTCACAGAGGATCCCTGTGAGGCCCAGCAAATGATGTAGCCTGGAAACTGAGGACAGGGCCATGCTGCCCGAGCTGGGTGGTAGATGGGGATGGCTGCACTGTGGCAGCCTGGGGGAATGGTGTGGGCTTTGTGCCATGGTTGTGGGTGCACAGGGCAGAACAACTTGGCCGTCCATAAAACAACAGCACAGATGTGCCCTGTGGGGGGAAGGTTGCATTCCCCATCTCTGAAAATCCACAAACGTTTCTAGGTGAAGAGAGCTGGGGCTCAGACACAGTCTCCATAGCCTCTGGTGCTTTGCGCCCAGGCAGCAGTGTGGCAAAAACTGCATCTACACCTAAGGAATTAGAAGCCGCAAGTGTCAGACGGAGATTTGTCTATACCATGAGGCACATAGTATCCTACTGTAATGGTTCCTCAGGGAACTTGTCTGCCAAGAAAACAAGGAGCTGGATTTTGGCCCAGACCATGGACAGGGCAGTCCCTCAGTCTTTCCTCAGCCCACTTCTGTTGTGCAAACCCAAGGCAGAGCGTACAGTGTCACAGAGCTTCAGAGTGGTTGGCACACTGAGGGGGCGGGTGGCCCCCACATTTTCTGCTGGAATGCAGCCTCTGACGATGGTGCTGGGAGAGGGCGTGATGCCCAATCCTTACTGGTCAGTGTGCAACATCTGACTGCAGCATCAGGCAGGGCAGTGACAAGACAGCCCAGAGTAAAGAGAGCTGCACCTGACCCAGTGTTGGGTTTAGGAGCGATCTGCTTGCCAACATGCCCTGGGAGCAGCACAGATGAGGGCTCCAATGGAGGGCCTCTGGAACAGGAAGATGAGCTTCCAAAACAGGATGAATACAGAAAGACTTCACATTAAAAGTACACAGTCACCAGGAGGACACTGACAACCCTCTTGTTTTAATCAGTTTTTACAGGTTCCATTTTCTATTACTCTCCTAATTTCTAATTCTTATACAATTATATATACCCCCATTATAATCCTATGAAATAATTAAAAATATTTTAATTATTAATATTTTTCAAATCTCTGTTTCAGCTTGCTTTTCTATTATTCATTATACAATGTCTTCAAACATTTATTTATCCCTTCTTTAAAATTCTTTATCTCTCTCTCTCTCTTTTCTCTTTTCTAACATGTATTATTACATAGGCATTAGGTAGATAAACTCCTTTAGGACCACACTAGTTAACTGATACTCCAAAAACCACATTGCCAGTGAGGTAGGAGCAAGAAGAAGGAGCAGAGAAACCATTCCCAATTAAAAGAACAGTAGAAATCCCAAGAAAGTATGATCAGTAAATAGACACTGATATCCTAGTAGAACAATATTTCAAAAAAGAAGTGATCAAAGTACTGAAGGAAATAAAAGAGATAGTGTTTAGAGATAAAAATATGTCAAAAATGAAATGGAAGCAATAAGGAAGAGCCGAGTAGAATAGAGAAACTCGTTCACTGAGATGAGGAATGCTCTAAAGGAGTCACAAAGCTGACTAGATAACACAGAGGAATGAATTAGTGACTAAGAAGACAGGACAATATAAAGCACACAATTAGAAGATCTACAAGAGAAACAAAGAGAAACAAATGAAAAAAGCACAAGAGACCTATGGGATAATAGAAAGCATGCCAAACTTGGCGTGGTAGAAGTCCCAGAAGGGGAGGGGAGATCAAAGGGGATTTTAAAGGTGTTTGAAAAATTCATGACTGAGATCTTTCCAAACTTAAAGAAGGAATCAGATATACAAGTACAGGAAGCTCAGTGTCCCAAACAAGAAGAACCCAAGCACACCCACAGGAAGACATATAATTAAGATGGCCAGAGTCAAGGATAAAGAAATGATCCTAAAGGCAACAAGGTCATATCAAATAGTGAGTTACAAGGAAATGCTCAGAAGGCTTCCAGCTGATTTCACTACACAATTTCTACAGGTCAGAAGGGAGTGACAAGATATACTCAAAATCCTGAATGAAAAAAATGATATACCATGGGATACTTTAACCAGCAAGGCTATCCTTTATGGTAGAAGGAGACATAAAGAATTTCACAGACAAGAAAAAGCTACAAGAGATTAGCAACACTAGACCCATGCTAAAGGAAATATTGAAAGGTCTCCTCTAAAAAGAAAAGAAGCAGAATGCTACAGAAATGTGAAACTCACAGCTAGAAAGGTGACAACTCATGAATTACAAATAAAATAAACACAAAATTTTAAAACAAGACATACAAATCATTGAGAGTGGGAGAGGGAGGAAGGAAAATAGAGATTTTTTTTCTTTCTTTTTAAAATTTTTTGTTCTTGGTAAGATGGGTTTGAGATCATGTTACTATCAGTTTAATAAAAGCAGTTATAATAATGGTCTAAAAGACTTATAAAAAAGAGTAACAAGAAAGCAAAACTTATCAGGGAGTCACTAAAACTAAATAAAATTCATGATAATACAAAGGAAAATTACCTAACCATAAAAGGAAGATGAAAGGAACAAAGAGGAAATACTAAATCACCTGGAAAATAAGTTGAAAATGGCAATAAACTCAAACCTATCATCAACTAAAATAAATGTTAATGGACTAAAGGCTCCAGTTGAAAGTCATAGAGTGGCATGTTGGATAAGAAAGCAAAAACCTTCAATATGCTGCATACAGGAGACCCACTTCAGAGAGAAGGACACATATAGATTGAGAGTGAAATGATGGAAAAGTGTATTCCATAAAATTGGAAAAGCCAAACAAGCAGGTGTTGCAGTACTGATTGCAGACAAAATAGTCTTTAACACAAAGGCCATAAAGTAAGATAAAGAAGGACATTTCATAGTGATTGAAGGAGTGATACAATATGACGATAGCACACTCGTTAATACATATGCACCAAATAGAGGAGCAAATAAGTACATAAAATAATTACTAACAGATTTAAAGGGGGATGTATATTTGTAGATTTCAACACTGCATTAACATCACTGGACAGATCATCGAGACAGAAAATAAATTAGGCAACAGAGAAGTTAAATAATAAAATACAAATATTAGACTTGGTTGATATTTTGAGAGCAATGCACCCCCCACAAAATAGGATATACATTCTTTTGAAGTGCACGTGGAATATTTTCCAGGATTCATGATGTACTTGGGCACAAAAGAAACCTCAGCAATTTTATGAAGATTGAAATTACCTCAAGCAAGTTTACTGACAACAATGCATTGAAGCTAGAAATCAACAATGGAGAACCAAAAGGGAGCAAAAGGAAAACTTGGAGATTAAAAAATATTTTATTAAAAAAACAATGGTTTAATGAAGAAATAAAAGCTGAAATGAAAAAGTACCTTGAGACAAAAGAAAATGAAAGCAAAACCACACAAAATTTATGGGACACAGCAAAACCAGTGTGGAGAGAGGAGTTTATAGCGATAGGGGCCTTCCTCAAAAAAGAAGAACAATCACAAATAAACAATTTAACCCACAGCAGAATGCACTAGAAAAAGAACAAAAAATCACACGAGGCAGCAGAAGTAAGGTAATCATAAATATTGGGGAGGAAATAAGTAAAATACAGATTAAAAACACTATAGGGAAAAATTCAACGAATCCAAAAACTGGTATTTCGAAAAAGAAAGTAAAATTGACAAACCTCTGTCCAAACTCAAATAAAAGAAAAGAGAGAGAGCACAAATTAGCAAAATAAGGAAGGAGAATGGAAAAATTACAACAAATAAAGAAGAAATACCGAATATCATACAAAAATATTATTAATATTATATGGACATAAACTGGATAACCTACAGTAGATGGACAACTTTCTGGAAACATACTGTCCACCAAGACTGAATCAAGAAAAAACTGACCCCTTGAACAAGCAGTGCACTAGAAATGAAATCAAAATAGTAATGTAAAACCTCCCTAAAAATAGCAGTCCAGGACCGCACGGATTCACTGAAGAATTCTACAAAACTTACAAAGAAGAACTCATACCATTCCTTCTCAAACTCTTCCAGAAGATTGAAAAGGAAGGAACACTCCCAAAGTCATTCTATGAAGCCACAATCACCCAGATACCACAACCAGGCAAAGACACTACCAAAAAAGGGGATTATAGGCCAATATCACTGATGAGCACAGACGCCAATATCCTCACCAAAATAGTAGCAAATAGAATCCAACAACACAGATAAAAGATTATACTTCATGACCAATTGGGGATCATGCCAGGGACACAGGGGTGGTTCAACATATAGAAATTAAGCAGTGTAATACATCACATCAACAAGAGAAAGGACCAAAATCACATGATCCTCTCAATATAAGCAGGAAAAGCATTTGGTAAAATTCAACACCCACATATGATAAAAAATCTCACCAAACAAGGCATAGAGGGAACTTATTTCAGCATCATGAAAGCAATAGAAAACAAAACTACAGCCAACATAGTACTCAACGGTGAGAAAGTCAAAATTTTCCAACTAAAATCTGGGACAAGACAAGGATGCACAGTATCACCACTCCAACTCAATATAATCTTGGAAGTCCAAGGCCCAGCAATCAAACAAGGGAGAGAATTTATAGGAATGCAAATTGGAAAGAAGAGATAAAAGTCTCACTATATGCAGAAAATATGTTACTACATATAGAAAACCCGGCAAGATCCAGACAAAATCTACTACAGCTGATCGAAGAATTCAGCAAGGTAGCAGGTTACAAGATTAAGGTTCAAAAATCATTGGCATATAATTATTCTAATGATTCAGATAATACTATAGAGCTACAGTCACCATGACAGCACTTTATTGGTAGGAAAACACATATATAATTCAATGGAACAGAATAGAGACACCAGAAATGAACCCACAAACTTTTGGTCAATTAATCTTCGATAAAGTAGGCAAGAAAATACAATGGAATTGAGACAGTCCCTTCAGCAAATTCTGTTGGGAAAACTGGACAGCAGCATGTAAATCAATGAAGCTAGAACACTCCCAATGAATCTAGAACACCATACACAAAAATAAACTCAGAATGGATCAAAGACTTAAACATAAGGCAAGATACAATAAACTTCCTTTAGGAAAATATAGGCAAAACGTTATCTGGCATAAGTCTCAAAAATCGTCTTGTAGAAGAAATAAAAGCCAGAATAAACAACTGAGACGTAATGAAACTTACAAGCCTCTGCACAGTATAGAAATCAGAAGTAAAACAAAAAGACAACCTACGGAATGGGAAAATAATTTGCATATGAAACCAACAAAGGCTTGATCTTCAGAGTATATAAGCAGCTCATCCAACTGAATAAGAAAAAATAAACAACGCAATCCAAAAATGGGCAGAAAACCTAAACAAGCGATTCTCCAAGGAAGACATACAAATGATCAAAAGACACATCAGAAAGTGCTCAATATCACTGATTATCAGAGAAATGCAAATCAAAACTACAGTGAGGTATCACCTCACAGCAGTCAGAATGGCCATCATTCAAAAATCCACAAATGATAAATGCTGGAGAGGCTGTGGAGGAAAGGGAACCGTCTTCACTTCTGGTGGCAATGCAGTCTGGTGCAGCCACTGTGGAAAACAGAATGGAGATTCTTCAAAAGCCTAGGAATAGACATACCATAAGAAACAGGAATTCCACTCCTGGGCATAAATCCAGAAGGAACCCTATTTCAGGATAACACTTGAACCCCAATGTTCATAGCCAGCACAATTTACAATAGCCAAGACATGGAAACAGCCTAACTGTCCATCGACAGTTGACTGAATAAAGAATAGGTGTTATATTTATACAATGGAATACAATTCAGCCATATACACCGACAACATAATGCCATTTTCAGCAACATGGATGCTCCTGGAGAAAATCAGTCTAAGTGAAGTAAACCACAAATAGAAAGAAAAATACCATATGAGATGGCTTATCAGTGGAATCTAAAAACAAAACAAACAAATCAAAAAAAGCACATACTCAAAAAAGAAATAAACTCACAGACATAGAATACAATGTTGAGGTTGCCCAGGGGTCGGAGGGTGGGGAGAGATAGACTTGGAGGTCAAAATTATAGAATAGATAAACAGGATTGTAGTGTATAAGACAGGGAAATATATAAAAGATCTTGCGGCAGCTCACAGAAGAAAAAATGGGACAACAAATTTATCTATATTCATTGTAACTGAAAAATTGTGCTCTATGCTGGAATTGGTGACAACTTTGTAAAAAGACATAAAACCAATAAAAAAAAAGTAAAAAAAAAAGAAAAAAACATGATCCTAAATATTACAGGTGCATATATAAATTATAGAGGAAAAGTAACTCTGCAACGTGTAGTAAAACCAATCATTTTGTTTTATGTTTTCTTTTTAAGATGAACAAAATCATAAAACCTCTAGCCAGGTGCATCATGAACAAAAGAGAAAAGCACAAAAGAAATAAAGTCAGAAATAAAAGAAGAGAAATAACAATTGTTCCCTCAGATATACAAATAAGTGTTCATTTTGTCAACAATTATATGCCAATAACATATGCCAATGACAACTTAGAAGAAATAGACAAATGTCTAGAAAGAGACAGAGATAAGGAGAAACAAATAATTTGAACAAACTGATTACTAGAAGAAAGAAATATTCTGCATTTAAAAAAATCATTAAATATTAGTTCAGATTTAAACAGCTCCCGTGGAGAACTGTACAAAAATAAAAAGCAGGGCTTATACTCTTCAAACTATTCAAAAATATTGAAGATGTGGGAAAACCCCAAATTAATTCTATGAAGATTTCAACACCCTTATAGCAAAACCAACAAACGAAGTATGGGCAAAGACAAATTTAAGCCAATATATTTGATAGATTTAAATGCAAGTATTCTACAAAATATTACTAGCAAACTAAATCCAGCAATACCAAAAATGAATCATACACCATGATCAACTTGGATTTATTGCAGGGTTACAAGAGAAGTTCAACATTCACAAATCAATCAGTTTGATACACCACATTAACAAAACTAAAAGAGAAAATGACGTGGTTATTCCAATAAATCCATCAAAAGCATTTCACAAATTTCAAAATTTATTCATTAGAACAGCAACAACAGCAACAACAACAACAACAACAACAACAAAAACAGCAATACAAACTCTTAACATAGTAGGATTCAGAAAATATATCTCAACATATCTAAAGTCATTTATTACAGAACCACAGACAACATAATATGAAAACGTGAAAAAAATCAAGCCAAATTAAGAAATACTACCAGGATGCCACTCTCACCATTTCTATTAAACACAGTATGGGAAGTCCTAGCAACAGCAATCAGAAGAGAAAAAAATTATTCAAGTTGGGTTGAATGAACTACAACTGTTATTATTTTAGAGGTCATAAAAATCTATATAGAGAACCCTAAAGATTCTCCACAGCAAAACAACAAAAGCAAATAAAGACATTTAACAAACTTGCATGATTCATGATTGATATACAAAAACTGTCACTTTTTTTACACTAACAATGAAATATTCCATAATTTAAAAAAATCCATATGAAATCAGATCAAAAAATGAAAAACCTATGAAAAAAACAAGATAATAAAATCGAAAGGACACTGAAAAATAAATTTGAAGATGATGCAAAGAAATGGAAAGAAATCTCAATGTCTTAGTTTAGAGCAATTAATATTGTTAAACATACATACTACAAAAGAAGTCTTCAGATATAAATTGATTCAGATCGAAATACGTGATATTTTCCACAGAAATTAAAACAGTCCTAAGATTTGTAATTAAGTGCAAAAGATCCAGAACTGCAAAAGGAACAATCAAGAAAAAGAACAAAGTTGGAGGCATAATCCATAACCCTCCCAGATCTCAGATTTTATTACAATAATACAGTAATCAAAACAGCAAAGTTCTGGAAAACAAACAAACATTTATATCACTGGAACAGAACACAGAGGCAGAAATAAAACATCACACCTATGGTCAACTAAATAATGACAAAGGAAAAAATATACAATGATTAAAAGACAGCATTCAGCAAGTGATGTTGAGAAAGCTAGACATCTACATGTAAATCAATGAAATTAGAACACTCCTACACACTGTACAAAAATAAAGTCAAAATGTTTTAAAATCTGAATCTAATACATGACACAATAAAACTCCTGGAAACTAACATAGGAAAAAAATAGATAAATTGTAGTAAAACTTTCCTATGTCACTGTTGCAAGCTGAAAACAATAAAAGCAAAATGATCAAATAGGTCCTAATTAAACATAAATCCTTCTACACAACAAAATAAACAAAATGAGAAGATGAACTTCCAAATGGGAGAAAACATTAGGAAACAATGCAATCAAAAAGAGGATAATTTCTAAAATACACACATCGTTCATACATCTCCATTTCAAAAATCTACAAACAGATCAGCCAGAAAATGAGCAGAAGACAGTTCTCTAAAAAAGACACAGAGATGACAAACAGGAACATAAAAACAAGCTCACATTGCTAATCATTATACAAAGGCAAGATAAACATAAGATAATGTTTTACCTCACATTAGTTAGAAGGGTTGTCATCAAAATGTCTACAAATAATAAAGACTGTGGAGGTTGTTGAGAAAAAGGGACACTCCAACGCTGTTGTTGGGAATGAAAATTGGTGCAACCACTTTGGAAACAGTATGGAAGTTCCTTTAAATAATAAAAATAGACCTATCATATGACACAGCAATCCCACTCCTGGGCATATAAAACATAAAACCTGAAAACAAAGAATCTTAGGGTAAATATAAGAAGTACACTTGACTTAATTTGATTCTTCAAATGTCTCCTCTGGCAAAGGAAGCAGAAGCAAAACTAACAAAATATGATTGTATCAGTATAAACAGATTTACACTGCAGAAGAAATGTTCAATAAAATGAAAAGTCAACCAACACAATGGGAGAATATATTTGCAAGTGATATTTTCCTATCAAGTGTTAATATCTAAATATATGTTAAACTCATACACAACAATGAAAAAGACCAAACAATCCAATTAAAAAAATGCCATAGGAACTAAATATATAGATCTAAATCAATTTTCTGTAGAAAACATACAGTTGGCTAAATGACACATGAAAATATATTCAGAGTTATAAATTATTAGGAAAGTCATAAACCAAAAATGAGACAATACCTCACACAAGTCAGAAGGCTCTCATTAATAAGAAAACTAATAGATGTCAGTGAGATTGTGGGGAAAATGAAACACCGTGGACACTGTTGATAGGAATGCAAAGTATTGATTCCATTGCATATAAACATCAAATTTTCTTCATACATTTTTCTGTCAAGGGATGTTGTGTTTGTAGGACCCTGTCTGAATGCTCTAGAGAATAAGCCCATGGGCTGAATTGACAAACAAGCTCTGAGGAATGTCACATATCCAGGCTGGATAAGAAATGGCCTACTCAATGTATCAAGTATGGATGGATGGAGAGCCTATGCTGAGTAAGATCCTCAGAGGACGACAACCTTAGACATGCACAGCCAGCTGGATAAGAGATGGCCTACTTAATGTAGTTCCGTGATGAACTTTAAAACAATCCTTGATCATCTAACATTCTGTGATTACTGTGGGAGCATGGGGACATAAATAGCTTAAGATTATTAACATAGTTGTAACTTAGATGATATGTGAGGCATTGTGCATGTGCCATATATACCCGTTTTCTAAGAATCAATAAACAGAGAACTGCTCCACTTCTGTCCACACAGTGTTTGTGTGTATATGATATCGTGCTACTGACTGTTAATTTAATTTGTTAGGATTATGTTAAAAGGATGTTGCATTATATACAATGCTCTTTCTGCACCTATTGAGATGATTATGTGAGTTTTATTTCTCATTCTATTAGTGTGGCATGTCACCTTTATTGATTTGAATATTTTGAAGTATCCTTAAACACAGGGAAAAATCCCTTTACTCATGTATGTGTATGATACATTAAATGTGTTGTTGAATTCATTTTGCTTGTATTTTGCTGAGAAATTTGGCACATACATCAGGAATAATATTCTATATTTTGCATATAATGTCCTTTATAGCATTGTTATGCAAATAAAGCTGGCATCATAAAACAAGTTTGGATACTTTCACACCCTTCAAATTCTTGGATGGTTTGGGGAAGAATTGTTGAGAAATTTTCTTCAAATGTATCACAGAATTCACCAGTGAAGTCATCTTGTAAATATTTTCTGGTTTGGGAGGTTTGGATTACTTATTTACTCATACACATTTTTGCTCTATTTAACTTTCTAATTTCTTCTTGATTCAGTATTGGAAGACATATGTTTCTGGGAATTTGTCTTTTGTTCTAGGTCATTCAAATTGTTGGCTTGTGGTAATTTCTTATGATGCTATGCATCTCTACATCAGTTGTAATATCTTCTCTTTTATTTATAATTTCATTTGAGTCTTTATTTTATTCACCAAACTATAAGTTTGTCCACATTATGTTTAAAACAAACAGACTTAGGAATTTTTTCTATCTTTTCAAATGTTTCTCTTGTTATTAGCCTTAATCTCATTCATTCAATTTTCATCTTTATTCTTTCTGTTTTCTCCTAGATTCTTGATGTTTAAAGTTAAGTAGTGTGAATATTTGTATTTCTATTATAATTAAATATTATTTATTTATTTATTTATTTATTTATTTATTTATTTATTTACTTTCTTTCTTACTTTCTGATTTACTTATTTATTCATTTATTTATCATTGAATTACTGCCATTTACAATGTGTCAAACTGTGGTGTATAGCACAGTGTAAAACTTCATGCGTATACTTGAGTGCCTAT
Source organism: Vicugna pacos (assembly GCF_048564905.1). Classification (NCBI taxonomy): domain Eukaryota; kingdom Metazoa; phylum Chordata; class Mammalia; order Artiodactyla; family Camelidae; genus Vicugna; species Vicugna pacos. The sequence continues at coordinate 9,921,251 of NW_027328741.1, forward strand.
TAAAGTTAACTTCACAATATTTAACATACTGCCATGTGTCATACAAAAGAAATTTTGAAAATATCTATTTTTATATATAGCAGAAAACATTTATAAATCTACAGCTCCCAAATATATCCTCTACTATCCCATTTCAGAAGTAACCATAAGATTATTAATTAGATCTGCAAGTGTGTTTCAGTTTTGTAGATGAAATCATAGTGTTCTCATTCAAAACTTTTTTTAAGGTTCTACATATATCATGTCATGTATTATTTTTCTTTCTCTTTCTGGCTTACTTCAATTAGAATGACACTTATTGGGGACATTCATTTTGCTGCAAATATCATTGTTTTATCATTTTTTATGGCACAATATTTTTCCATTGCATAAATATGGCATAAATCCTGTATACTGTTATCTATTGTTGGACAATTAGGGTGCTTCCATGTCGTGGCTGTTGTATATAGCACTGCTAAGAACATTGGGGTGCAGATGACATTTTGAATTAGGGTTCTCTTTGATATATACCCAGAAGTGAGATTGCTGGATCATATGTTAAGTCTATTTTTATTCTTTTGAGGAATCCCCATCCTGTTTTCCACAGTTACTGCACCAAACTACATTCCTAACAACAGTGTAGGAGGTTTCCCTTTATCCACAGCTTCCCAAGCATTTATTGTCTGTGGACTTTTGAATGATGGCCATTGTGAATATTGTGAGGTGATACTTCATTATAGTTTTGAATTGCGCTTCTCTGATATTTATTGTGAACAATTTTTTTTTTCATATATCTGTGTGGCATTTGTATGTCTCTAACGGAGAATAGCTTGTTTAGGGCTTCTGCCCATTTTCAAATTGGGTTTCTTGTTTTTTTTTATGTATTATTATTAGTTTGTATGAACTCTTTATATTTTGGAAATTTAGCCTTTGTCAGTTGCATCAATTCTAAATATTTTCTTTAATTCTGTAGGTTGTCATTTTGCTTTGTTTATGGTTCCCTTTGCTGTGCAAAAGCTTATAAGTTTAATTAGGTTCTATTTATTAATTTTGCTCTTACATCCATTACCTGGGTAGGCTGTTCTAGGGGATCATTGCTGCGATTTGTCTCAGAGTGTTTTGCATATATTTTCTTCTAGGAGATTTACTTTGTTTTCTCTTACATTTAAGTCTTCAAGTCATTTTGAGTTTATTCTTGTGTATGGAGTGAAGGATTGTTCTAACTCCATTGCTCTGCATGCCGCTATCCAGCTTTCCCAACATCAGTTGGTGAAGAGATGGTCTTTTGTCTGTCATATTCTTGGCTACTCTGTCAAAGATTAATTCAACATAGACCTGTAGATTTATTCCTAGGCCCTCTATTCTGTTCCATTGGACCATATGCCTGTTTCTGTACGTGTATCATGACATTTTCATTATTGTAGCTCTGCAATAGTTTATGGAGACCAGGCAGGTTATTCCTCCAGCCTCTTAATTTGTCTTCAATATTCTTTTGGAAATTATGGATCTTCATTGTATCTATATAAATCTTATGATCATTTGTTTCAGTCCTAAAAAGAAATGTTATGAATAATTTGATAGGAACTCAGATTTAATCTGTGGATTGCCTTGGGTAGTATGGCCATTTTAACAATATTATTTCTTCCATTACGAGACCATTGGGGATCTTTTCAATTCTTCAAATCTTTCTTGATTTCCTCAATCAGTGTTTTCTTTTTCTCCATGTATAAGTCATTCACCAACTTAGTCAGAGTTATTCTTAAGCATTTTAAAATTTTGGGTGCAGTTATAAAAGGGGTGGTTTCTATAATTTCTTTTCCCCTTGATTCAATGTTAGTGTAAAGAAATGTAATTGGTTTTTGTACATTAATCTGGCTACCTTGCCCAGTTCCTTTTTAGCCTAAGTATATTTTTGTGAAGCTTTTACAGTTTTCTATATATAGTGTCATGTTTGCATATTGTGACAATTTTACCTTTTCTTTTCCAGTCTGAATACTTTTATTCCTTTTTCTTACCTGATCGTTGCGGCTAGTAATTCCAAGACTATATAGAATTGTAATTGTGAGAACGGGCATCCTTGTCTTCTCTCAGGTTTTTGTGGGAAGATTTCCAGTTTTTCACCATTGAGTATTATGCTGTCTATATGTTTGTTGTAAATAGCTTTCATTATGTTGAGATATGGTTGTACTCTGCCTACTGTGATAAGAACTTTTATTGCAAATAGGTGTTAAATTTTATCAAATGTTTTTTCTGCATCTACTGAGATGATCATATCGTTTTTGTCTTCTCTTTTGTTGATACGGTGTATCACAGTTGATAGATCGATTTGCATATGTTCAACCATCCGTGTGTTCCTGGGATGAACCTAACTTGTCCATGGTTCATGATCTTTTTTTACATGCTTTTGAATTCGGTTTGTTAATAATTTCTCAAGGACTTTTACTTCTTTGTTTATCAAAGATATTGGCCTATAGATTTCTTTTTGGGGTAGTGTGTTATTGTGGTTTTGGTATCAGGTTGATGTTGACCTTATGGTGTGACTTTGGGAGTACTCTCTCCATATCAATCTTTTGGAAAAGTTTGAGGAGGACTGGTATGGATTTTTCTTTGTATGTTTGGTCAAATTCCCCAGTGAAGCTATTTGGTTTTGAAATTTTTTTGCAGAGGTTTTTTATTTTATTGATGATTCTATTCCATTTCTTGTGATCTGTCTGTTCAAATGGCTAATTTCTCCTTGATGCAATATTGGTGGGCTGAATGTTTCCAAAAACTTCTCCATTTCCTCCTGGTTATCCAGTTTGTTTCCATACAGTTACTCATGGTATTCCCTTATGATATTTGGTAAATTTCTTGTACTCTTTGTAGTTTCTCCATTTTCATTTCTAATATTATTTGTGTTTTCACTTCTTGTTGGTGAGCCTGTCCAGAGATTTGTCAATTTTGTTTACTATTTCAAAAAAGAGATTGATTAATTTTTTTCTTTTTTTAATCTCTATTTTAATTATTTCTCCCTTGATCTTTATTTTTTCCCTCTTTCTGTGGACTTTTGGTTTTGTTCGCACTTCTTTTCTTTATTAGTTTACATTGAATGTTAGATTATATTTTGAAATTGTTCTTCTACTTTGAGGAGGGCCTTGTCACTATGAACTTCCCTCTTAAGCCTGCTTTAACAGTATTCCATAGACTTTGTGTAGTGTTTTGTCATATTTCTCAAGATATTTTTTAATTTCTTCTTTTACTTCATCACCTCCACCCCTTGTTTTAGTACCATATTTTTTAATCTGGATGCTGTCTTTTTTTCTCCCAGTTTTTCTGTGATTGTTTTCTAGTTTCATGGTATTATACTCAGAAAAGATGCTTAAAATAATTTTTATCTTCTTAAATTTTTTGAGGCTTCTTCTGTGCCTGATTACATAACCTTTCATAGAAAACATACCTTGTGCACAGGAAAAGAATTTATATTCTGTTTTGGGAATAAACACTCTTTTGAATATATCAAGCATCTCCAATTATTTTATAATGTACTTTAGTATCTTTGTTCCCTTATTAATTTTCTGTGTGAAAGACCAGTCCAGTGATGGTAATGGGAAATTATAGTCTCCTACTTTGATTGTGTTCCCAGGGATTTCTCTTTTTTTATCTATTAGTGTTTGCTTTATATATTAAAGTGCTCCTATATTGAGGGCATATATCTTAATGAGTATAATACCCTCATTTTGATTTGCTTCTTTAATCATTTTATCATGTCCGCATTTATCTTTTTCTTTGGCCTTTTGTGTAAAGTCTCTTTGAGTGAAGTCTATACTGCTAGTCCTGCTTTATTGTCATGTGCATTTGCATGGAATATATTTTTCCACCTTCTGACTTTCAATTGATGCGTGTTCCTCTTACTAAAGTCGGTCTCTTCTATGCTTCATAATATACGTTCTTGTTATTTTATTCCATCTTATAATATATATCTTTTGATTATATTGATAAGTCATTAACATTTGCGATAATTATTGTTAGATTAGTGTTTATTTCCATATTGAACTTCATTCTCCAGTTGATTTGGTATATTCTTTTTGTTCATTTATTTTTGTTTTTGTGGCTTGATAAGTTTTCTTTTATTATCTTGGTTTCTTTTTGGCTTTGTGACTTCATTGTATGCTTTTGACTTATGGTTACTTTGTTTTGTATGTATATTGACCCGTACTATATTTATTTATTTTATCTGATAAGAATACAAACTCAAACCCATCCTAAAGAGAACAGAAACAAGAGGAAAACACTCTGTATTTTCCTGCTTCACTCTGTGACTCTTAAAAATTTTGATGTCCTCTAATACAACATCATATTTATTCTGTTGTAAGTCAATGTAGATATTGCCTTTCTAATTATGCCTTTCTCTTTTCTATAGCATCCTGCTTCTGTTTATTTAGAGTAGATCTTTCTATATTTCATCTTCTCTTGCTAAATTCTTAAGTATTTACTTGTGTGGAAGTTATTTATCTCTCCTACTCTTCTAAAATTTAGCCTTGTTTGATAAAGTATCTTAGATTACAGCTTTCTTTCCTTCAGGACTTTGAATATGTCTTGCCACTGCCTTCTGCCTGCTGTATTTGTGTAGGAATCGAGTTTATGTGTATAATGTATATAATAATATATATATGTAAAGAACACATACAAATGTAGTTAACAAATATGGTGAAAACCTATACATTAAAAAACAGGAAACATTGATAAAGGAAATAAAAACTGATCCAAAGAAATTAAATGATCTCTTACATTGAAGATGTGAAACAATGTGTTTGAAACAACCATACTACACAAAGGAATCTACATTTAGTGTGATTCATGTGAAAATACCCATGAAATTTTTCCAATAAATAGAACAAATAATTTTAAAATGTGTATGTAGCCACAAAGAGCATGAGTTGCCAAAATAATCTTGAAAAGGGGTATTAAATGTAATTGTGTAAAATTCTCTGGTGTTAAGCAGTCCTACAAAGCTTTACTAATTAAAACAACATGATACTAGCTCAAAAACAGACACCAATCAATGGAAGAGAATAGAGCAACCAGATATAATTCCTCACACATATGATCAATTAACCCATGAAAAAGGAAGCAAGAGTATAAAATTAAGAAAAGACATTCACCTCAATAATTACTGCTGGGGAGATTGAAAATGTAAAATATAGATTAGTTTATTTCCTCACATTGTTTACAATCCGTGAGCTCAGAATATCTTTCTATTTATTTCATTTACTTATATTTCTTGCACCTGTAAAACATAGATCTATGTTTAGAACTTAAATTTCACTTATCAAATTTATTCCTATTGTATTCTATTTGGTATAAATTTACACACAATAGTTTTCATAATTTTTATTTCTGATAATGTGTTGTTATTATACAAAAATGCAATGGATATTTGTATATTGATTTTGTATTCTGCAAGCTTACTAAGTTTGTTCATTAATTGTAACAGCCACTGCAGGAGTCTATGGAGTTTTCTATCTATGCCTAATTATGTCATCTGTAAAAACTTCACTACTTTATTACAAGTTGGATGAATTTTATATTTTTTCTTGACTAGTTGTTCTGGCTAGGACTTCTAGTAGTGTAATTTAGGACTTGTGAAAATGAGCTACTTTTTCTTATTACTGGACCAGAGGAAAACCTTCCTGTATGTTAACATTGAGCTTGATGTAAGCCATGGATTTTTCCTATATGGCTTTTATTATGTTTTGTTACATTCTATCTAGAGCGAATTTAAGAATATTTTAATATTAAAGTTAAGATCAGAACTGTCAATAATTTTCCTACATATTTTGAGATTGTTATTTTTGAATTCTTTGTGTTTTAAAGGGATGTTATCTCATATATTCATTTGTATATGTTAAATAATATTTATGAATCAGAACTAAGTCCAACTTAACTATAGTTTATAATACTTAAAATATGCCATGATTTCAGGTTGCTAATATTTATTTAAAATGGAAATTACAGATACTGAAGGAAAAATTTACATTGTAGTTTGAGGGTACATTTATATATTTAAAAATTTTATATCTTATTTTGAATTTGGCTTATGTTTAATGGATTTTATTTCTAAATAAATAATATAACTTTTGGTTGAACTGGATTTACTGCCATTTACTGATACAGAACATAGCTATTATTTACAATTAGTACACAAGACACTTGCCTTAAAATGCCATATTATACTAACAATGCCAACTGTTTCAGGACTGAGAAATGTATTGTTTCCTAAAATGCATTACCTGGTCTTTTCCACCCCAACTGACATAAACTGTTATATCTTTGTTTTTTGAATGATTGTTTGTTTGCCCCTTAATGGAGGCACTGCTTATTGAACCCAGGATCTTGTGCATAAGTGTATTTATCAACATAATTTTGGAACATTTAACAGAAGCCCTAAGAGTATGGATTAGAAAGATGACAAGAAAATTTATTACTTCTAGGGACTGAAAAACCTCTGAGTGAAAGAATGGCAAAAATAAACATTTGTAAATATACAATAAGATTGTCTCTTTTGCAATTTTAATGTAGAATATTAAATTACATTAGTTTCAATTATAGCACTGAATTACAATTTAAAACAAAAATTCCCCCTTTCTGATTTCTTAAATTTGATTGATTACTTTACTCTAATTTTATTTCATAAATATTAACAATTTATTTATAAACATACCAAATAAACTGATATTTATTCTACTCATATTTAGAATATAGTGCTAGTTATTGTAAAGTACACAGATAAATACCAACTTCCATTTCCAAATCAAATTATGTATCACTTTAATTACAAATGATGATGAAATAGTTATACCTAATCTGTACAGGTTTTATACAAATTTCACTTTAAATTCCTAAACTTTAAAATTATTTTATATATTTTCTGCAGTATTTATACTCTGTTCACTAATCCATCATAAATTTGTGTACAAAAGGATGGAGTTTGGTTTTATTTAAAAGACCCCAAAATTAAATTCTTTAAAAATATTTTGTGCAGATAATATTTGCAGATCACACTATAAAAATAAGCATCCTATATGTTTCATTTTTACTGGATAAATGAGAACTAAACACTGGCTAAATGGTACACTTGGGTTGCTAGGAGACCAGTCGTTCTGTGATGTGACATATACTCAGATCGAGAATGACTGTGATGGCCTAGCAGTTTATCTGTGCAGTCCTGCCAAAGCACCATTTGAAGCTGCAGTGCTCAAAATCATGCAGATTAGAATAGTAGCTGTAGAAAAATTTATATGAAGTGGCACATGTTTCTTCAGAAAATCAAGATGTGTCTCGTAAAGATGGACCTACTGGTTCAGGAAACTCTGGTAGAACTCTATTGTGTGATCAAACATTCTCTGGGGACTTGGACTTGAGGTCTATGATTGAAGAAAATGCTTTTCACACTTTGTCTGAAGGATCCTTAATTAAAAGGCCATGTTACACACATTGTGTCTCTGAACCAGAGAAAGATAATGAGTTTCGTTCTCTGACATTCCCAAGAAAACTCTGGAAAATGGCAGGGAGTGACCAGTTTAAATCCATCTGTTGGGATGATAATGGAACTTCCATAGTGATTGATGAAGATGTCTTTAAGAAGGAAATTTTGGAAAGATAGTCCCTCTCAGAATATTTGAAACTAGAAGCATGAAAAGGTTACTTAGACAGCTTAATCTTTATGGGTTTAGGAAAGTGCAGCAGAATTTTCAAAGATCTGCATTTCTACCAGACTTACTGGCAGAAGAAAAAGAAGTCTCTTTTTTAAGCAAGGTATTCAGAAACTTTGGTTACCACTTGGTAACTTATATATAAAATTTTATTTTGTACATCAATCTATGGTAATATAAATGTAAAGCTAGATTTTGAAAACTGTATAAAACTACTACGGTTAAAATCCTTTATTTTTTCTAAAAAATAAGGACAGTGTATAAACTATACTGATTATAAGAAACTTTGATGGCAACTATGAATCTTACCAGAAATCTAAATAAAAGTATTTAAGCTGCTTTTAAAAAGTGGCATTCACCATTACTGCAAATGCTAACTTCTTATATTTGATGACTATACTATATAAATGTGTATTTTCGAAACAAGGAAATTCAAAATGTCGTCAGCAATGTTCATATTTTGATGATATTATCTTTGCATAGTAAACGTGAAGTCTGAGGTTTTATAGGTTAGGCTTATTATAGTGTTGTATTTTGGTTTAAATTATTACTAAAATCTTTCAACTTTGGTTGTAGCTGCAGTTCTATCATAACCCAAATGTTAAACGAGGCTGTCCCCAGCTTTTAGTGAGAATAAAAAGAAGAGTGGTATTAAAACTGCCTCTCTGTTACCTTCATTGGATGAAGATTTCAACAAGAAGCTCTATAATGCAGTGGGTAATTTGGATAATAATAATTCTTTTTTTGTGGGTTACAGTAGTGGAGAAAGTGCATTTTTACCTTCTGTAAATTTAAACATGCCACTAATAAGAAAGCCCTCTACTAGCCACATAATTGGTGATACAACTATCCCGATCAGAGGTGATTTTTCTCCTCCATCATAAATGTCAGTTAGACAACCAGAAAATATTACAGTGGATCAATGTGCTATTTTAAGTCAGTTGACCACTCTCCACGGGCACTCTCAAAGCAGCAGCATTGAAGCAAATGGCCGTGTTGTGAACTTCATTACAACTACAACATGTATTTCTCAGTACAGCAACTTGTCTCCCTTGCAGAGGAATTATTTTGGACAGATGGTGGAGACTTCTATTTTTCCAAATAGATATCTCAACATATCTGCCAATGAAGGTCGTTTTTCTAAACTTCAACCAGGGATCAACCCACGGTCTCCAGCGCCAGTGATAGCTGATGCATCAGCTATCTCTCTTTCAAGGCCAACTCATCAGATATCTTCAGTTTATGAAAGTCATCCTAATCAAAACTGATCTACCAGAGGACTACCAGATTATGCAGGATAACAAGATTAAAATTGATGTCGGCAAATGTCGACAAATATCTCCAATTTTCTTATTTGAACAATAAACATAGATGTGTACCTGTATTTACCTATTTTTATTTTAATTGAGTTAAGAGTTAAATGGGAGACTAAATTAACATTTAAACAAAAAATATATTTGTTTGATATGATCATTTGATAGAACAATATGGGAGTTAATATAAATAATGCTTTGTAAGGAATAAGAGAAAATGGAAGAATTTGGGGAAAGACTAAAACATGAAGAGACGGAAAAGTACTTAGTGGTTTCTGGTTCATCCTGGAAAGTATTCAAAGTGTTAAGTTAGGATAGGTTGGAACAAGAGTTAAAGGCACGAACCGGCCCAGGGGTAATGGTCTCTACTATATCATTCCTAGTATAATAACAGTCCCATGATGTAGTCTCAGAAGGCACATTCAGCATGTGGTAGAATTTAAGAAGTAATTTTATCTATGGTGTTCTTTGTGCTGTTCTCAAAGCATTACAATTGGTGCTTTCATTTCCTGCCCTCAAGAGTCTACACTATATTTTCTAGTCGATACTTTATGTTGCTTTTATGTTCCAGCCAAAGACAAGCTTACGTCCTCAGGGTGGCACTTAATGCCTTTCCAACTCTAAGCACACAAACTCAACTTAGTTTAGTCATTTCTTTATAAATCTGGCATCTGACTACCTTGGCATGTCTTTATATTTCTCTGTATCTGGAGATACATCCAGGCAAATTCTGGTCAACTGTGTTAGATGAAACCTCACCAATTTTGCTCCAGCTCATCCTTGGATTTTGGGTGTCCTCCTTTTTCAAACTTAGACTTTCCCAGTCTCAGCACAGATACCACCTCATCCAGATGTTTTTGGTCTATCCCCCTTTCCTTGTCTAACTTGGATACCAGCACAGTAAGCACAGCACATGCCACAGGATGCATTTTAGTATTTATTGAAAGAAAAATGCTTGTTGACTTTAAGCAAAATCTACTTTCCTGTAACAACAAAACTCTCATGGTTTTCAAACTATTTCGTTATTGTCTTTACTCTTCACAACAAACTAGCTCTTTTCATATCCCATGGACTAGCCACTCAAGACAGTAATTGGAGGTAGGTACAGAAGACAAAGTATTATTTTCTACTTAATTCACGCCTCCAGAGGCCTAAAGCATTTCATTCCCATTTGCTGGATTTTTTTTCTGACACTTCATCCCCCACCCACCCCAAAATAGCTGATTCTCTTCCCCATACTAATAACTATACTGCCTTATTATTAATTTACTTATTAGAATCAGAGCCTTGACCATAGGAGAGAGTGATATTGCAAATATTTGATGTAGGTTTATGCACACTACATAACTTCTGCCCCTTCTAACCTTCACACAGGAAGTATCAAAGAGGTAATAGCCCCTTGGTTGGGGTGGTCATATACAGTAACCAAACTGCAATCTAAATTGTGTGGACTAGAAGGAGGTGAGGGTGGTTGAATTAAAAATTTGTCCAACTGCATGAGTAACAATTTTCTGCAGATATTAGGAAATATAAAATATTCATGGAAGACTTTGACTATTTCCCATTATTTTAAAATAAAAGGTGAAGCATTTACAGAATGTGAAATGCCCTGAAATGCTGGAAAAATTGTAGGCAAGGTCAGGGTTTCTAAGGCTTCTGCTCATAATCATGCAGCCAGTGTCAGCTGATAAGCCTGGAATGGCAAAATTGAGTCCTGAAATATGTCACCTGTTGTGAAGAGAGTCTTTGATAATCTGGAGAAAGAGCAAATGCGCCAGGGTAATCTTTTGCATATCCCACAAATATGACCATTACCAAGAGAAGAAAAGAGCCCACTTGCAGTAGGAGATCTGTGTCTGAACAACAGTGGTTTTTCCTACAACAGAAACATCAAGCTTTAAACTTGTCAGCTGAATTATGATGGTGACTATATTGTTGCTTATATTAGCAGTCTGGGGTTGAGATCGGCTGCTTCAGCAGCTAATTTCCAGCTCCCTTATCAGACACTGGGTCTTACCGTGATCATCTTAACAAGGTTCTATACTGATTAGTCAAAAGCTTCAGTTTACTTTTAAAATCAGAAATCCTAAAGAAGAATATTGTTGGTTACTCCATCTCTAATTTTCTACCTGGGAAACCTCGACTATTGGCAAAAGTACAAAAGTTGGCTGGTGATTTGAATACTATTCTCTGAGCTCTGCCCACAGAACTCTTCCCACTAACTACTATAAATCTGTCTACAACTGTTTGTGTGTATGCAAATGCATTGTCAAGCAGTAACTAAGTTTGTCTTAGTTGGGTCATCAGTGAATTCTTCTTATACATCTGGCAGTATCTCTCTGAGTTAAGAGTTTCATTGAGCCACCAAATTTTCTTCTGATCAGGGAGAGGTAGATTATATTTCACCCAGTATACTAATTGTTAACTTTTCATTGAACCCCGAGCTGATGCTAGGGCCAAGCCACTGAACCCTTGAATTGGACTGAGGCATATTCATTCTCCAGTCCCTAGAGCCCAGCAAAGGACTGTGTCTCCTTTTTAATTTAAGCCTATGTCTAATTTCTTTTTCCTTCTAATTCTCATTGTTGACACAATTTATCTTGGCTTTGATCACCCCTTGACAAATTTATAGAGACTGAACCACTGACTTATTCCCGTTCACCTAGAAATTGCAAAAACATTTCTTTCCTTGGACTACCTGGAATAAAGTGAGAATAGTCATCATTTTGAAAGCAGTCCTCAGTACTAATAATGCAGAACCTTTACACTTCTTTGCCTAGCATTTGAGCAAGAATGTTTGTTGTGGATCTCAGGGATTATCCTCACATCCCCTAATGCAACCATGAGAAAACACCACATTGTTATGCAAAATAAAGTCTTTATCAATATTGCATTCCCATTGCAAAACAGTTAAGAATTGTAGGAGTTCTGAGATTTTACCATGCTGAGATTTTTAACAACCTAACATGTCATTTCTTACAGAATCTGTTTTGGAGTTGAGACCATTGGTCAGAGACAGTGAACTTTATCACTCACAGCAAGAGCAGCCAGTTTTAAATTTGTATCCATTCCCTAATCTCAGATGAATACACAGAGTGAAATTTTGATGCCTACAGAAGCAGTGGGCTGTTAACATGAAGAAAGTTAAAGGCATGGTAAAGCACTAATTTTATTAGTATCTTTATGTATTATTTATTGGAATCACTCTATTAATATCTTTACCTAGGTTAAGTATATCATGGTTCAAGTTTACTTGCTGCAGAAACAATCATGAGAAATGACTTGGGAATAAGTGAATATTGACTTTCCATATTTCCTTCCACTTTTATTGAGATATAATTGGCATAAAACATTGTATAAGTTTAGGTGCACAGGAAACTGATTTGATATACAAGTATCATTAAATAAATATCATAACAACTTTACGGAGAATTCATTATCTCATTTAGATACAATATTAAAGAGATACAATTTGCCTTTTGGTTGTGATGAGAAAACTTAGGGTCTACTCCCTTAAGAACATTCATATATAACATAAAGCAGTATTAATTTTAATTTTCATGTTACTATGGGGCATCCCTAGGACACATTTATTTTACGGCTGGTGGTTTGTAGCTTTTAAGTGCATTAAACAAATCGTCCTTTCCCAACCCCTGCCTCTGTTAACTACAAATCTAATATTTTTCTATAAGTGTGTTTGTTTTTGAAATGTACTTTAATCCATAAACTGTGTTAGTTCCTCTTACACAACGTACTGTTTGATATTTTTAGTACATTTCAACCTGATCTCCAGAATATATCTAGTTATTATATGTTGCTATTTAAAGATATTTCATAGTTATTTACTATTCCCAATACAGCACATTTCTTGCCCCTGACTCATTTAATTTGCAAGTGGAAAATTTTCTCTCTTAATTGTCAAATATTTCTTTTTCCTCATACAATTACCCTCCTTCTTCTGAACAAGCTGTTACTTTTATACCTATATCTCATTTTGTGTTGTGTTATGCTCATTTCTTTTAAATTCCTAATATGAGTAAAATCATACAGCATTTGTCATTCTATTTGTGACTTTTTTCACTTAGCATATTACCCTCTTGGTCTAACTATTGTTTGCAAATGAAGAAGTTATTCTTTTTATAGCTGAGTAATAACCCATTGTATTTTTATCTGTTTGTGTACAGATAGATAGATAGATAGATAGATAGATAGATAGATAAATCTATAAAATATAAAAATAAAAAATATAGATGAGTAGATATATATACTATAAACACACATTTTCTTTATCCATCATCTATTGTTGAACAATTAACTTGCTTCTATATCCTCTCTATTGTAAATAATGCTGCAGTGAATATAGGTTTGAATTTATCTTTTCTAGTTTATGTTTTTATTTTCTTGGAATAAGTATCCAGATATGGAAATGTTGGATTATATTTCATTTTTAATTTTTAAATAAAACTGCATACTGTTTTCCAAAGTGGCAGCACAAATTTACATTCACTCCAGCAGTGCATCAGTGTTGTTTCACTTACATCGTCACCAACAATTATATTTGATATCTTTTTGATAATATTCATTCTGACAGGACTGACATACAATCTTTTTGTGTTTTAGGCTTGCATTTTTTTGATGGTTAGTGATGTTGATCGGTTTCATATGCCTGTTGATTACCTTTCACCCACTGTATATTCATTTTATTTGTAATGGGCTAAATGATCACAACTATCTGATTTCATTCTCAGGCATTCTTTGTGTTCAATTATTTTCTTTTTTCTGTGCCACTACCATATTATTTTTATTACTGAAGCTTTGAATTATAGTTTTAAATCAGGGAAAGTGATACCTCCTCTTTTTTCTTTGTCAAATATGTTTGTGTTTATTGTTTGTTTCCTTTTCATTTTTTTTTTAATAATTTCAATTCTTTTGTGTTTACATGTAAATTTTAGTATTATTTATTGTAAATTCTGAAAATGCCCATGGTATTTTTATAGGCAATGAATTTATTTAATGTATTTTCTTGGCTAGTACCATCATTTAAACAATAATTTTTTCCTCATCAATGAACACAGTATATCCTTTTGTCTGTTTGATTTATCTTCAATTTCTGTTATAAATATTTTATAGTTTTCTGTGTACAGGTCTTTTACCTCCTTGGTTAGATTTATTTCTAGTTTTTTTTTTTTTTTAATGCAACTGTAAATGAGACTATTCCTTCACTTTCTCTATCTGTTAGCTTGTTGTTAGTGTGCAGAAATGCAATATTTCTGTATGTTAATTTTACATTCTGAAATTTTACCAAATGCATTGATAAGTCCTAGTAGTTTTGAGGTGCCATCTATAGGATTTCTGTTTAAAGTATGTCCTGTGCAAACAGATACTTTTACCCCTATTCTTAATTAGCTATAATATATTTCCATTTATTTTGGATAGCTATGGCTAGAATTTCCAATACTATACTAAATAAAAGCGGTAAGAGTGTTCATTCTTGTCTTCTCCCTGCTCTTACAGGAGATGCTTTCAGCTTTAAATCTGTGAGTGTCATGTTAGCTGAGTTCTTGTCATATATGACCTTAACTGTGTTGTATGTTCCCTCATGTCCACTTTGAGGAGAAATATAATCTTAAATAGTTAATGAATTGTCAAAATATTTTATGACACTATTGATGCGACTATATAATTTTTATTCTTTAATTTCTTTCTGTGGTGTATCTTATTGATTAACTTGTAGGTAATGAATCACTTTTAATTTCTTACTGTGGTGTATCTTATTGATTAACTTGTAGGAAATGAATCACTTTTGTAGCCCTGGATTAAAATGGACTTAATGATAATATATAATCCTGTTAATGTATTTTTTGCTTTGCAAACATTTAGTGATGAGTTTTTCATCAATGTTTATCAGTAGTATTTAACCTGTAATTTTTTGAGGTATTTGTTCCAGTTTTAGTAGTAGTGTGATAAAGAAAGTTGGGGTAGGAAGCCTTTTCTCCACTGCAAATTTTTGGAATTCTTTGAGAAGAATAGGTGATAGCTCTTCTCAAAATGTTTGGCAGAATTCACCTGTGAAGATATCTAGGCCTGGAATTTTGTTTCATGGGAAATTTGTTTAATTACTTATTCAATTTCATTAGTGGTAGTCTGTTCATATTTTCTGTTGCTCATTCCTGTATCTTCTTATGATGCTTTGTATTTCTTTGATATAAACTGTAACTTCTCATTTATTTCTGAGCATATTAATCTGTACTCTTTTTTTCTCATGAGTCTGGTTAACGTTTATCTATTTTATTTATCTTTCAAAAGCCATTATTTAGTTTGATTGAATGTTTCTATTTTTAATCTTCATTTTAATTATTTATGTTCTGACCTTTCAGATTTCTTTTCTTCTACTAACAATTTATTTCTTATTTTGCTACATCTTTTGTTTGTAAGATTATATTATAAGAGAGAGATGTTTCTTATTTTTATAAGTGGGATTATTTTGCTATAAGTATCCCTATTAATTCTGCTTTTGCTAAACCCCATGGACGTTGTTTTTGTTGTCCTTTTTCTTTATATATATTTCCTTTGATTTTTACAGCAATCCACAGGTTGTTTAATATTGTATGATTTATCCTCCAAATTTTACTATTTTTCTTAAGTTTTTACTTTTAATAAATTTCTATTCTCACAAAATCCATATGTTTCTTCTCTAAACAAGGTGAAATCAATAAAATTTAAACAAAAATATGAAAGACCCAAATTTTCTAGAATTATCTTTGAAAAATAAACAAAGATGTGGGTATTATCCTCCCTGAATTTATAACGTACTACAAAGCTACAGTAATCAAAACATCAAAATATATCCCTGAAAGAGACACGTAGATCAATGGAACAAGTAAAGATTACAAAAATAATCCCACACGCATAAGGTCAATTAGTCTACAATGAAGGAGGCTAGAGTATACAATAGAAAAAAGGCAGTCTCTTCACCAAGTAGTTCTGGGAAAACTGGACAGTACATGTAAAAGGAAGATTTATGAGCACTTCCTTCCATAGAATACAAAATAAGATAAAAATGGAATAATTTCCTAAATGTAAAACCTGAAACTACAATTTCTGACCAAAAACATGAGGAGAACTGACTTTGAGTTAAATCATAGCAATATTAATTGGTGATCTGTCTCTTAATTAAAAAAAAAAGAAAAATTATCAATAATAGTTTTAAATTTATGTAGGAAAAATTAGATGTACTTCGGGATACAGGGATTCTACTTCTTGTATAAGTGTGAAGTGTGAAACCATTTGCAGAGCAAAGGAAACATTCTACAAGACATATGACAACACACAGAATAAATGGAAAAATTTCAGACAGTGAGATCAACAAGGTGTTAATATCCATAGTATATATGTAGCATATTAGAGTCAATATTTTAAAACACAGGCCCCAACTATAAACAGTTTAAGGATCTTCATGGAAAATTTTCAAAAACAGATATGTGGGTGATTTTCATTTACGTAAAGAGAAACATAACATTGCTACGCATTAGGAAATCTTAAATAAAAACCAGAATGAAATATAATCTCACAGCAAACAAAATGGCTATTAAAACAGTCTTCAAATGACAAACATTAATAAGAATGTTGATAAAAGGGAACCCAGGTGCATGTTGGTGGAAACATTAATTGATTCATCCACTAATATAAAAGTGTAAACAGTGCACAGAAAACTAGAAATAGTAGTATTATATGTTACAGCAATTCCAGTTTTTGACATAAATCTGTAAAAACATGAAAACATTGACTTTAAAGGATATATTACCCCCAATGTTCTTAACATCATCATTTAAAATAGCCTAGGATAAATACACAACTCAACTGCCCATCAACAGATGATTGGCTGAAGTAGATGTGAGATATAGATAACATAATAAATACTTAGTCATTGTCATATCAAAAAATAAAATTCTTTCGTTTGGAAAAATGTGACTGGAATCAGAGAGTGTTTTACATATGAAAATAAATCATACTGAGAAAAATACTCTAAGTTATCACTTATATGAGGAAACTAAAGATATAAGGGAAATAATCAAAAAGAAACAGGAACAGAATCACATATATATGTGTAGTGTACCAAGTAGTGTTTTCCTTTGGGGACAGACAAGAAGGATGGTGAAGACAGAAATGTGCAAGTTACCAGTTATAAATTAGAGAAGCAACAGTGTTATATTTACAGCACAGAGATATATTTTAATAATTTAAATGATTTTAAAGAGATTATAGGCATATATTTTAGTAAAATGTGCATGTATGTGGGAAAAACAATGAAGAAAATAACCCAGGAAACTCAGAATATTTTGTAGTACTATGACCTTAAGGGAGGTGATTTGTTCAATTTCTTTACTGTTCTTATAATGTCCTAATTAGAATTTAAGCTTTTAAATGAAAATGTATATTCTTTGAAAAAAGTGACATAAGTTTAAACTATTTTTATCTCTCCCCTTACAACTTCAGTTCACATCTCAACAAAAATGACTACATCACAAAACAATACTCCAGAACGCATGTGTAAAGCTGAAGTTTGGTGGGCTAAAACACATAAAGGAGGCTCAGCTGAGGGAAGAGCAATTTTGGTGCCTGTAACCAAGGCCTACTTACTAGGGTATCTGAGTCCACAGGCTCAGAGATCCCAGAAGAAACTGCATCTCAGTGGTTCACACAGCTTCGGCCTCCAACTGCACCAGTACTCATGGTCACAGGTAACTAGGAGGGAGCCACAATGGAGACAGAAATTCCATCCTTCAGACACTTAGACATTCATGACACTGTCCTAATTCCCCATTCACATTGGTGGAGACAAGTTACCTTGCAAAACCGGACATGGGAAAGGCACTTGCCTGATTCCAAATACCCACCTGTCTTTACACGTTTCCTCAATGTGTAAACTGAGTCTCAAGGGATATCAGATAAAAGAAAGGGTTCACTATACCAGTGACAACAGTGGCATTAACTACCAGAGAAGTCTAAGAAATGACAATGAAAGCATATCTTTATCCAGACAGTAGCAACTGGAAAATGACATTTTGAAATATTATCAGAGGAAGCTTAGGTAAGTACAACCAAAAATTGTGCAATATTGCAAACTACCAGAAAACAAAAGCAAGGGCTCCAACTCCAGAAGTGTTATTTAGTGTCATCAGAGCAATAATTTACCAAGATCATGACCAATCACTGTAACATTATAGTGCACGCACACACACAGTTACACAGCCACAGACACCAAAACAGACACAGACACACACGAATAAG
Source organism: Vicugna pacos (assembly GCF_048564905.1). NCBI lineage: Eukaryota > Metazoa > Chordata > Mammalia > Artiodactyla > Camelidae > Vicugna > Vicugna pacos. The sequence continues at coordinate 9,939,525 of NW_027328741.1, forward strand.
CACACGCACACAGACACACAATGTCAACTGTGCAGAAAACAAACCAAAGTCATGGTATATTGCCATATAACTAATAGAGAATCCAAATAGGTGTCATAAAGAAACTCAATACAAAAAACAAAACTCAGATAGCAGTTTAGTGAGCTTAGGAATAAATCAAATGATGATAAGGAATACATTACCAAAGAGACTGAAACTAAAAAATAACCAAATATTATTGGAGGACCAAATGAACTTAATAACTGAGATGAAGAATGCAACAGAAAGCATTGGGAGCAGACTGCTTTTGTGGAAGAGACTTTAGCAAACTCACCAATACAAAACTTGAAATGATGGAGGAGCGCAGGGATACAAGATATTAAAAAGTGAGGAAATTCTACACTAGCCAACAGACTTCTTCAGGAAGTGCACTTTAGAGTGAAATCCTGGAGGGAGAAGAAAGTTAGAAGGTAGCTGATGATTTAAAGAAGTAATAGTTGATAAATTTCTGAACCTGTGTAAGGAACTGATATACAAGTCCGTGAGCCAAAAAACACCAATAAGTTTAAGGCAAAGAGAACTCCTTCAATATACATCATATGCAAGTTGGCTAGTCAATGACAGAGGAAAATTTTAAAGGTAGCCAAAAAATGTTATGATAATCTACAAAGGAACCCCCATTAGACTTTCAGCAGATTTCTAAGCAGGAAACATAGGCCAAGTTTAAATTAAATGGCATTTTCAGACTACTGAAATAAGAAATCTCTCACCCAAGTATACTCTACCTTGCACAGTTATCACTTAGATATAAAGTGAAAATAAAGACTTTACCAGATAAACAAAACATGAATGAGATGAAAAATACAAAACTGAGACACCTTACATGGGGTACAGAAAAGAGCTCTTCTGAGAAAAATAAAATGGCAAAAATATGCATAACATTGAACAAAATGCTAAGCAGACACGAGAAATTTGCAACTGTTTCTTTGGGTATGTTCTTAAATGCTATTATAATATATGGATTAATGAGAGAAAAATAGGATATCAGGGGCAATAAATATATATACATCAATCTGGTAACATGTTCACAAGTGTAATAGAAATTATTTGAGACAGAAATCATAAAAGGTAAAGAGTAAAAATATATCAATATTAAAGGAAGCATCTATCAGTGGAAAAATTACTAAATTATACATGAAATGTTTTATTTTTAATTGAAGTAGAGTAAATGTATTATATTGTGTAGTTTCAGATGTACAGCATAAAGTTTCCAAACTCTTTGTGGATTATATTGCATTATAAATTATTAGAATACCTTTAACATTCAATTATTATAAGTTATTGTGTATAATTCCCTGATCTATACAGATTATCCTTGTTGCTTCTCTCGTTTATGTATACTACTTTATATGTCTCAATATAGTACCATAAAATTGTCCTTCCCTTCCACTTTGGTAATCATAAATTTTTTCCCATATCTTTCAGTCTGTTTCAGTCTTGCCTATCTAATCTCTCTCTCTTTACCCTGTCTCTATCAATCAATCTATCTATCTATCTATCTTTCTATCTATCTATCTATCTACCATGTATCTATGTGTCTATCCTTCTATTTATCTGTCATCTATCAATAGATACCTATAGATAGATGTACATAGATATTTGTTATTCTTTAGATTCAACATATTAATTATATTAGATACTTTTGTCGTTGTCTAATTTTCTTCACTAAGCACAATATTTACTAGGTCCATTCAGGATGCTGAAATAGCAATGTGTTGTACTTTTTAATGTCTGATTAATATTCCATTGCATATTCATAGAATCATGATATCTTCTTAAGTCCATACTCTACTATGGACTCTTGGATTGCCTCCCAGTCTTTCATGTTAAAAACAGTGCTATTGTGAACATTGTTTCTTCTCAATTTAGGGTTCTTTCCCCAGATTTTTCCTAGGAGAGGTATTTCTGTTTCATATGGTAGTTCTGTTTTAGGTTTTAAAGAAATCTGAATACTGTTTTCCATAGAAGCTGTACCAATTTACATTCCTACCAATTGTATACAAGAGATTTCTTACCTCCACATCGTCTCCAACACTTTCCATTTGTAGACTATTTGATAATAGCCGTTTTACCAGTGTGAAGTGATACCTCATTGTGGTTTTGATTTGCAATTACCTAATAATTAGTAAAGTTGAGCAATTTTATCACCTGCCCATTACTCATCTGTAAGTTTTCTTTGGAAAAATATTAACTCAGTTACTCTGCTCTTGTCTTTGATTGGGTTTTTGCTTTTCACAATGAGTTGTGTAAACTAAATCCATGTTACTTCTATTAAAACCTGGTCAATTGAATTATTTGCCAAAATGTTCTCCAATTACACAGACAGTGTTTTCATTTCATTCATTGTTTCCTTAGCTGTGCAGAAGTTTTGAAGTTTGTTTCGGTCTCACTTGCTTATTTTTGCTTTTATTTCTTTTGCATTAGGAGAATGATATAAGAAAATATTCCTATGATATTTTACCAATATGGTATCACCTATATTCCCTTCTATCAGTTTTATATGATCAGGTCTTACATTTAAGTTCTTAATACACTTGGAGTTTATTTTTGTATATGATGTCAGGGAATGCTTTCATTTCACTGTTTTACATGTATATGTCCAGCTTTCCCAACACCAAACATTGACGAGACTGTCTTTATCCATTGTATACTTTTGCCTCTTTTATCATAGGTTCATTGCTCATAGGTGTGTGGAAATGTTTCTAGGCTCTCTGTTTTTATTGATTATGTCTCTGTTTCAATGTCATGCTGATTTTATTACAGAAGGATTTTAGTATAGTAAGGTATCTGGGAGGGTTGTATCTCCAGATTTGTTGTTTTCTCTCAAGATCAATTGGACTATTTTTAATGGTTTCATGTAAAACTTAGAGTTATTTTTTTCTGCTTCTTTGGAAAATTCTACAGCTTCATAACATTAATTTCACTAAATCTGTAGGTTTCTTTCTGTGTTACGGCCATGTTAACAATATGAACTCTTTCAATCCAAGGGCACAAGACATCTTTCCATTTCTTTGAATCATTTTTATATACTTTGTCAATGTTTTATTATTTTCAGTGTGTAGATCTTTCATATATGTGGTTACATTTATTCCAAGATATTCCATGGAATGGGATTTTAAATAGTATTGCTTTAAATGTCAGTTTTAGGGTATTTCATGATTAATGTGTAGAAATGCAAGAGACTTCTTTACTTTAAACTTGTACCCTGCTCCCTTACTGAAATAATTTATTATTCATAACAGTCAGTGTGGAGCCTTTAGGACTATCTGTGTAGATGATTATGCCATTAGTACTGGTGACAATTTTGCTTCTTTCTTTCCATTTTGTGTTTCTTTTACTTCTTTTTCTTTTCCTTTTCCTTCCTTGTATTACTATGGAACAGAAGTGGTGAGAGTTGGTGTCCTTGCCTTTTTCCCGAATTTACCCAGAAGGCTTTCAGCTTTTCCCTCTGAGTAGTATAAATTGTTATAAATGGCCTTTACTATGCTGCGAGATGTTCCCATTATACACACTTTCATGAGAGTTCTGGTCATGAATATATGTTGAATTTTGTCAAATCCTTTTTCTGTGTGTATTGACCTGGTCCTGTGAATTTTGTCTTTCCTTTATTAGATATGTGTCATGCTGATTGACTTGTGTATTTTGAACCATCCTTGTGACTCTGAAAGAAATCCAACTGATCATGTATAATCGTTTCTATGTATTGCTGGATTGATTTGTTGATGTTCTTTTGAGGATTTTCAATGTATATTCATCTAGGATATTGGATTTTCATTTTCATTTTTTTATTTGGTAATGTCTTTGGTTTTGTTATCAGGGTAATGGTGGCCTAATGGAATAACTTTGGGAATTGTCCTTCCTCATTCATTTTTTAAACTAGTTGGGGGGAAAGAGGTTTAAGTGAAGGCATTCAGGCATTTTGTTCAAGGGGTGTTTTCAAAATTATACATTTTATTTAGCTTATACTGATTGCTCTTTTCAAGTTTTCTGTTTTCTCTTTATTCAGTGTTGGTAGGCTGCATGTATCTAGAAATGTGTCCAATAGATTTCGGTCGCCCAAGTTGTGGTCACGTAACAGCTCATAGTGTTTTCATAATCTTTTTTGCATTTCTGTAATATCAGATGTTATTTCTGCTCTTTCATTTCTTATTTTGTTTGGGTCCACTCTGTGTATTTCTTGATAAGCAGGGCTAAATGCAAAAGGCAAAACAGATTGGGACAGGTCCCATGGGGAGGAAGCTGCAAAGATGGACTGGCACTCGTTCACTCGGTCTCCCCTCTCCAACTGAGAGTTTGGCAGGATGGAGGGGGAGCCTCCAAGTCTTGGATATTTACAGAGTATATGTTGACTGACAGAACTAAGTTAAACAGGCACAGACACCCAGCCCAAGATTCAGCCCCGAAGATGAGGGCTGGGTCATGCTGCCTGAACTGGGTGGTGATGGGGATGGCTGCACTGCGGCAGCCCAGCAGAATTGAGTGGGTTTTGAGCCATGGCTGTGGGTGCACAGGGCAGAAAAACATGGGCCCTCCATAAAACAACAGGGCAGATGTGCCCTGATGGGGGAAGGGTGCAATCCCCATCTCTGAAACTCCACAAAAGTTTCTAGGTAAAGAGAGCTGGGGCTCAGACACAGCCACCATAGCCTCAGGTGCTTTGCACCCAGTCGGCAGTGGGGGCAAAACCTGCATCTACACCTAAGGACTTAGCAGCATCGAGGGCCAGACTGAGACTTGTCGACAGCATGAAGCAAATATGACCATTCTGTCCTGGTTCCTCAGAGAACTTGTCTGCCAAGACAAACAAGGAGGTGGATTTTGGCCCAGACCAGGTACAGGGCTGTTCCTCAGTCTTCCCTGAGCCCACTTCTGATTTGCAGACCTGAGGCAGAGCGCATACTGGCACAGAGCAGCAGAGCGATCGGCAACATGAGGGCGCGGGTGGCCCCTCAACTTTTGAGCTGGAATGCAGCCCCTGACCATGGTGCTGGGAGAGGGCGTGATGCACAATCCAGCCTGGTCAGTCTGCAACATCTGACTGCAGCATCGAGCAGGGCAGTGACAAGCCAGCCCACAGTAAAATGAGCTGAACTTGACCCAGTGTTGGGTGTAGGAGCGATCTGCTTGACAACATGCCCTGGGAGCAGCAAAGATGAGGGCTCCAATGGAGGGCCTCTGGAAACAGCAAGCTGAGCTTCCAAAACAGGATGAATATAGAAAGACTTCACATTAAAAGTACACAGTCTCCAGGAGGACACAACCACCATCTTGTTTTAATCTGTTTTTACCGGTTCCATTTTCTATTACCCTCTTAATTTTTATTTCTTAGGCAATTATATATACCCCCATTTCAATCTTTGAAATTTTTAAAAATATTTTTATTATTATTATTTTTCAAAACTCTGCTTCAACTTGTTTTAATATTATTCAGTATACAACGTCTTCAAAGATTTATCTCTCCCTTCTTTAAAATTCTTATTGTCTCTCTCTCTCTTTTCTATTTTCTAAGTTGTATTACTACCTAGGCATTAGGTAGATATTCTCATTTAGGACCACAGTAGATAACTGATACTCCATAAACCACAGTGCCAGAGAGGTAGAAGAAAGATGAAGAAACAGAGAAACCATTCCCAATTAAAAGAATAAGAGAAATCCCCTGAAATAACGATCAGTGAAATAGACATCGATATCCTACTAGATGAAGATTTCAAAAATGGAGACATCTAAATACTGAAGGAAAGAAAATAGATAGTGTTTAGAGATACAAAATATGTCAAAAATGAAATGGAAGCTATAAAGAAGAGCCGAGTAGAATAGGTAAACCCATTGACTGAGATGAGGAATGATCTAAAGGGTTCACAATGCTGACTAGATAATGCGGAGTAACAAATTTGTGACTTAGAAGACAGGGCAATAGAAAGCACCCAATCAGTAGGGTGACAAGAGAAACAATGAGAAACAATTGGAAAAAGCGTAAGGGACCTATGGGATAATAGAAAGCATGCAAAACTTAGCATAATAAAAGTCCCAGAAGGGGAAGAAAGATCAAGGTGGATTGCAAAAGTTTTTGTTGAAATCATGACTGAAAACTTTCGAAACTTAAAGAAGGAATCAGATATCCAATACAGGAAGTTCAGGGTGTCCCAAATAGGGAGAAGACAAATACACCCATAACAAGACATATAATTAAGGTGGCCAGAGTCAATGATAAAGATATGATCCTAAAGACAGCTAGAGAATAGCAAAGAGTGAGTTACAACGGAATCCCAATAAGGCTCCCAGCTGATTTCACTACACAAATACTACAGGACAGAAGACAGTGGCAAGATATATTTAAAGTCCTGAATGATAAAAATGTTATATCCTAGGATACTTTAACAGCAAGACTATCGTTTCTGGTAGAAGGAGACATAAAGTATTTTACAGACAAGAAAAAGCTTCAAAAGTTCAGCAAAACTAGACCCATGCAAAAAGAATTATTGAAATGTCTTCTTTAAAAAGAAAAGCAGCAGGATGCTACAGAAATGTGAAACTCACAGCTAGAAAGGTGATAACTCATGAATTACAAATAAAATAAACAGAAAATTTGAAAACTAGACATACAAAACATTGAGAGTGGGAGAGGGAGACAGGAAAATAGAGAATTTTTTTATCTTTCTTTTTAAAATGTTTTGTTATCGGTAGGATGGGTTTGAGATCATGTTACTATCCATTTAATAAAAGCAGTTATAGTAATGGTATAATGGACTTTTAAAAAAGGGTAACAAGTAGAAAAAAACTTATCAGGGAGTCACTAAACTAAAGAAAATTCATGACAATATAAAGGAAAATTACCAAACCATAAAAGGAAGATGAAAGAAACAAAGAGGAAATACCAAATCAACTGCAAAGATAAGGTCAAATTGGCAATAAACATAAGCCTATCATCAACTAATGTAAATGTTATTGGACTAAACGCTCCAGTCGAAAATCATAGAGTGGCAGGCTGGATAATAAAGCAAGAACCTTCAAATGCTGCATACAAGAGACCCACTTTAGAGAGAAGGACACATAAAAATTGAGAGTGAAAGGATGGAAAAGGGTATTCCATAAAATTTGAAAAGCCAAAAAGCAGGTGTTGCAGAACTGATTTCAGACAAAATAGTCTTTAAAATAAAGGCCATAAAGAAAACAAAGAAGGACATTTTATAATGATTTAAGGAGTGATAGAATATGAGGATAGAACACTCGTTAATACATATGCACCAAATACAGGAGAACATAAGTACATAAAATAATTACTAACAGATTTAAAGTGGGATTCATATTTGGAGATTTCAACACTGCATTAACATCACTGGACAGATCATTGAGACAGAAAATAAATTAGGCAACAGAGAAGTTAAATAATACAATTGAAATAATACACATGGTGCATATTTTCAGAGCATTGCACCCCCCATAATAGGATATACATTCTTTTGAAGTGCACGTGGAATATTTTCCAGGATTCATGATGCACATGGGCACAAAAGAAACCTCAGCGATTTTAAGAAGATAGAATTTACCTAAAGCATGTTTACTGAACACAATGCCATGAAGCTAGAAATCAACACAGAGAAACAAAGGTGAACAAATGGAAAACATGGGGATTAAAAAATATGTTATTAAAAAATAAATGGGTCAATGAAGAAATCAAAGCTGAAAAAATAAAGTTCCTTGAGACAAAAGAAAATGAAAACAAAACCCCACAAAATTTATGGGACACAGCAAAAGCATTGCTGAGAGGGGTTTTTATAGTGATACAAGCCTTCCTCAAAAAAGAAGAACAACCAGAATTAAACAATTTAACCCATCAACAGAATGAACTAGGAAAAGAAGAACAAAAACACCCAAAACGCAGCAGAAGGAATGAAACCTAAAATATTGGGGAGGAAATAAATAAAATAGAGATTAAAAAGACCATATGAAAATATCAACCAATTCAAAAGCTGGTTTTTCCAAAAAGTGAGAAAATCCAAAAAACCTCTGGCCAAACTCAAAAAGAAGAAAAGACAGGGAGCACAAATTACCAAGATAAGAAAGGAGTATGTAGAAAATACCATAAAAAATTAGAAATACAGAATATCTTATGAGAATATTATGAAAATTACATTGAACCAAAAGTATAACCTAGAGGAGTTGGACAAGTTTCTGGAAACATACTGTCCACCAAGACTGAATCAATATATAACTAACCCATGGAAAAAGCAGAGCACTAGAAATGAAATCAAAATAGCAATATAAAACCTCCCTACAAATAGCAGTTCAGGACTGGATGGATTCACTGAGGAATTCAACCAAACATAAAAGAAGAATTCATAACAGTCCTTCTCAAAATCCCCAGATGATTGAAAAGGAAGGAATACTCCCAAAGTCATTCTATGAAACCACAATCACCCTGATACCACAACCAGGCAAAGACACTACCAAAAAAGAGGATTATAGGCCAATATCACTGATGAACCCAGACGCCAAAATCCTCACCAAAATAGTAGTAAATAGAATCCAACAACACAGAATAAAGATTATACACCATGACCAAGTAGGGATGATGCCAGTGACACAGGGGTGGTTCAACATATGCAAATCAATCAAAGTAATACAGCACATCAACAAGAGAAAGAACCAAAACCACATGATCATCTCAAAAGGTGCAGGACAAGCATTTGATAAAATTCAACACCAACGTATTATAAAATCTCTCACCAAAGTGGGCATAGAGGGAATATATCTCAGCATCTTGAAAGCTATAGATAACAAACCTACAGCAAGAATAGTACTCAATGGTGAGAAAGTCAAATCCGTCCCACTAAAATCTGGATCAAGACAAGGATGCACACTATCACGACTGCTACTCAAGATAGTCTTGGAAGTCCTAGCCACAGCAATCAAACAAGAGAGAGAAGTAAAAGGGATGTAAATTGGAAGGAAGAGGTAAAAGTCTCATTATATGCAGAGAATATCTTACTATATATAGAAAACCCTGCAAGATCCGGACAAAATTTACTACAGCTGATCAAAGAATTAAACAAGGTAGAAGGTTACAAGATTAAGGTTCAAATATCAGTGGCATTTCTTTACGCTAACGATTTAGATAATACTATAGAGCTATAGTCAACATGACAGCACTGTATTGGTAGAAAAACATACATATAGGTCAATGCAACAGAATAGGGAGCCCAGAAAAGAACCCACAATCGTTTGGTCAATTAATCTTCGACAAAGAAGGCAAGAATATACAATGGAATAAAGACAGTCTCTTCAGCAACTTGTGTTGGGAAAACTGGACAGCAGCATGTAATTCAATGAAGCTAGAAAACTCCCATGAAACTAGAGCACCATACAAAAAAATAAACTCAAAATAGATAAAGCACTTTAACATAAGACAAGATACAATAAACCTCCAGGAGGAAAATATAGGCAAAACGTTATCTGACATAAGTCTGGAAAATTTTCTCATAGAAGAAATAAAATCAAGAATAAACAAATAAGACTTAATGAAATTTACAAGCTTCTGAACAGTAAAGAAACTGGAAGTAAAACAAAAAGACAAACAACGGAATGGGAAAAAAATTTGCATATGAAACCGTCAAAGGCTTGATCTCCAGAGTATACAAGCAGATCATCCAACTGAATAAGAAAAAATAAACTACCTAATCCAAAATTGGACAGAAGACCTAAACAAGCAATTCTCCAAGGAAGACATACAAATGATCAAAAGGCACATCAGAAAATGCTCAATATCACTGATTATCAGAGAAATGCAAATCAAAACTGCAATGAGATATCACCTCACACCAGTCAGAATGGCCATCATTCAAATATCCACAATTTGACAAATGCTGGAGAGGCTGTGGATTTAAGGGAACTGTCCTTCACTGCTGGTGGCAATGCAGGTTGGTGAATCCACTGTGGAAAACAGGATGGAGATTCCCCAAAAGCCTAGGAATAGTCATACCATGTAACCCAAGATTCCCGCTTCTGGGCATAAATCCAAAAGGAATCCTACTCAGGTAGACACCTGCACCCCAATGTTCATAGCCAGCAATATTTACAATAGCCAAGACAAGGAAACAGCCTAAATGTCCATCAACAGTTGACTGGATAAAGAAGTTGTGGTATATTTATAGAATGGAATAGAAGTTATTCTTATAAACTGACAACATAATGCGATTTTCAGCAACATGGATGGTCCAGGAGAAAATCAGTCTAAGTGAAGTAAGCCAAAAAGAGAGAAAAATACCATATGAGATGGCTCATGAGTGGAATCTAAAAACAAAACCAAACCAAACTAAAAACGCATAAATACAAAACAGAAATGCACTCGCAGGCAGAGAATACAAAGTTTAGGTTACCAAAGTTTGGGGTTAGTAAGAGATAAACTGGGAGGTCACAACTGTAGAATAGATAAACATGATTCTACTGTACAGCACAGGGAAATATATAAAAGATCTCACGGCAGCCCACAGTGGAAAAAATGGGACAACAAATGTATATATGTTAATTGTACCTAAAAAATTGTGCTCTACAATGGAATTTGAGACAACTTTGTAAAATAAATAAAAATCAATTTAAAAAATATTAAAATAAAGAAAAAACATAATCCTAAATATTGCAAGTGTAAATATAAATTAGAGAGTAAAAACAACTATGCAAAAGCGTAATAAAACCAAAGATTTTGTTTTTTGTTTCTTTTTAAGATAAGCAATATCAAAAAACCTCTAGCCAGGTGAATCATGAAGAAAAGGGAGACGCTCCAAAAAAATAAATTCAGAAATAAATTTGTACAAATAACAATTGTTCCCTCAGATATACAAAAAAGGGATCATTTGGTCAACTCTTAAATGCCAATAAACTGGACAACTTAGAAGAAATAGACAAATGTCTAGAAATAGACAGGGATAAGGAGAAACAAATTATTTGAACAAACTGATTACAAGAAGAAAGATAGAATCTGCATTTAAAAAAATCTTGAAATATTAGGGCAGATATAAACAGCTCACGTGGAGAACTGTACAAAAATAAAAAGCAGAACTTATACTCTTCAAACTGTTCAAAAATAGTGAAGATGTGTGAAACTCCCAAATTAAATCTATGAAGATTTCATTACCCTGAAAGCAAAGCCAACAAACAAAATACAAGCAAAGAGAATTTCAAGCCAATATCTTTGATTGATATAGAAAAAAAAGTCAAAAAATATTATTAGAAAACTAAATCCAGCAATACTTAAAGTGAAACATACAACATGATCAATTTTAATTCATTGCAGGGTCATAAGAGGGGTTGAAATTGCATGAAATCAATCAGTTGATTCACCACATTAACAAAAGCAAAAGGGAAAATGAAGTGGTCATCCCAATAAATCGATAAAAAGCATTTCACAAACTTCAACTTTTAGTCATTAAAACAGCAGCAACAACAACAACAAGAAAAACAGAATCAACAAAAACAGAAAACTCTTTCCACTTTAGGATTAAGGAAATATATCTCAACATAAATAAAGTCATTAATTACAGACAGACAACATAATATGCAAAAGTGAATAACTCAAAGCCAAATTAAGGAATAAATCAAGGATGCCCACTCTCACCATTTCTCTTAAACACATTATGGGAATTCCTACCAACAGTAATCGGACAAGAAAAAAAGTTATTCAAGTTAGATTGAATGAAGTAAAACTGTTATTATTTTAGATGACATGATAATCTATATAGAGAACCCTAAAGATTCTCCACACCAGAACAATTAAAACTAATAAAGACCTTTAGCAAAGTAGGATGATTCATGATTAATATACAAATACTGTCACATTTCTTTACACTAACAGTGAAATATCCCATAATTTTAATAAATCCATATGAAATCAGATCAAATGAAAAACCTATGAAAAATCCAAAATAATAAAATGAATAGGACACTGATAAATAAATTTGAAGATGATGCAAAGAAATGGAAAGGAATCTCACGGTCTTAGTTTAGAGGAATTAATATTAAAATATACATACTACAAAAGATGTCTACAGATATAAAGTGATTCAGATCGACCTACAAGTTATTTTCCACAGAGCTTAAATCTGTCCTAAGATTTGTATGGAACAGCAAAAGAACCAGAACTGCAAAAGAAACAATGAGGAAAAAGAACAAAGTTGGAGGCATAACCCATATCCCTCCCAGATCTCAGACTATATTACAGAAACAGTAATCGAAACAGCACAATGCTGGAAAACAAGCAAACACCTATATCACTGGAAACGAACACAGAGGCAGAAATAAAACATCACACCTATGGTCAACTAAACTATGACAAAGGAACCAAAAATATACAGTGCCGAAAGACAGTCTTCAGCAAGTGATGTTGAGAAAGATAGACAGCTACATGTAAATCAATGAAATTAGAACACTCCCTCACACTGTACAAATATAAACTAAAAATGCTTTAAGTATCTGAATCTAATGCATGACACAATAAATGTCCTGGAAACTAACATAGGCAAAACAAGACATAAATTGTAGCGAAATTTTCTTATGTCACACTACCAAGCTGAAAACAAAAAAAAGCAAAATAATCAAACAGATCCAAATTAAAGTTAAAAGCTTCTCTACACCAAAATAAACAGAATGAAAAGATAAAATTCCAAATTGGAGAAAACATTTGGAAACAGTGCAATCAATAAGAGGCTAATTTCTAAAATACACACATCATTCATAAAACTCCATTTCAAAAATCTACAGCAACACAGCCAGAAAATGAGCAAAAGACAATTCCCTCAAGAAGACGCACAGACGACAAACAGGAGCATAAATACTTGCTCACATAGCTAATCATTATAAAAAGGCAAGACAAAAATATAATAATGTTTTAACTCACACTAGTGAGAAGGGCTGTCATCCAAATGTCTACAAATAATAAGTACTCGGGAGGTTGTGGAGAAAAAGGGACTCTCCAATGCTGTTGGTGGGATAAAAATAGGTGCAACCACTTTGGAAACAGTATGGAAGTTCCTTTAAATAATAAAAATAGCCCTATCATATGACACAGCAATCCCACTCCTGGGCATATAAAACATAAAACCTGAAAACAAAGAATCCTTGTGTAAAATATAAGAAGTACACTCTGATATTGGACTTAATTTGATTCTACATATGTCTCCTCTGGCAAGGGAAGCAGAAGCAAAACTAACAAAATATGATTGTATCACTCTAAACAGATTTACACTGCAGAAGAAATGAAAAATACAATGAAAAGTCAACCAACACAATGGGAGAAGTGATATTTTCCAATCAAGTGTTAATATGCAACTACATGGCAAAATCATACACCACCACAACAAAAATGACCAAACAATCCAATTAAAAAAAATATACGCAGGAACTGGATAGATAGATCTGAATCAATTTTTTGTAGAAAACATACAGTTGACTAAATGACACATGAAAATATGTTCAGAGTTATAAATTATTAGGAAAGTCATAAGCCAAAAATGAGACAAGACCTCACACTTGTCAGAAGGCTCTCATCAAAAAGAAAATATATAGATGTTGGTGAGATTGTGGAGAAAAAGGAACACCGTGGACACTGTTGATAGGAATGCAAAGTATTGATTACACTGCATATATACATAAAATTTTCTTCATCAGTTTTCTGTCAAGGGATGTTTGGTTTGTAGGCCCCTGTCTGCACTAGAGAATAAGCCCATGGGCTGAACTGATAAACAAGGTGTGAGGAATGTCACATATAAAGTCTGGGTAGCAAATGGTCTTCTCAATATATCAAGTATGATTGGCTGGATATCCTATTCTGGGTAAGATCCTCAGAGGAGGGCTACCTAAGACAGGCACAGCCATCTGAATAAGAAATGATCTACTTAATGAAGTTCCGTGATGAACTTTAAAACAATCCTTGATCATTTAATATCCTGTGCTTACTGCAGGAGCATGGGGACATAAATAGTTTAAGATTATTAACATTGTTATAACTTAGATGATATGTGAGGCACTGTGCATGTCCTATATAAACCCTTTTTCTAAGAATCACTAAACAGTGAACTGCTTCGCTTCTGTCCACACAGTGTTTGTGTATATATGATATCGTGCCACTGACAGGGTAAATTTAATTTGTTGAGAGTTTCTTAAATGGATGTTGCATTATATACAATGCTCTTTCTGCACCTATTGAGATGATTATGTGTGTTTTATTTCTCATTCTATTAGTGTGGCAGGTCACTTTTATTGATTTGAATATTTTGACTTATCCTTAAACCCAGGGATAAATCCCTTTACATATGTATGTGTATGATACATTAAATGTGTTGTTGAATTCATTTTCCTTGTGTTATGTTGAGATTTTGGCACATAGGTTCATCAGGGATAATGTTCTATATTTTGCATCTAATGTCCTTTTTTATGCAAATAAAGATAGCATCATTAAACAACTTTGGAATCTTTCACCCCCTTCAAATTCTTGAAAGTTTTGGGGAAGAATTGGTGAAAAATTGTCTACAAATGTATGGCAGAATTCACCAGTAAAGTCATCTTGTAAACTTTTTCTAGTTTGGGAGGTTTGGATTACTGATTTACTCATACACACTTTTGATGTATTTAACTTTCTAATTTCTTCTTGATTCAGTGTTGGAAGACATATGTTTCTGGGGATCTGTCTTTTGTTCTAGGTCATTCAAATCGTTGGCTAGTGGTAATCTTTTATGATGCTATGCACCTCTACAACATCAGGAGTAATATCTTCTCTTTTATTTCTAATTATATTTGAGTCTTTATTTTCTTAGCCAATCAAAACATTTGTCCACTTTATGTTGAAATGAAACAGACTTAGGTATAATTTTTTTTATCTTTTCAATTGTTTCTCTTGTTATTTTCTTTGCTCCCATTCATTCAAATTTCTTCTTTATTCTTTCTGTTTTCTCCTAGATTTTTGATGTGTAAAGTTATGTAGTGTGAATCTTTGTATTTCTTTTATTATTAAATATTATTTATTTACTTATTTATTTCTTTATTTACATATTTATTCATTTATTTATCATTGAATTATGCCATTAACAATGTGTCAATCTGTGGTGTATTGCACAGTGTCCCCGTACAAGCGTATATTTCTGTGCCTCTTAAACGTTACTTCACGATATTTAACTTACTGCCCTGTGTCATACAAAAGAAATTTTGAAAACATCTATTTTTGTATATAGTGGATAAAATTTATAAATATACAGCTCCCAAATATATCCTCTACCAGTCACTTTCTGCAGTAAACATAAGATTATTAAGTAGATCTGCAAGTGTGTTTCAGTTTTGTAGATGAAATCATAGTGTTCACATCCAAATTTTTTTTTTTAAGTTCTACATATATCATGTCATGTGTTATTTTTCTTTCTGTTTCTGGCTATCTTCAATTACAATGACACTTATTGGAGCATCCATTTTGCTGCAAATGTCATTGTTTTATCATTTTTTATTGCATAATATTATTCCATTGTGTAAATACAGCATAACTTTTGTATACTGTTATCTGTTGTTGGACAATTAGGTTGCTTCCATGTCGTGGCTGTTGTATATAGCACTGCTAAGAACATTGGGGTGCAGGTTTCTTTTTGAAATAAGGTTCCCTTTGATATATACCCAGAAGTGGGATTGCTGGATCATTTGTTAAGTTTATTTTTATACTTTAGAAGTATCCCCATCATGTTTTCCACAGTGACTTCACCAAACTACATTCCTACCATCAGTGTAGGAGGGATAACTTTCTCCACAGCGTCCCCAGCATTTATTGTTTGTGGACTTTTGAATGATGGCCATTGTGACTATTGGGAAGTGATACTTCATTAGAGTTTTGAATTGTCCTTCTCTGATAATGATAGTGAGCAATTTTTTTCATATATCTGTGTGGCATTTGTATGTCTCTATTTGAGAATTGATTGTTTAGGTCTTCTGCCCATTTTCAGATTGTGTTTCTTGTTTTTTTATGTATTATTATTATTAGGTTGTATGAACTCTTTATATTTTGGAAACTTAGCCTTTGTCAGTTGCATCAATTCAAAATATTTTCTTTAAAACTCTAGGTTGTCTTTTTGCTTTGTTTGTGGTTCCATTTGCTGTGCAAAAGCTTATAAGTTTAATTAGGTCCCATTTATTAATTTTGCTCTTATATCCCTTACCTGGGTAGTCTATTCTAGGAGATCATTGCTGAAATTTATGTCAGAGTGTTTTGCCTATATTTTCTCCTAGGAGATTTACTGTGTCTTGCCTTACCTTGTAGTCTTCAAGCCATTTTGAGTTTATTCTTGTGTATGGAGTGAATGATTTTTCTAGCTCCATTACTCTGATGCTGATATCCAGTTTTCCCAACACCTGTTGGTGAAGAGATGGTCTTTTCTCTGTCATATTCTTGGCTACTCTGTCAACGATTAGTTCAACATAGGCATTTAGATTTATTCCTAGGCTCTCTATTCTGTTCCATTGGTCCATATGCCTGTTTCTGTACCAATATCATGTCATTTTGATTATTGTAGCTTTACAATAGTGTATGGAGACCTGGTGGTTTATTCCTCCAGCCTCTTTCTTTTTCTTTAATATTTCTTTGGAAATTATGGATCTTTTATGACCCTATGTAAATCTTAGGATCATTTGTTACAGTCCCCAAAAGAAAAGTTTTGCATAATTTGATAGGAAATCCCATTAAGTCTGGGGATTGCCTTTGGATGTATGACCATTTTAACCATTTTGTTTCTTCCATTATGAGACCATTGGGTATCTTTTCAATTCTTTTTTGATTTCCTCAATCAAAGTTTTCTAGTTCTCCATGTATAATTCATTCACCTACATGGTCAGATTTATTCTTAAGCATTTTATAGTTTTGGGTGCAGTTATAAAAGTGGTTGTCTCTATAATTTGTTTTCCTGTTGATTCAAAGGTAGTGTAAAGAAATGTGTCGGAGCCAGCCGACAATCGATCAGGTCCAGAAACCTGTGCTGCAGGACTGAGAAAAGAAAGACAAGACTAAAGACATGACTAAAAGGTGGGGCTGAGAGGGTCTCACTCTAGCCCGCAAGATGCTAGGTCAAGAGTGGACCTCGAGTTTATTTCCAGCAGTTAATTTATATGCTTTTAACCCATAGGCAACGGTATCATAGGCAACGGTATTGTTTTTATGATCTATTAACCATAGGCAACGGTATCGTAGGCAACGGTATTGTTTTTATGATCTATTAACAATGTGTACTAAAATCATTAACTTGTGTATTGTTACATACATCATTATTGTTTATAGTTCTCATCAATCAAGACTAACGGTTCCCCAAGAGCCAACATCATTAATTACGGTTATTGTTCCTCTAGGCTAACATCGTGACTTGTGTATTGGTAACTCAGGTGATTGTTACTAAGATCACTAACTTGTGTGACTTGTGTATTAGTAACTCAGGTGATTGTTACTAAGATCACTAACTTGTGTGACTTGTATCTCTCTTTCCAGAAGCCCCTGTTCTTAATATCTCAATGGCACCTGAGAGCCTGACGCCCCGCACTCTGGGAGTTTAGGCCCAGTTTCTGTGCTCGGCAGCCCTCAGGTCATGAGTGGCCCCCCGCAGAAATGCAATTGGTTTTTTGTACATTACTCTGGGTACCTTGCCCAGTTCCATTTTTAGCCTAAGTTTTTTTTTGTGAAGCTTTTACAGTTTTCTCCATATGGTGTCATGTCTGCCTATCATGACAACTTTACCTCTTCTTTTCCAGTCTGTATCCTTTTATTTCTGTTCCTAGCCTGATTGCTGTGACTAGGAATTTCAAGACTATATTGAATTGAAATTGTGAGAATGGGCAACCTTGTCTTGTCTCAGGTTTTTGTGAGAAGTGTTTCAGTTTTTCACCATTGAGTATTTTGCTGGCTATATGTTTGTCATAAGTAGCTTTCATTATGTTGAGATATGGTCCCTCTATGCACACTGTGATAAGAATTTTATTGCAAATAGGTGTTAATTTTTATCAAATGCTTTCTCTGCATCTACTGAGGTGATCATGTGGTTTTTTGTCCTCTCTGTTATTGATATGGTTTATCACAATTTATTGATTGATTTGCATAAGTTTAACCACCCTTGTGTTCCTGGGATGAACCTAACTTGACCATGGTGTATGATCTTTTTTACATGTTGTTGGATTCTGTTTGTTAATACTTTCTTAAGGGAATTTACTTCTATGTTTATCAATGATATTGGCCTGTAGGTTTCTCTTGGGGTAGTGTCTTTGTCTGGTTTTGGTATCAGGTTGATGTTGGCCTCACGGTGTGAGGTTGGGTGTACTCTCTCCATATCAATCTTTTGGATGAGTTTGAGGAGGACTGGTATGGATTTTTCTTTGTATGTTTGGTCAAATTCCCCAATGAAGCTATTTGGGTCTGAATTTTTGTTTGCAGAATTTTTTTTATTTTATTAATACTTCTATTCCATTTCTGGTAATCTGTATCTTCAAATGTTTAATTTGTTCTTGATGTAATACTGTTGGGCTGAATGTTTCCAAAATCTTGTCCATTTCTTCCTTGTATCCACTTTGTTTCCATACAGTTGTTGATGGTATTCAGTTATGACACTATGCAAAATTGTTTTGCTCTTTTTAGTTTCTCCATTTTCATTTCTTATGTTATTTGTGTTCTCTCCATTTTCTTGTTGTTGAGACTGATCAGAGTTTTGTCAATTATGTTTACTATTTCAAAAAATATTTTGATTGATTTTTTCTATTTTTTAATGTGTATTTCAATTCTTTCTTCATGATCTTTCTAATTTCTCTCTTTCTGCTGACTTTTGGTTTTCTTTGCTCTTCTTTTCATGATTAGTTTACATAGAATGTTAGATTATTTATTTGAAATTGATTTTCTACATTGAGGAGGGCCTTGTCACTATGAACTTCCTTCTTAAGCATTCTTTTACTGTATTCCATAGACTTTGTGTAGTGTTTTGACATATTTCTCAAGATTTTTTTAATTTCTTCTTTTACTTCTTCATCTCCCCGACTTGTTATAGTACCATGGTGTTTAATTTATATGCTGTAATTTTTTCTCCCTTTTTATCTGTGAAGGATTTCTAGTTTCATGCTATTATACTCAGAAAAGTTGCTTGAAATAATTTTTATCTTCTTAAATTTGTTGAAGCTTCTTCTGTGCCTGTGTACATAATCTTTCCTAGAAAATATTCCATCTGAACTGGAAAAGAATGTATATTCTCTTTGGGGAGGAGTTCTGTTTTGAAAATATCAATGAACTCCAATTATTTTATCATATATTTTTGTATCTTGGTTTCCTTATTAATTTTCTGTCTGAAAGACAAGTCTATTGATGGTAATGGGGAGTTATATTCTCCGACTGTGATTGTGTTCCTATCCATTTCTCCCTTTTATCTATTAGTATTTGTTTATGTATTTAGGTGCTCCTATTTTGAGTGCATATATCTTAATGAGTTTAATAACTTCATATTTTATTGCTCCTTTAATCATTGTGTCATGTCCTTGTCTATCTTTCTCTATGGCCTTTGTTGTAAAGTCTATTTTGTGTGAAGTCAGTACTGCTAGTCCTGCTTTCTTGTCATGTCCCTTTGCATGGAATATACTTTCTCATCTTCTGAATTTCAATTAATCTGTGTTCCTTTTACTAAAGTGAGTCTCTTCTCTGCATCATAATGTAGAGTGTTGTTATATTATCCCATCTGACAATATATATCTTTTGATTGAAGTGCTAAGTCCATTAATAATTGTGATAATTATTGATAGACTGGTGTTTATTTACATTTTGAACTTCATTTCCCAGTTGATTTGATATTTCCTTTTTGTTCATTTCTTTTTCTTTTTGTGGCTTGATAAGTTTTCTGTTATTATCTTGGTTTCTTTTTGGCTTTGTGACTTCATTGTAAGATTTTGAATTATGGTTACTCTGTTTTGTATGTATATTGACATATTACTATATCTTTTTATTTTAACTGATAGGAATAGAAATTCTAACCCCTCCTATAGAGAACAGAAACAAGAAGAAAATTCTCTGTATTGTTCTGTTTCACTCTCTGACCCATAAAAATTTTGATGTCCTGTTTTACAACATCATGTTTATTCTATTGTAATACATTGTAGATATTGCCAGTCTAATTATGCCTTTCTCCTTTCCACAGCATCCTGCTTTTTGTTTCAGAGTAAATATTACATTATTTTTTTGTTGTTGCTAAATTCTTTTAGTGTTTGCTTTTGTGGAAGTAATTTATCTCTCCTTCTAATCTAAAGGATATCCTTGCTTGATAAATTATCTTAGATTACAGGTTTCTTTCATTCAGGATTTTGAATACGTCTTGCCACTGCCTTCTGCCTGTTGTATTTGTGTAAGAAATGTGTTTCCAAATATAATATATATAATTATATATATATGAATAGAATATATAAAAATGAATTTAAGATGTAAGGGGGAAATGTATACGTTAAAAAATAGAAAATATTGATGAAGGAAATTAAAACTGATCCAAAGAAATGAAAAGATCTCTTAAGTTAATGATGTGAAACAATGTGGTTGAAACAACCATACTACACAAAGCAATCTAATTTAGTGTGATTCATGTAAAAGTACCCATGAGATTTTTCCATTAAATAGAACAGATAATTTCAAAATTTATATGTAACCACATAGATCATGAGTTGCCAAGATAATCTTGAAAAAGTGTATTAAATCTAATAGTGACTAGTTCTCTGATGTTAAACAGTCCAACAAAGTTTTAGTAATTTAAATAACATGATACTGGCTCAAAAACAGACACCAATCAATAGAAGAGGATAGAGCAACCAGATATAATCCCTCACACCTATGATCAATTAACCCATGAAAAAGGAAGCAAGAGTATAAAATGAAGAATAGACATCTATTCAATAAGTAATGCAGGGGAGACTGAACATGTAAATGATAGATTAGAATAGTTCCTCAAATTGTATACAATCCATAAGCAGCGAATATCTTTCTATTTATTTTGTTTACTTATATTTCTTGCACCTGTAATTTATAGGTCTATATTTAGTCCTTTTATTTCACTTAGCAAATGTATTCCTAGTTTATTCCTTGTGGTATAAATATACACACAATATTTTTCCTAATATCACTTTCTGATAATTTGTTGTTACTATATAAAAATGCAACAGATATTTGCATAATGATTTTGTATTCTGCCAGTATACTAAGTTTGTTCATTATTTGAAACAGCCACTGGAGGAGTCTATGGTGTTTTCTGTCTATGCCTAATTATGTCATCTGTAAAAATTTTACTGCTTTTTTACAAGTTGAATGCCTTTTATAATTTTTCTTGACTAGTTGTTCTGGCTAGGACTTCAAGTAGTGTAATTTAGTACTTGTGAGAATGAGCTACATTTTCTTATTAATGGACTGACCAGGGAAAAACCTTCCTGTATGTTAACATTGAAGTTGATGTTAGTCATGGATTTTTCATATATGGCTTTTATTATGTTTAGTTACATTCTATTTAAAGTGAATTTGTTAAGAATATTTTTATAAAAAAGTAAAGATCAGATCTGTGAATAATTTTCCTACTTTTTTGAGAAAGTTGTTTTTGAATTCTCTGCTTTTTAAGGGATTGTATCACATATATTGATTTGCATTTGATAAGTAATATTTATGAATTAGGACTAAACCCAGCTAAACTATATTTTACAGTACTTATAATATGCAATTAATTCTGGTTGCTAATGTTTAGTTAGAATGGAATGTACACATAATGAAAGAAAAATTTACATTGTAAATTGAGTGTACATTTATTTATTTAAAATTTTTTTCCCTCATTTTGAATTTGGCTTATGTTTAATGGAATTTATTTCTAAATAAAGAATATAACTTTTGGTAGAACTGGATCTTCTACGGTTTACTGATACACAACGTAACTATTATTTACAATTAGTGAACAAAACACTTGCCTTAAAATGCCGTATTTTACTAACAATATAATCTGTTTCAGGACTGAGATACATATTACTTCCTAAAATGCATTACCTGGTCTTTTCCACCCCAACACACATATAAAGTTATTTCTTAGTTTGTTGATTGTTTGTTTGTTTGCCCCTTAATGGAGGCACTGCTTATTGAACCCAGGATCTTGTGCATAAGTGTATTTATGAACATCATTTTGGAATACTAAACAAAAGCCACAAGAGTATGGATTATAAAGATGACAAGAAAATTTATTCCTTCTAGGGACTGAAAACCCTTTGAGTGAAAGAATAGCAAAAATTCATATTTGTAAATATACAATAAGATTTTCTCTTTTGTAATTTTAGAGTAGAATATAAAATTACATTTGTTTTACTTATAGAACTGAATTACAATTTGAAACAAAATTTCTGCCCCTTGGGATTTCTTACATTTGATTCATTATTTTTATCTAATTATTTACCATTTATTTATATACAAAACAAATAAACTGATATTTATTCTGCTCATGTTCTGAATATAGAGCTACTTATTATAAAGTACACAGAAAAATACTTACTTCCATTTCCAAATCAATTTATGTTTCACTTTAATTACAAATGATATTGAAATAGGTATACATATTCTGTACAGGTTTTACACAAATTTAACTTTAAATTCCAAAACTTTAAATTTATTTTATATTTTTTGTGCATTATTTATACTCTGTTCAACCATGTGGTATAAATTTCTGTACAAAAGATTGGAGATTGGTTTAATTTCATAGACCCCAAAATTAAATTATTTTAAAAGATTTTGTTGGGAAAATTTTTGGAGATCACACTGTAAAAATAAATGTACTATATGTTTCATTTTAACTGGATGAATGAGAAATAATCACTGACTGGAAGTTACACTTGAGTTGCTGGGATACCAGTCGTTTTGTGATGTCACAGCTACTCAAGTTGAGAACCATTGTGAAGGCCTAGCTGTTTATCTGTGCAGGACTGCAAAAGCACCATTTGAAGCTGCAGTGCTCAAAATCATGCAGATTAGAAAAGTAGCTGTAGAAAAAGTTATTTGAGATGGCACATATTTCTACAAAAATTCAAGATGTGTCTCATAAAGATAGACCAACTGGTTTAGGAAACTCCGGTAGATCTCTATTGTGTGATCAAACATTCTCTGAGGACTTGGACGTGAGGTCTATGATTGAAGAAAATGCTTTTCAGACTTTGTCTGAAGAATCCTTGATAAAAACACCATGTTACACACATTGTGTTTCTGAACCAGGTGAATATAATGATTTTCGTTCTCTGACATTTCCAAGAAATCTCTGGAAAATGGCTGGGAGTGACCAATTGAAATCCATCTGTTGGGATGATAATGAATCTTTCATAGTGATTGATGAAGATGTCTTTAAGAAGGAAGATTTGGAAAGATAGGCCCCTTTCAGAATATTTGAAACTGGAAGAATGGAAAGTTTACTTAGTCAGCTTAACCTTCATGGGTTTAGGAAAGTGTGGCAGAATTTTCAAAGGTCTGCTTGTCTATCTGACTTTCTGACAGAAGAAAAAGAAGTCTCTTTTTTAAGAAAGGTATTCAGAAATTTTAGTTACCACTTGGTAACTTACATATAAAATTTTATTTTGCACATCAGTCAATGGTAATATAAATGTAAAGCTAGATTTTCAAAATTTTATAAATCTACTAAGACTAAAATAATTTATTTTTTCTAAAAAATGAGGACAGTGCCTTAAGTAGTCTAGATGATGAGAACCTATGCTTGCAACAATGAGTCTTTCCAGAAATCTAAATAAAGGTATTAAGGCTGCTTTTAAAAAGTGCCATTCACCAATAAAGCAATTGTTAACTTCTTAAATTTGATCAGTATACTATTTAAATGTGTAGTTTCCAAATAAGGAACTTCAAAATGTCGTCAGCAATGTTCATATTTTGATGATATTATCTTTGCATAGTAAACTGGGAATCTGAGGTTTTATAGGTTAGGATTATTGTAGTCTTGTATTATGGTTTAAAATATTACTAAAATGTTTATCATTTTGTTGTAGCTGCATTTCTATCATAATCCAAAATTTAAACGAGGCTTTCCCCAGCTTTTAGTGAGAATAAATAGAAGAGTTGGGATTAAAAATTCTTCTCTGGTGTCTTCATTTGCTGAAGATTTCAACAAGAAGCACTTTAATGCAGGGGGCAATATGGATAATCATAATTCTGTTTTTGTGGCTGACACTAATAGAGAAAGTGCATTTTTACCTTCTGCAATTTTAAACATGTCTCTAATAAGAAAGCCCTCTACTAGCCACATAATTGGTGGTACAACTACCCCGATCAGAAGTGATTTTTCTCCTCTGTCATCAATGTCAGTTAGACCATCAGAAAAAATTGCAGTGGATCAACGAGTTATTTTAAATCAGTTGACCACTGTCCACAGGCACTCTCAAAGCAGCTACATTGAAACAAATGGCCGTGTGGTGAACTCCATTTCAACTACAACTTGTACTTCTCAGTACAGCATCTTCTGTCCCATACAGAGCAATTATTTTGGACTGATGTTGGAGCCTTCTACTTTTCCAAATAGATATCACAACATATCTGCCAATGATCTCTTTCAAAGCCAACTCATCAGACATCTTCAGTTTATGAATGTCATCCTAATTACAACTGATCTACCAGAGGACTACCAGATTATACAGGATAACAAAGATTGAAATTGATGTTGGCATATGTTGACAAATAACTGCAATTTTCTTATTTGAACAATAAACATAGATGCGTACCTGTATTTTCCTTATTTTTTTAAAATATAGTAAAGAGTTAAATGAGAGGCTAAGATACCATTAAAAGAGAAAAGTAGATATTTGATTGTTATGATCTTTTTATTGAACACTATGGGAGTAAATTTAAGTAATTTCTTGTAAGGAGGAAGAAAAAATGGAAAAATTTGGAAAAAGAATAAAACATGGAGAGAGGGAAAATTACTAATTGGTTTCTGGTTCAACCTGGAAAGTATGAAATGTGTTAAGTTTGGATAGGTTGGACAGTACATAAATGCTGGAACCGGCCCAGGGATCGTGGTCTATTATGTCATTCCTGGAATCAAAAAGGTCAAATTATGTAGTCTTAGATGGCACATACAGCATGTGGTAGAATTAAAGAAGTAATTTTATCTATGGTCTTCTTTGTGCTGTTCTCAAAGCATTCCAATTGGTGCTTTCATTTCCTGCACTCAAGAGTCTACACTACATTTTCTAGTCAATAATTTATGTTGCTTTTATATTCCAGCCAAAGACAAACTTGCATCCTCAGGGTGGCACTTAATGCCTTTCCAAATGTAAGCCCGCAAACTCAACATAGTTTAGTCATTTCTTTATAAATCTGGCAACTGACTACCTTAGCATATCTTTATGTTTCACTGTATCTGGAGGTACATTAAAGGAAATGCTTGTCAACAGTGTTAGTTCCAACCTCAATACTTTTACTCCAGCTCATCCTTGGACTTTGGTTGTTATCCTTTTACCTACTTAGACTATCCCGGTCTCAGCACAGATACCACCTCCTCCAGATGTTTTCTGTCTCTCAACCTCTCCTTGTCTAACTTGGATACCAGCACAGTAAGCACAGCACATGCCACAGGATGCATTTTAGTATTTAGTGAGTAAAAAATACCTGTTGACTTTAAGCAAAATTTACTTTCCTGAAACAACAGAACTCTCATGATTTTCAAACTATTTCGTTATGGTACATACTCTTCACCACAAACAAGCTCTTTTCATAGCCCAAGGACTAATCACTCAAGACAGTAATTGGAGGTAGGTACAGGAGACAAGTTATTATTTTCTTCTTAATTAATGCCTCCAGAGGCCTAAAATATTCCATTCTCATTTGCTGGATATTTTCCTGTCTCTTCATCACCCACCCATCCCAAAATAGCTGATACTCTTCCCCATACCAATAACTATACTGACTACCAATTAATTTGCTTCTTAGAATCAGAGATTTGTCCAGAAGAGAAAGTGCCATTGCAAGTATTTAATATAGGTTTATACACCCCACATATCTTGTGCCCCTTCTAACCTTCACACAGGATGTATATAAAATGTAATAGCCCCTTGGTTGGTGTGGTCGTATTCAGTAACCAAATTGCAATCTACAATGTGTGGACTAGAAGGAAGTGAGGGTGGTAGAATTAAAAATTTGTCCAACTGCAAGAATACCAAATTTATACTGATATTAGGAAATATAAAATATTCATGGAAGTCTTTGACTATTTCCCATTAATTTAAAATAAAATGTGAAGCATTTTCAGAATTGGAAATGCCCTAAATTGCTGGAACAATTGTAGGCAATGTCAAGGAGCCTACTGCTTCTGCTCACAATGATGCAGCCTGTGTCAGCTGATAAGACTGGAATGGCAGATTTGAGTTCTGAAAACATGTCACCTGTTGTAAAGAAAGCCTTTGATAACCTGGAGAAAGGGCAAATGGGCCTGGGTGAACTCTAGCAACATGCCACCAATATGACATTTACCAAGAGAAGGATAGAGACCACTTACGGCTGGAGAACTCTGTCTGCACAGCAGTGGTTCTTCCTATAACAGAAACATCAAGCTTTAAGATTGTCAGCAAAATTCTGATGGTGGCTATGTGATTGCTTACATTAGCATTCTGGGGTTCAGATGGGCTGGTTCAGCTACTTTCCAGCTCTCTTATCAGACAGTGGTTCTTACCGTGATCATCTTAACAAGGTTCTATGCTGATAAGTCAAAAGTTACAGTTTACATTCAAAGTGAGAAATCCTAAAGAAGAATCTTGTTTGTCCATCTGTAGTTTTCTACCTGGGAAAATCTAGACTATTGGCAAAACTACAAAAGTTGGCTGGTGCTTTGAAAAGTTTTCTCTGAGTTCTGCCCACTGAATTCTTCCCACTAAATATTACAGATCTCTGTACCACTGTGTGTGTGTGTGAAGATGGATTGTTAAGCAGTAACTAAGTTTGTCTTAGTTGAGTCATCAGTGAATAATTCCTCTGCATCTGGCAGAATCTCTGTGAATTAAGAGTTTCATTGAGCCACCAGATTTTCTTCCGATCAGGGAGGGGTAGATTATATTTCTCCCAGTATACTAATTGTTACATGTTCATTGAATCCCAAGCTGATGCTACGGCCAAGCCCCTGAACCCTTGAATGGGATTGAGGCATATACATTCTCCAGTCCCCAGAGCCCAGCACAGGACTGTATCACCTTTTTAATTTAAGCTTATGTCTGATTTATTTCTTTTAATTCTCATTGTTGACACAACTTATTTTGGCTTTGAACACACTTTGACTAATTTATATAGTCTGAACAACTGACTTATTCCCGTTCACCAAGCAATTGCAATAATCTTTCTTCCCTTGGACTACCTGGAACAGAGTGAGCACATTCATCATTTTGAAAGTAGTCCTCTGTCCTAATATTGCAGAATCTTTACACTTGCTTGCCCAGCACTTGAGCAAGAATGTTTGTTGTGGATCTCAGGGATTATCCTCACATTCCCTTACGCAACCATGAGAAAACCCCAAATTGTTATCCAAAATCAAGTCTTGTCAGTATTGCATTCCCATTGCAAAACAGTTAAGAATTGTAAGAGTTCTGAGATTTTACCATACTGAGATTTTTAGCAACCTAGCATGTTCTTTTCTTACAGATGCTGTCGGGGAGTTGAGACCATCGGTCAGAGACAGTGAACTTTATCACTGACAGCAAGGGCAGCCAGTTTTAAATTTGTATCCATTCCCTAATCTCAGATGAATACACAGAGTGAAATTTTGATGCCTACAGAAGCACTGGTCTGTTAACATGAAGAAATTTTTAGGCATGGTAAAACAATAATTTTATTCATATCTTTATGCATAATTTATTATAATCACTTATTTATTAGTATCTTTAGCTTGGTTAAGTATATCATGTCTCAAGTTTACTTGATGCAAAAACAATCATGAGAAATGACAAGGGAAAAAATGACCATTGACTTTCCATTTTCACTTCCGCTTTTATTGAGATATAACTGGCATAAAACATTGTGTAAGTTTAGGTGCACAGGATAGTGATTTGATTTATAACTATCATGAAATAAATATCATAACAACTTTAGGGAGAATTCATTATCTCATTTTGCTAAAATTTTAAAGAAATACAATTTGTCTTTTGGTTGTGCTGAGAAACCTTATGGTCTACTCTCTTAACAACATTGATATAGAACATAATGCATTATTAATTCTAATTTTCATGTTATTACTTGGCATCCCTAGAACACGTTTATTTTATGGCTGGAAATTTGTAGCTTTTGAGTGCAAAATCAAATTCTCCTTTTCCAACCCCTGCCTCTGTTAATTACAAATATAATTTCTTTTTCTATAAGTATCTTTGTTTGTTTTTGAAGTGTACTTTAATCTATAACACTGTGTAAGTTTCTCCTACACAACATACTGTTCGCTATTTTTAATAAATTTCAAACTGTTCACCAGGATATATCTAGTTATGATATGTTGCTATGTAAGTATATTTCATAGTTTTTGACTATTCCCCATACAGTATATTTCTTGTCCCTGATTTATTTAATTTGCAACTGGAAAATTTTCTCTCTTAATTTTCCTCAAATTTTTCTTTTCCTCAACCCATTTCCCTCCTTCTTGTGAACAACCTATTGCTTTCTATGTGTATAACTCCTTTTCTGTGTTCTTATTTTCATTTATTTAAAATTCAAAATGTGATTAAAATCATTCAGCATTTGTCATTCTCTTTCTGACTTATTTCACTTAGCATATTACACTCTTGGTCTACCTATTTGTTGCAAATGACAAAATCTTATTCTATTTGGTGCTGAATAATAACCCATTGTATTTTTATGTGTGTGTGTGCATATATATATATATATATAAAAATATAGATAAATCTGTAGTTAAGATGGGTAAATATATTATAAACACTCATCTTTTTATCCATCATCTTTGATGAACAATTAATTTGCTTCTATATCCTATCTATTGTGAATAATGCTACAGTGAATATAGGGTTGAATTTATCTTTACTAATTAGTGTTTTTATTTTCTTGGAATTAGTATCCAGATATGGAAATGTAGAATTATATTTCATTTTTTGTTTTTAGATAATCTCCATGTTGCTTTCCTCAGTGGCAGCACATATTTCCATTCACTCCAGCAGTTCATCAGGGTTGTTTTTCTTACATCCACACCAACACTTATATTTGTTGTATTTTTGATAATAGTCATTCTGACGGGAGTGACATAAAATCTCATTATGTTTTGGACTTGCATTTTTCTGATGGTTAGTGATGTTGATTGGTTTCATGTGCTGTTGGTAACATTTCCCCCACTGTATATTCATTTTTTCTAATGGGCTAAATGATCATAACTGTCTGATTTCATTTTCAGGCATTATTTGTGTTCCATTATTCTGTTTGTTCTGTGCCACTACCATAATATTTTTATTACTGTAGCTTTGTATTATAGTTTTAAATTAGGGAAAGTGATACATCTTCTCTGTTCTTTGTCAAATATTTTGTGTTTATTGTTTGTTTTCTTTCTTTTCTTTTTTTTTAGTGACTTCAACTCTTTTGTGTTTAAATGTAAATTTTAGAATTATTTCTTGTAAGTGTCTGAAAATGCCTGTGGTATTTTGTTAGGCACTGAATTTAATTTGTGTATTTTCTTGGCTTATGCTGTCATTTAAACAATATATTTTCCTCATCAATGAACACAGTATGTCCTTTCATCTGTTTGCATTATCTTCAATTACTGTTATAAATATTTTTTTATAGTTTTCTGAGTACATGTCCTTTACCACCTTGTTTGGATATATTTGTTGATATTTTTTGTAATGCAACTGTAAATGATACAGTTCCCTCACTTTCTGTATCAGTTAGCTTTTTGTTAGTGTGTAGAAATGCAAGATTTCTGTATGTTAATTTTACATTCGGAAATTTTACCAAATGTATTGATAAGCCTTACTAGTTTTGTGGCACCATTTTTAGGATTTCTGTTTAAATTATGTCATCTGAAAACAGATACTTTTACTCCTTTTCTTAATTACCTATATTTTACTTACTTTTATTTTGAATAGGTATGGCTAGAATTTCCAATACTATAATTAACAAAAGTGGTTAGAGTGAGCATTCTTGTCTTCTTCCTGCTCTTATTGGAGATTCTTTCAGCTATTAATCAGTGAGTGTCATGTTAGCTAAGTTCTTGTCATATAAGAACTTAGATTTGTTGAGGTATGTTTCCTCATGCCCACTTTGAGGAGAAATTTATTCATAAATAGATACTGATTTTGTCATAACATTTTATGGCTCTACTGTTGTGACCATATAAATTATATTCTTCCTGTTTTTAGTGTGGTGTTACATACTGATTAATTTGCGGGTATTGAATCACTTTGGCATCCCTGGAGTAAAATGGACTTAATCTTATTGTATAATCCTCTTAATGTATTGTTTGACTTGCTAACAATTTAATGATGATTTTTTCATCTATGCTTATTGGTAGTATGTAACCTGTAATTTTTGAGGTATTTGTTCCTGTTTTAGTAGTAGTGTGATACAGAAATTTGGGGTAGGAAGCCTCCCTTCCTCTCGAAATTTTTGGAATACACTGAGAAGTATAGGTGATAGCTCTTCTATAAATGTTTGGCAGAAATCATCTCTGAATCTGTCTAGGCCTGGAATTTTGTTTCGTGGGAGATTTTGTTTAATTACTGATTCAAATTCATTAGTGTTAATCTGTTCATATTTTCTTTTTCATTCCATTCTATAGATAAGTTCTTTCTTAGAAATTGTCCATTTCTTCTAGGGTTTCCATTTTACTAGCATATAATTTGCTGTATCATTATATGATGCTTTGTATTTCTTTGATATTAGCTGTAACTTCTCATTTATTTCAGAGCTTATTAATCTGTACCATCTTTTTTGCTCATGTGCCTGGTTAAAGATTATCAACATTATTTATCTTTCAAAATCCATTATTTAGTTTGATTAAATGTTTCTGTCTTTAATCTTTATTTTATTTAATTATGTTCTGAACTTTCAGCTGTCTTTCCTTGTACTAAAATGATTGTTTACTATTTTGCTACAACTTTTGTTTGTAAGAATATTTTTTAAGAGAGACATGTTTCTTATTTGTATAAGTGGGATTATTTTGCTATAAGCATCCCTATTAATACTGCTTTTGTTATAACCCATGGATTTTGTTTTTGTTGTCTTTTTTTATATATTTTTTTTTGATTTATACAGCAATCCAGTTGTTGTTAATAATGTATGATTTATCCTCCACACTTTAGAATTTTTCTCAGGTTTTTTCTTTTAGCATATTCCTATTCACACAGATTCCATTAGTTTCTTCTCAAAACAAGGAGAAAAATAATAAAATTTATACAAAAATCTGAAACACCTAAATTTTCTAACTTTATATTTAAAAATGAGCAATGCTGTGGGTATTATCCTCCCTGAATTTATAACATAAAACTAAGATACAGTAATAAATGCATCAAAATATGGCACTTAAAGATACACATAGATAAATGGAACAAAATTAAGAGTCCTAAAATAAACCCTCACACATATGGTCAATTAGTCTAATATGAAGTATACAAGAGCATACAATGGAAAAAAAGCAGTCTCTTCAACAAGTAGTTCTGAGAAAACAGGACAGTACATGTAAAAGGAAGATGTAAGAGCACTTCCTTCCATAGTATACAACATAAGATAAAAATGGATTGATTTCCTAAATGTAAAGCCCGAAATTGTACAATTTCAGACAAAGAAAAGCAGCAGAATTGACTTTGAGATAAATCATAGCAATGTTTATTTTTGATATGTCTCCAAATTAAAAAATAAAATGAAAAGTAACAATTACAGTTTTTAGTTTACTGAGGAAAAAATAGATGTACTATGCGATACAGGGATTCTACTTATTGTATATGTGTGAAGTGCAAAACCTTTTGCAGAGCAAAGGAAACCTTCAACAAGAGATATGATAACAGACAGAATAGAAGGAAAATTTTCACACAATTTAACCAACAAGACGTTAATATCCATATTACATATATATAATATTAGACTCAGTATTTAAAAAACAAACCTCCAACTTAAAAACAGTTGAAAGATGTTAATGGAAATTTTCAAAATAAGACTTGTGGATATTTTTCATGCACATACCAAGAAACATAATGTTCCTATCCATTTGGTAAACATAAATGAAAACCAGAATGAAATATAATCTCACAGCAACCAAAACGGCTATTAACAAAATGTCTACAAATGACAAACTTTAATAAGAAGGTTGAGAAGAGGGAGCCCAGGTACACTGTTGGTGGAAAAAAAAATGATGCATCCACTATTATAAAATTGTGGACAGTGCACAGAAAACTAGAAATAGAAGCATTATATGTTGCAGCAATTCCAGTTTTTGGTATAAATCTGAAAGAAATGAAAACATTAACTTAAAGATTTATTACCCACAATGTTCTTAACATTATCATTCATATTACCCAAGGAAAGATGTACAGTTCAACTGCCCATCAAAAGATGATTGGCTGAAGTAGATGTGAGATATAGATAACATAATAAATAATTAGTCATTGTCATATTAAAAAATAAAATTCTGCCATTTGGAACAATATGACTGGACCCAGAGAGTGTTGCTTATAGGAAAATAAGTCATACGGAGAAAAACACTCTATGTTGTCACTTAAATGAGGAAAATAAAGATATAAGAGAAATAATCATAAAAAAAAACAGGAACAGAATGACATATATATGTGTAGTGTACCAAGAAGTGGTTTCCTGTGGGGACAGGGAAGAAGGATGGAGAAGACAGAAATGTGCAAGCTACTAGTAATAAATTAGAGAACCAACAGGGCTATATTGACAGCACAGAGAAATATTTTAATAATTTAATTGATTTTAAAGAGAGTATAGGGATATATTATAGTAAAATGTGCACGTAGGTGGGAAAAACGTTAAAAAAATAAACCCAGGAAAATCAAAATATTTTGTAATACTCTGATATTAAGGGAGGTGATTTATTCACTTTGTTTACTGTTTTCATAATGTCCTTAGTAGAATTTAAGCTTTTAATTGAAAAAGTATATACTTTAAAAGTGACATAAGTTTAAACAATTTTTGTCTCTACCCTTACATCTACAGTCAATAAAACGTTCACATCTCAACAAAAAAACACAACACAAAACAATACCCTGGAATGCATGTGAACAGGTAATGTTTATTTGACTAAAACACACAAAAGAGGCTGAACTGTAGGAAGAGCAGAGTTGGTGTCTGCAACCAAGGCCCCCTGACTAGGTTGTATGTGTCATCAAGTTCTGAGAACCCAGTAGAAATGGTCTCAGTGGTTCACACAGCTTCAGCCTCCAACTGCACCAGTACTCATGGTCGCATGTAACTAGGAGGGAGCCACAATGGAGACAGAAATTCCATCCTTCAGACACTCAGACATTCATGACAGTGTCCCTACTCCCCATTCACAGTGGTGGAGACAAGATACCTTGCAACACTGGACATAGCAAAGGCACTTACCTGATTCCAAATATCCACCTGTTTTTACACATTTCCTCAATGTGTACACTGAGTCTCAAGGGATATCACATAAAAGGAAGGGTTCACTGTCCCAGTGAGAACAGTGACATCAACTACCAGAGATGTCTAAGAAGTGACAATGAAAGCACATCTTTTATCCAGACAGTATCTACAGGAAGGTGCCATTTTGAAATATCAGTGGTAGCTCAGGTAAGTAAAACCAAAAATTGTGCAATATAGCAAACTACCAGAAAACAAAAGCAAGGGCTCCAACTCACAGTTTGTTATTAAGTGTCATCACAGCAATAATTTGTGAAGATCATGACCAATCACACTAACTTTATAGGGCACGCACACACACAGATACACAGACACAGACACAAACACAGACACAGACACACACGCACATGCACCTGAGCACACGCACATACACATAATGTCATCCATGCAGCAAACAAACATAAAGTCATGGTACATCGCCATATAACTAATAGAGAATCCAAATAGGTGACATACAGAAATTCAAAACAAAAAAAAAACTAAGAAAGCATTTTAATGAGCTCAGGAATAAATGAAATGATGATAAGGAATACATTACCAAAGAGACTGAAACTATAAAATTACCAAAAATTATTGGAGGACAATGAGAACTTAATAAATGAGATGAAGAATGCAACAGAAAGCATTGGGGTAGAGTGTCTTTGTGGAAGATAGATTAGCAAACTCACCAATACAAAACTAGAAATGATAGGAGAGGGCAGAGATTCAAGATATTAAAAAGTGTGTAAATTCTACAGTAGCCATCAGACTTCATCAGGAAGTGCACATTACAGTGGAATCCTGGAGGGAGTAGAAAGTTAGAAGGCAGCTGATGGTTTATTTAAAGAAGTAATAGTTGATAACTTCCCAAACCTGTGTAAGGAACTAATATACAAGTACGTGAGCCAAGAAAACACCAATAACTTTAAGACAAAGGGACCTCCTTTAAGATACGTCATATGCAAATTGGCAAGTCAATGACAGAGTAATATTTTAAAGGCAGCCAAAAATAGTTATGATAATCTACAAAGGAACCCCATTAGGCTATCAGTAGACTTCTGAGAAGAAAACACAGGCCACGGTAAATAACATTAAATTTCAATCATCTAAAATAAGAAATCACTCACCCAAAAATACTTACACAGTTATCACTTAGATATAAAATGAAAATAAAGACTTTATCAGAAAATCAAACCTGAATGTGACAGAAAAACAAAACTAAGAAACCTTATAAGAGGTACAGAAAAGAAGTCTTCTAAGAAATATAAAGTGGCAAAAATGGGCAAAACATTGACCAAAATCCTAAGGAGAGACCACGAGAAATTTGCATCTGTTCATTTGGGTATGTTTTTAAATGCTATTATACCAAATGGATTAAAGAGAGAAAAATAGGAAATCAGGGGCAATAAATATAGATAATTAAACTGGTAACATAGTCACAAGAGTAAAAGAAATAATTAGAAATGTAATCATTAAAGGTAAAGAATAAATTAAAACAATATTAAAGGAAGCTTCTATCAGCGGAAAAAGGACTAAATTATACATGAGATGTTTATTTATAATTGAAGTACAGTACATGTAGTATATTGTGTAGTTTCAGATGTACAGCATAGTTATTCTAATCACTTTGTAGATTATATGCATTATGAATTATTACAATAATTGTAACAAACAATTATTTTAAGATATTGTGTATAATTCGATGATCTATACAGATAATCAATGTTGCTTCTCTCCTTTATATATACTACTTTCTATCTGTCAATATTCTTCCGTTAAAATCTCTTTCCCTTCCACTTTGGTAAACAGAAATATTTTCCCATATCTTTGAGTCTGCTTAAGTCTTGTCTATCTAATCTCTTTACCTCTACAACATGTTTCTATCTATCTATCTATCTATCTATCTATCTATCTATCTATCTATCTATCTATCTATCTATCTATCTTTCTATCATCTATTTATCTATCTATCTATCTAATTATCTATATATCTATCTATGTATCTATTTATCTATCTCTCTATCTCTCTATCTATCATGTATTATCCTTCTATTATTCTGTCATCAATCAATAGATAGCTATAGATATTTGTACACATATTTTTGTTATTCTTTAGTTTCCACATATAAATAATATTATATACATTTGTCTTTGTCTAAGTTACTCCATTAAGCACATTTTACTTGGTCCACTCAGGATACTGAAATAGCAATGTGTTATACATTTCCATGGCTGAGTTTTATTCCATTGCATATTTATAGAAACATCATATTTTCTTAAGTCCATACGCTACTGTGTACTCGGATTACTTCCCTGTCTTGCATATTATAAACAGTGCTGTTGTGAACATTGGTTCTTCTCAATTTAGGGTGTTTTCCCCAAATTTTTCCTAGGAGAGGTATTACTGGGTCATATGGTAGTTAACTTTTTAGTGTTTAAACAAATCTGAATACTCTTTTCAAAAGAAGTTGTACCAATTTACATTACTACCAAGAGTATACAAGAGATTTCTTACCTTCACATCTTCTGCAACACTTACTATTTGTAGACATTTTGATAATAGCCATTTGACCAGTGTGAAATGGTACCTCATTTTGGTTTTGATTTGCAATTACCTAATAATTAGTAATGTTGAGCAATGTTATCACTTACCTGTTACTCATCTGTATGTTTTTTTGGAAAAATATTAACTCAGGTACTCTGTTCTTGTTTTTGATTGGATTTTTGTTTTTCACCTTGAGTTGTGTAACCTAAATCCTTGTTACATCTATTAACCTACATCTATTAACCCCTGGTCACTTGCATTGTTTGCAGATATGTTCTCCAATTACACAGGCAGTCTTTTTATTTCATTGATTCTGTCCTAAGCTGTGCATAAATTTTTAAGTTTATTTAGGTCCCACTTGTTTATTTTTGCTTTTGTATCATTTGCCTTAGAAGACTGATATAAGAAAATATTCCTATGATTTTATCCAATAGGGTATCACCTATATTCCCCTCTATCAGTTTTATAGTATCAGGTCTTACATTTAGGTCCTTAATACACTTGGAGTTTATTTTTGTATATGATGTCAGGAAATGCTCTCATTTCATTGTTTTACATGTAGTTGTCCAGCTTTCCCAACACCATCCATTGATGTGACTGTCTTTTATCCATTGTGTACTCTTGCTTCTTTTATCATAGATTCATTGCTCATAAGTGTGTGGAAATATTTCTTGCCTCTCTATCTGTTTTTATTGATTATATCTCTTTGCCAATGTCATACTCTTTTTATTACTGTAGGTTTCGTGTATAGTAAGGTATCTGGGAGGGTTATGCTTCCAGATTTGTTGTTGTTTCTCAAGATCATTTTGGCAATTTTTAATGGTTTCATGTAAGACTTAGAGTTATTTATTTTCTGGTTCTGTGGAAAATACTACACCTTCGTAACAGGAATTGCCCTAAATCTGTAGGATTCTTTGTGTAGTACGGCCATGTTAACAATATTAACTCTTTCAATCCAAGAGCACAATACATTTTTCCATTTCTTTGAATCACTTTTAATTTCTTTGTCAGTGTTTTATAATTTTCAGTGATTAGATCTTTCACATATGTGGTTACATTTATTCCAAGATATTCGGGGGAATGAGGTTTTAAATATTATTGCTTTCAACGTCCATTTTATGGTATCTCATGATTAATGTGTACAAATGCAAGAGACTTCTTTACATTTATCTTGTAACCTGCTCACTTGATGAAATTATTTATTGTTCATAATAGTCAGTGTGGAGCCCTTAGGACTGTCTATGTAGATTGTTATGCCATCAATACTAGTGACAATTTTGCCTTTTTCTTTCCATTTTGTGTTACTTTATCTTCTTTTTTTTCCTTTTCCTTTCTTCTATTACTATTGAACAGAAGTGGTGAGAGTAGGAATCATTGTCTTGTTCACAAATTTACCCAGAAGGCTTTCACCATTTCCCCTAAGTATTATAATTTGTTATAAATGGCCTTTAGTATGTTGAGAGATGTTCCCATTGTACTCACATTTATGAGAATTCTGATGATGAATGTATGTTTAATTTTGTCAAATGCTTATACTTTGTGTATTGACATGGTCTTGTGAATTTAGTCCTTCCTTTATTAGATATGTGTCATGCTGATTGACTTGTGTATGTTGAACCATCCTTGTGACACTGGAAGGAATCCAACTGATCATCGTGTATAATCCTTTCTATGTATTGCTGGATTCATTTGTTGATGTTTTTCGAGGATTTTTGAATGTATATCATCATTCATCAAGGATATTGGATTTTCATTTTCATTTATTTTTTTGGTAGTGTCTTTGACTGGTTTTGTTAATAGGGTAATGGTGGCCTCATAGAATAACTTTGGGAATATTCGTTCCTCCTTCATTTTCTAAAATAGTTTGTGAAAAGGGGTTTTAGTGAAGGAATCCAGGCATTTTGTTGAAGGGGTGTTTTTAAAATTATACATTTTATTTAACTTATAATGATGGCTCTCTTCATGTTCTCAATTTTCTCTTTATTCAGTGTTGGCGGGCTGTACTTTTCTAGAAATTTGTCTATTTCTTTTAGGTCGTCCAGTTTGTTGTCACATAACAGCTCATAGTGCTTCCATAATCTTTTTTTTGTATTTCTGTAATAAGAGATATTATTTCTACTCTTTCATTTCTTATTTTATTTGGGTCCACTCTATGTATTTCTTGATAAGCCTGGCTAAATGCTTACCTGTTTGTTAATATTTTTAAAAAAATGTAAAGCTTTTGATTTTATGATTTGTAATTTGATTTTCAAATATTATTTTATTTATTTTCAACATAATGATTAAAGATTTCTCCTTCTACTGCTTTGGATTTTGTTTGTTCTTATTTCTTGTTATTTTGGGTGGCATGCTTTGTCCTTTCTATGAGGTTTTTCTTGTTCCTTGTAGAAGTCCTGATTTGTTCTCAACTTCCCTCTTAGATTTGTCTTTGGTGCATCCCATACATTTTATGAAGTTGTGTTTTCAGTGTAATTTGTCTCCAGGTATGATTTTATTACCTCTTTGATTTCATCATTGACCTTGTTTTATTTTATTTTTTTAATTAATGTGTTTTAACTTCATGTTTGTGCTTTTCCTATTCTTCTTTCAAAAATTCATGCACAGTTTCTTACTTTTGTGTATTGAAAAATACTTGCTGTAACCTATATTTGCTTAAAGATCCTGAGGCTCATTTCATGACATAATATGTGGTTAATTCCTTAGAAAACATCCTGTGCACACTTGAAAACTTTACGTGTTCTGATTTTCTGATGCAGTGTCCAATATCTAGCTTAGGTTCAAATGATCTAATATGATATTAAGATCTCTGTTTCCTACAGATATTCTTTCTGGATGATCTGGCTATCAGAATAGTGAGGTGTTAAACTCATCTTCTGTTATTATTTTATAATGAATTAATTCTTTCATGTCTACTAAAACTTCTTAGGATCTATTTTTTTGGGTCCATATACAATTTAATGAGTGTAATACCCTATTTTAATATTGATCTGTTTTTCTTTATA
Source organism: Vicugna pacos (assembly GCF_048564905.1). Lineage (NCBI taxonomy): Eukaryota > Metazoa > Chordata > Mammalia > Artiodactyla > Camelidae > Vicugna > Vicugna pacos. Next base: position 9,978,727 of record NW_027328741.1, read on the forward strand.
TACTCTCAAATTTTTCATTTTGGCCCCTCTTTTAAAATGTATTTTGCATGAGTTGAGCATTGCAACCTGCACTTTCTTTTCATTTCCATGGGATATCTTTTCCACTTATTTCCAAACTATGTATATCTTCCACCATAAAGTGAGAATTTTTTGGGGGGAGGTAAAGATGGTGGAGTAGAGAGATGCTCGTAGCTCACCCTTTCCCACAAATGCACCAAGACTCACATCCACAATCCCACTCAGCTAACCAGAGAACCTGCAGAACTCTGACAGAACATTTTCCTCTTCAATAGATAAAGATGTGAAAAATCCGGTAGGAGAAAAGTAAGAAAGAAAGAAGAAAAGGCAAAACAGATTGGGACAGGTCAGACAGGGAGGGAGCAGCAAAGAAGGACTGGTGCTCATTCCCTGTGTCTCTCCTCTCCAACTGAGAGATTGGCAGGATGGTGGGGGAGACTCCAAGTCTTGGACATGTATGTAGTGTAAGTTGACTAGCAGAACTAAGTTAAACAGGCACAGAGGATCCCTGTGACACTCAGCAGAAAATGCAGCCCAGAAGATGGGGGCAGGGCCATGCTGCCCGACCCGGGTGGTAGATGGGGATGGCTACACTGCGTTGGCCCAGGGAAATGAAGTTGTCTTTGTGTCATGGCTGTGGGTGCACAGGGCAGAACAACATGGGCCCTCCATAAAACAACAGAGCAGATGTGCCCTATGGGTGGAAGGGTGCATTCCCCATCTCTGAATTTCCACAAAAGTTTCTAGGTGAAGAGAGCTGGGGCTCAGACACAGCCACCATACACTCTGGTGGTTTAAACCCATGTGGCAGTGGGGACAAAACCTGCATCTACACCTAAGGAATTAGCAGCCTCAAGGACCAGTCCGAGACTTGTCTACAGCCAGAGGCATATTGAATACTTCTGTCCGGTTCCTCAGAGAACTTGTCGGACAAAAGAAACATGGAGCTGGTTTTTGGCCCAGACCAGGGGCAGGGATGTTCCTCAGTCTTCCCTGAACCCACTTCTGTTGTGCAAACCCTAGGCAGAGTACACAGTGGAACAGAGAAGCAGAGTGATCGGCAACCGTAGGTAGAGGTTGGCCCCTCAAATTTTGGGCAGGAATACAGCCCCTGAGCATGGTGCTGGAGAGGGCATGATGTCCAATCCTGCCTAGACAGTCTGCAACATCTGACTGCAGCATCGGGCAGGACATTTACAAGCCAGCCCAGAGTAAGGAGAACTTCATCAGCCCCAGTGTTGGGTGTAGGAGCGATCTGCTTACTGACATGCCCTGGGAGCAGCACAGATGAGGGCTCCAAAGGAGGGTCTCTGGAAACAACAAACTGAGCTTCCAAATCAGGATGAAAAAAGAAAGACTTCACATTAAAAGTTCACAGTCTCCAGGAGGACACTGACCACCCCCTTGTATTAATCAGTTTTTACCAGTTCCATTTTCTATTACCCTCTTAATTTTTACTTCTTAGGCAATTATAATTACCCCCATTTTAATCCCTTTGAAACTTTTTAAAATATTTTTCTTATTATTATTTTTCAAAACTCTGCTTCAAATCCATTTTGTATTATTCATTATACAATGTCTTCAAATCTTTATTTCTCCCTTCTTTAAAATTCTTTATCTCTCTCTCTTTTTTGTCTTTTCTAAGATGTATAGCTACATAGGCATTAGGTAGATTAAACTCCTTTAATACCACAGTAGATAACTGATACTCCAAAATCCACAGGGCCAGAGAGGAAGGAGTAAGACAAAGGAGAAGAGAAACAATTCCCAATTAAAGAACAGAAGAAATCCCCTGAAAGTACGATCAGTGAAATAGACATTGATAGCCAAATAATTCAAGATTTCAAAAATGGAGTGATCTAAGTACTGATGGAAATAAAAGAGATAGTGTTTAGAGATACAAAATATGTCAAAAAGTAAATGGAAGCTATAAAGAAGAGACGAGTAGAACAGGTAAACCCGTTGACTGAGATGAAGAATGATTTAATGTGTAGCAAATCTGACTAGATAATGCGGAAAAATGAATTAGTGACTGAGAAGACAGGACAATAGATAGCACCCAATCAGAAGACCTACAAGAGAAACAATGAGAAACAAATGAAAAAAGCAGAAGGGACCTATGGAATAATACAAAGCATGCCAATCTTGACATGATAGAAGTCCCAGAAGGGGAACAATGATTAAAGGGAATTGCAAAAGTTTTTGTAGAAATCATGACTGAGAACTTCCGAAACTTAAAGTAGGAATCAGATATTCAAGTACAGGAAGCTCACCGTGTGCCAAACAGGAAGAAAACAAATACACCCACACCAAGACATATAATTAAGATGGACAGAATCAAGGATAAAAAATGATCCTAAAGACAGCAAGAGAATAGTAAAGTGTGAGTTACAAGGGAATCCCCATAAGCCTTACAGCTGATTTCTCTGCAAAATACTACAGCCCAGAAGGGAGTGAAAAGATATATTCAAAGTCCTGAATGAGAAAAATTATATACTGTAGGATACATTGATGAGTAAAGTTGTTCTTTTTGGTAGAAGTAGAAATAAAGGATTTCACAGACAAGAAAAAGCTTCAAGAGTAATCAACACTAGACCCATGCTAAAAGAATTATTGAAAGGTCTTCTCTAAAAAGAAAAGCTGCAAGATGCTACAGAAATGTGAAACTCACAGCTGGAAAGGTGATAATTCATGAATTACAAATAAAATAAACACAAAATTTTAAAAGAAGACATACAAATCATTCAGAGTGGAGATGGAGGCAAGAAAATAGAGAATTTCTTTTTTTTTTGGTCTTTCATTTTAAAATTTTTTGTTTTCGGTAGGATGGGTTTGAGATCATCTAACTATCCTTTTAATAAAAGCAGTTATAGTAAAGGTCTAATGGACTTATAAATAAGGGTAACAAGAAGACAAAAACTTACCACAGAGTCATTAAAACTAAATAAAATTCATGATAATACAAAGGAAAATGACCGAACCAAAAAAGGAAGATGAAACGAACAAAGAGGAAACACCAAATCAACTGCAAAGATAAGGTAAATTTGGCAATAAACACAAGCCTATCATCAATTATTGTAAATGTTAATGGACTAAATGCTCCAGTCGAAAGTCATAGAGTGGCAGGCTGGATAATAAAGCAAGAACATTCAATATGCTGCATACAAGAGTCCCACTTCAGAGAGGACACATATAGATTGATAGTGAAAGGATGGAAAAGGGTATTCCATACAATTGGAAAAACCAAAAAACAGTTGTTGCATTACTGATTTCAGACAAAATAGTCTTTAAAACAAAGGCCATAAAGAAAATAAAGAAGGACATTTTAAAATGATTTAAGGAGTGATACAATATGAGGATAGCACACTCGTTAATACATATGCATCAAATACAGGAGCACCTAAGTACATAAAATAATAACTAACAGATATAAAGGGGGAGTCCCAATTGAAGATTTCAACATTGCATTAACATCAACGGACAGATCATTGAGACAGGGAATAAATTAGTCAACAATAAAATTAAATAATACAAAAGAAATTTTACACTTGGTGGATATTTTCAGAACATTGCAACCCCCCCAAAATAGGATATACATTCTTTTCAAGTGCACGTGGAATATTTTCCAGGATTCATGATGTACTTTGGCACAAAAGAAAATCAGCAATTTTAAGAAGATAGAAATTACCTAAAGCATCTTTACTGACCACAATGCCATGAAGCTAGAAATTAACAATAGAGAAACACAGGAGAACCAAAGAAATCATGGGGATTAAATAATATGTTATTCAAAAACTTATGGGGCAATGAAGAAATAAAAGCTGAAATGAAAAAGTACCTTGAGACGAAAGAAAATGAAAGAAAAACCACACAAAATTTATGGGACACAACAAAAGCAGTGCTGAGAGGGGAGTTTATAGCGATACAGGCATTCCTCAAAAAAGAAGAACAAACAAAAATAAACAATTTAACCCACCAGCAGAATGAAGTAGAAAAACAAGACCAAATAAACCAAAAGGCAGCGGAAGGAAGAAACCATCAATATTGGGGAGGAAATAAAAAAAAAGAGATTAAAAAGACCATAGGAAAAAAGTCAACCAAACCGAAAGCTGCTATGTCCAAAAAGTAAGTTAATTCGACAATCCTCTGGCCAAACTCAAAAAGAAGAAAAGAGAGAGAGCACAAATTAGCAAAATAAGAAGGGAGAATGGAGAAATTACAACAAAAAAAACCCATAAAAACAGAATATCATACGAGAATATTATGAACATTATATGGAACCAAATTTTATAAGCTAGAAGAGATGAACAAGTTTCTGGAAACATACTGTCCACCAACAATGAATCAACATGAAACTGACCCTTTGAACAAACAGCACTAGAAATGAAATAAATATAGCAATATAAAACCTTCATACAAATAACAGTCCAGGACTGGATGGATAAGCTGAGGAATTCTACCAAACAATCATAGAAGAACTCGTACTAGTCCTTCTCAAACTCTTCCAGAAGATTGAAAACAAAGGAACTCTCCCAAAGAAATTCTATGAAACCACAACCACCCTGAAACCACAACCAGGCAAAGACACTACCAAAAAAGAGGATTATTGGCCACAATCACTGATGAAAACAGACACCATAATCCTCACCAAAATAGTAGCAAATAGAATACAACAACACAGAAAAAAAGATTATATATCATGACCAAGTGGGGATTATGCCAGGGACACAGTGGTGGTTCAACTTATGCAAATCAATCAATGTAATACAGCACATCAACAAGAGAAAGGGCCAAAACCACATGATCATCTCAATAGATGCATGGAAAGCATTTGATAAAATTCAACACCCACGTATGATAAAAACTTTCACCAAAGTGTTTATAGAGGGAATATATCTCACCATCATGAAAGCTATAGATAACAAACCTACAGCCAGCATAGTACTCAAAGGTGAGAAAGTCAAATTCTTCCTGCTAAAATCTGGGACAGGAAAAGGATGCACACCATCACGACTCCTACTCAAGATAGTCTTGGAAGTCCTAGCCACAGCAATCAAATAAGAGAGAGAAGTAAAAGGGATGCAAATTGGAAAGAAGAGATAAAAGTCAAACTATATGCAGATAATAAGTTACTATTTATAGAAAACCCTTCAAGATTCAGAATGAATTTACTACAGCTGATTAAAGAAGTCAGCAAGGTAGCAGGTTACAAGATTAACATATAAATATCAGGTGGCATTTCTTAACGCTAATGATTCAGATAATACTATAGATCTACAGTCAACATGACAGCACTGTATTGGTAGATAAACATACATATAGGCCAATGGCACAGTATAGAGTGCCTAGAAATGAACCCAAAAACGTTTGGTCAATCAATCTTAGACAAAGGAGGCAAGAAATTACAATAGAAAAGGGATAGACACTTCAGCGACTGGTGTTTGGAAAACTGGAAAGCAGCATGAAATTCAATGAAGCTAGAACACTCCCAATGAAGCTAGAACACCATACACAAAAATAAACTCAGAATGGATCAAAGACTTAAACATAAGACAAGATACACTAAACCACCAAGAGGAAAATATAGGTAAAACATTATCTGACATAAGTCTCGAAAATTTTCTCGTAGAAGAAATAAAAGCAAGAAAAAACAAATGAGACCTAATGAAACCTAAAAGCTTCTGAACAGTAAAGAAACCGGAAGTAAAACAAAAAGACAGACAACGGAATGGGAAAAATAATTGCAAATGAAACCAACAAAGACTTGATCTCCAGAGTATATAAGCAGCTCATCCAACTGAATAAGAAAAAATAAACAACCCAATCCAAAATTGGGCAGAAGACATAAACAAGCAATTCTCCAAGTAGGACATACAAATGATCAAAAGGCACATCAGAAAATGCTCAATAACACTTATTATCAGAGAAATGCAAATCAAAACTGCAATGAGGTATCACCTCACACCAGTCAGAATGGCCATCATTTAAACATCCACAAATAACAAATGCTGGAGAGGCTGCGGAATAAAGGGAACCATCATTCAGTGCTGGTGGCAATGCAGTTTGTTGCAGCCCCTTTGGAAAACAGGATAGAGATTCCTCAAAAGCCAAGGAATAGACTTAGCATATAACACAAGAATCCTGCTCCTGGGCATAAATCCAGGTGGAACCCTACTTCAGGATGACACCTGCACATCAATGTTCATAGCCAGCACTATTTACAATAGCCAAGACATGGAAACAGCCTAAATGTCCATTGACAGTTGACTAGATAAAGAAGAGATGGTATATTTATACTATGGAATAGTAGTCAGACTTATAAACTGACAACATAAGGCCATTTTCAGCAACATGGATGCTCCTGAAGAAAATCAGTCTAAGTGAAGTAAGCCAGAAAGAGAAAGAAAAATACCATATGAGAAGGCTCATGTGTGGAATCTAAAAACAATTTCAAACCAAACAAAAAATGCAGAAATACAAAACAGAAATAGACTCTCAGGCAGAGAATACAAAGTTTTGGTTGCCAAGTCAGTGGGGTGTGGAAATAGATATGCTGGTATGTTAAAATTGTAAAATAGATAAACAGGATTGTACTGTATAGCACAGGGAAATATATAAAACTTCTTAAGGCTGCTCAAGGGGAAAAATGGGACAGCAAATGTTCATTGTAATTAAAAAATTGTGTTCTACAATGGAATTTGGAGACAACTATTTAAAATGATTAAAAATTAAAAAAAAGTTAAAAAAATGACCCTAAATATTACAGGTGTAAATATAAATTAGAGAGAAAAACAACTATGCCAAAGAGCAGTAAAATCATAGATTTTGTTTTTGGTTTCTTCTTAAGATATGCAGAATCAAAAGACTTCTAGCCAGGTGCATCATGAAGAAAAGAGACATGCTTCAAAGAAAAAAAGTCAAAAATAAATGCGGAGAAATAACAATTGTTCCCTCAGATATACAAAAAAGCGATCATTTTGTCAACTCTTACATGCCAATAAACTGGACAACTCAGAAGAAATAGACATATGTGTAGAAAGAGACAGAGATAAGGAGAAACAAATAATTTGAACAAATTCATTAATAGAACAAAGAAAGAATCTGCATTAAAAAATCGTTAAGTAGAAGTGCAGATTTAAACATCTCCAGTGGAAAATATACAAAGCAGAACTTATACTCTTCTAAACATTCAAAAATAGTGAAGATGTAGGACACTCACAAATTAATTCTGTGAAGCATTCATCACCCTGATAGCAGAGCCAACAAACAAAGTACAGGCAAAGAAAATTTCAAGCCAATATCTTTGATTGATATAGATTCAAAAATTCTTAAAAATATTATTAGCAAACTAAATCCAGCAATACATAAAATGAATTATACATCATGATAAACTTTACTTCATTGCAGGGTCATAAGAGAGGTGGAACATACATGAAATCAATCAGTTTGATACACCACATTAACAAAAGAAAAAGGGAAAATGACGTGGTCATCACAATAAATTGATAAAAAACATTTCACAAACTTCATCTTTTATTCATTAAAATAGCAGCAACAACACCACCACCAACAACAACAAAAAAATCAGAAAATACAACAACAACAGAAAACTCTTACCAAAGTAGGATTCAGGAAGTATATCTCAACATAAATAAAGTCATTAATAACAGACACACAGACAACATAAAATGCAAAAGTGAAAAACTGAAAGCCAAATTAAGGAATAAGAAAAGGATGCCCACTCTCACCATTTCTATTAAACACAGTATGGGAAGAAACTAGCAACAGCAATTGGAGAAGACAAAATTTATTCAAGTTGGATTGAATGAAGTAAAACTGTTATTAATTTAGATGACATGATAATCTATATAGAGAACCCTAAAGATTCTCCACACCAAAACAACTAAAACTAATAGAGACATTTAGCAAAGTAGCATGATTCATGATTAATATACCAAAACAGTCACATTTCTTTACACTAACAATTAAATACTCCATAATTTTAAAAATCCATATGAAATTAGATCAAAAAATGAAAAATCTATGAAAAAACCAAGATAATAAAATCTATAGGACACTGATAAATAAATTTGAAGATGATGCAAAGAAATGGAAAGAAATCTCAAGGTCTTAGTTTAGAGGAATTAATATTGTTAAAATATACATACTACAAAAGATGTCCACAGATATAAAGTGATTCAGATCGATATACATGATATTTTGCACAGAAATTAAAACAATCTTAAGATTTTTATGGAACTGCAAAAGTACCAGAACTGCTAAAGAAACAATGAGGAAAAAGAACAAAGTTGGGGTCATAACACATATCCCCCCCAGATTTCAGACTATATTACAAAAACAGTAATCAAAACAGCACAATAATGGTAAAAGAACAAATATCTATATCACTGGAACAGAACACAACTAAACTATGACAAAGGAAACAAAAATATACAATGCCTAAAAGACACTCTTCGGCAAGTGATGTTGAGAAAGCTAGACAGCTACATGTAAATAAATGAAATTAGAACACTCCCTCACACTGTACAAAAATAAACTTAAAATGTTTTAAATATCTGAATCTAATACATGACACAATAAAACCCCTGGAATCTAACATAGGCAAAACAAGACATAAATTGTAGCGAAATTTTCTTATGTCAATCACCCAAGCTGAAAAGTATAAAAGCAAAATAAACAAATAGGTCCTAATTAAACTTAAAACCTTCTACACAGCAAAATAAACAATATGAAAAGATGAAATTCCAAATGAGAGAAAACATTAGGAAACAATGCAATCAACAAAAGTCTGATTTCTAAAGTACACAAATCGTTCATACAACTCCATTTCAAAAATCTACATACAACTCAGCCAGAAAATGAGCAGAACACAATTTTCTAAAGAAGGCACACAGATGAAAATCAGAGACATAAAAACATGCTCACAAAGCTAATCATTATACAAATGCAAGACAAAAATAAAATAATGTTTTACCTCACACTAGTGAGAAGGGCCATCATCAAAATGTCTACAAATAATAAAGACTGGGGAAGTTGTGGAGAAAAAGGGACTCTCCAACGCTGTTGGTGGGAATGAATATTGGTGCAACAACTATGGAAATAGTATGGAAGTTTCTTTAAATAATTAAAATAAACCTATCATATGACCCAGCAATTCCACTCCTGGGGATATAAAACATAAACCCTGAAAACAAAGAATCCTAGGGTAAAACATAAGAAGTACACTCTGACATTGGACTTAAATTGATTCTACATATGTCTCCTCTGGCAAGGGAAGCAGAAGCAAAACTAACAAAATATAATTGTATCATTCTAAACAGATATACACTTCAGAAGAAATGATTAATAAAATGAAAAGTCAACCAACACATTGGGAGAATATATTTGAATATGATATTTTCCAATTAAGTGTCAATATCCAAATATATGGCAAACTCTTACCCCAAAACAACAACAAAAAAGACCAAACAATCCAATTAAAAAAATGTCCGTAGGAACTGAATAGATAGATCTGAATCAATTAACTGTAGAAAACATACAGTTGGCTAAATGACACATGAAAATATGTTCAGAGTTATAAATTATTAGGAAAGTCATAACCCAAAAATGAAACAAGACCTCACAATTGTCAGAAGGTTGTCATCAAAAAAAAAATTAATATATGTTGGTGAGATTGAGGAGAAAAAGATCACTGTGGACAATGTTGATAGGAATGCAAAGTATTGTTTCCATTGCATATATACGTAAAATTTATTCATCCATTTTTCTATCAAGGGATATTGAGTTTGTAGGCTCCTGTCTGAAGCCTCTAGAGAATAAGCCCATGGGCTGAACTGATAATCAAGTTGTGAGGAATGTCACATATCCAGGCTGGATAAGAAATGGCCTGATCATTGCATCCAGTATGGATGGCTGGAGAACCTATGCTGGGTAAGATCCCCAGAGGAGGACAACCTAAGACAGGCACAGCCGGCTGGATAAGAGATGGCCTACTTAATGAAGATCCGTGGTGAACTTTAAAACAATCCTTGATCATTTAACATCCTGTGCCTACTGCAGGAGTATGGTGACATATATAGCTTAAGATTATTAACATTCTTAAAATTTAGATGATATGTGAGGCATTGTGTATGTCCTATATAAACCCTTTTTCTAAAAATCATTAAAAAGAAAACTGCTCCGCTTCTCTCCACACAGTGTTTGTGTGTATAATATATTGTGCCCCTGACAGGGTTAATTTAATTTGTTGGGAGTATCTTAAAAGTATGTTGCATTAAATACTATGCTCTTTTTGCACCTATTGAAATGATTATGTGAGTTTAATTTCTCATTCTATTAGTGTGGCATGTCACATTTATTGATCTGAATATTTTGAAGTATCCTTAAACCCAGGAATAAATCCCTTTACTCATGTATGTGTATGATACATTAAATGTGTTTTTGAATTCATTTTGCTTGTGTTTTGCTGAGAATTTTGGCACATATGCTCATCAGGGATAATATTCCATATTTTGCATCTAATGTCCTTTCTAGCATTGTTATGCAAATAAAGCTGGCATCATAAAACATGTATGGAATCTTTCACCCCTTCAAATTCTTGGAAGATTTTTGGAAGAATTGGTGAAAAATTTTCTTCAAATGTATGACAGAATACACAGGCAAAGTAATCTTGTAAATTTTTTCTGGTTTGGGAGGTTTGAATTACTGATTTACTCATACACAATTTTGCCCTATTTAACTTTCTAATTACTTCTTCATTCAGTATTGGAAGAGATATGTTTCTGGGAATTTGTCTTTTGTTCTAGGTCATTCAAATTGCTGGCTAGTGTTAATTTCTTATGATGCTATGCATCTCTACAACATCAGTGGTAAAATCTTCTCTATTGTTTCTGAATTTATTTGAGTTTTTATTTTCTTATCCAACCTAAACGTTTGTCTACTTTATGTTTAAAAGAAAAAGACTTTCGTATGTTTTTTATCTTTTCAATTGTTTCTCTTGTTATTTGCCTTACTCTCATTGATTCAATTTTCTTCTTTATTCTTTCAGTTTTCTCCTAGATTCTTGATGTATAAAGTTAAGTATTGTGAATCTTTGTATTTCTTTTATTATTAAATATTATTTATTTATTTATTTATTTACATATTTATTCATTTATTTATCATTGAAATATCCCATTTACAATGTTTCAATCTGTTATGTATAGCATAGTGTCCCCATACATGCATATATTTCTGTGCCTATAAAACTCTACTTCACAATATTTAACATGCTGCTCTGTGTCATACAAAAAAATTTTGAAAACTTCTATTTTTATATATAGTGGATAACATTTATAAATATACAGCTCCCAAATATATCCTCTCGCAGCCCCTTTCCATAGTTTTCATAAAATTGTTTAGTAGATCTGCGAGTGTATTTCAGTTTTGTAGATGAAATCATAATGTTCTTATCCAAATATTATTTTAAGCTTCTTTATATGTAATGTCATGTATTATATTTCTTTCTTTTTCTGGCTTACTTCAATTAGAATGACACTTTTTGGAGAAATCTATTTTGCTACAGTTGTAATTGTTTTATCATTTTTTATTGCAGAATATTATTCCATTGTGTAAATATGGCATAACTTCTGTATACTGTCATCTTTTGTTGGACAATTAGGTTGCTTCCATGTTGTGGCTGCTGTATAAAGCACTGCTAAAGACATTGGGGTGCAGGTGTCTTCTTGAAATAGGGTTCCCTTTGATATATACCCAGAAGTGGAATTGCTGGATCATATGTTAAATTTATTTTTATCCATTAGAGGAAAATCCATCCTGGTTTCCAAAATGACTGCACCAAACTACATTCCTACCAGCAGTACAGGATGGTTTCCTTTCTCCACAGCTTCCCAGCATTTATTGTTTGTGGAATTTTGTATGATGACCATTGTGACTACTGGGAAGTGATACATCATTATAGTTTTGAATTGCCCTTCTCTGATAATGATAGCGAGCAATTTTTTTTCATATATCTGTGTGGCATTTGAATGTCTCTATTGGAGAATTGCTTGTTTACGGCTTCTGCACAATTTCAGATTGGGTTTCTTGTTTTTTTTTTTATTATTATTAGGTTGTATGAAGTCTTTATATTTTGGAAATTTAGCCTTTGTCAGTTGCATCACTTCTAAATATTTTGTTTAAACCTGCAGGTTGTCATTTTGCTATGTTGCTGTGCAAAAGCTTATAAGTTTTATTAGGTCCCATTTATTAATTTTGCTCTTACATCCCTTCCCTGGGTAGTTTATTCTAGGAGATCATTGCTGAGATTTATCTCAGAGTGTTTTGCCTATGTTTTATTCTAGGAGATTTACTGTGTCTTGCTTATATTTAAGTCTTCAAGCTATTTTGAGTTTATTCTTGTGTATGGATTGAAGGAGTGTTCTAACTCCATTGCTCTGCATGCTGCTATCCAGTTTTGCCACCAGTTGGTGAAGAGATGGTCTTTTCTCTGTCATATTCTTGGCTACGCTGTCAAAAATAAATTGAACATAGGCCTGTAGATTTATTCCAAGGCTCTCTATTTTCTTCCATTGGTCCATATGCCTTTTTCTGTACCAATATCATGTCATTTTCATTACTGTAGCTCTGCAATAGGGTTTGGAGACCTGATGGGGTATTCCTCCAGCCTCTTTCTTTTACTTCAATATTTCTTTGGAAACTATGGATTTTTTATGATTCTATGTAAATCTTAGTATCAATTGTTTCAGTCCTAAAAAGAAATGTTTTGCATAATTTGATAGGAAATCAAATTTTCTTGCCTGATCATTGTGGCTAGGACTTCCAAACGATATTGTATGAAATTGTGAGAATGGGCAACCTTGTCTTGTCTCAGGTTTTTGTGAGAAGGGTTTCAGTTTTTCACCATTGAGTATTTTGCTGGCTATATATTTGTCATAAATAGCTATTATTATGTTGAGATTTGGTCCCTCTGTACCCACTGTGATAAGAACATTTTTTGAAGATAGGTTTTAAATGTTATCAAATGTTTTTTCTGCATCTACTTAGATTATCATGTGGTTTTGTGTCCTCTCTTTATTTGATAAGGTGTATCACAATTGATTGATTAATTTGCATACGTTACACCATCCTTGTGTTCTTGGGATGAACCTAACTTGATAATGCTGTATGATCTTTTTTTAACTGCTGTTGGATTCTGTTTGTTAATAATTTCTTAAGGACTTTTACATCTATGTTTATTAATGATATTGGCCTACAATTTTCTTTTTAGGTAGTGTCTTTGTCTCGTTTTGTTATCAGGTTGATGTTGGCCTTATGGTGTGAGTTTTGGAGTACTCTCTCCTTATCAATCTTTTGGAAGTGTTTGAGGAGGACTAGTATGGATTTTCCTTTTTATGTTTGGTCAAATTCCCCAGTGAAGCTATTTGGGTCTGAATTTTTCTTTGCAGATATTTTTTATTTTATTGATAATTCTCTTCCATTTCTGGTGATCTGTCTGTTCAAATGGTCAATTTCTTCTTGATGCAATAATGGTGGGATGAATGTTTCCAGAAACTTCTCCATTTCTTCTAGGTTATCCAGTTTGTTTCCATGCAGTTGCTCATGGTATTCTCTTATGATATTTTGCAAATTTGATGTACTCTTTGTAGTTTCCCCATTTTCATTTCTTATGCTACATGTGTTCTCTATCTTTTCTTATTGGTGAGCCTGTCCTGAGTTTTGTCAGTATTGTTGACTATTTCAAAAAACAGTTTGATTGATTTTTTCTATTTTTTAATCTTTATTTCAATTCTTTCTCCCTTGATCTTTATTTTCCCACTTTCTGCTGACTTTTGGTATTCTTTGCTCTTCTCTTCATGATTAGTTAACATAGAATGCTAGATTGGTTATTTGAAATTTCTCTTCGACATTTAGGTGGACCTTGTCACTATGAACTTCCCACTTAAGCCTGCTTTAACTGTATTCCATAGACTTTGTTTAGTGTTGTGTCATATTTCTCAAGATATTTTTTATTTCTTCTTTTAATTCATCACCTCCCCCACTTGTTATAGAACCATGTTTTTTAATTTATATGCTGTCATTTTTTCTCCCTGTATTTCTGTGATTGATTTGTAGTTTCTTGGTATTATACTCAGAAAAGATGCTTGAAATAATTTTTATCTTCTTAAATTTGTTGAGGCTTCTTCTGTGCCTCACTACATAAACTTTCCTAGAAAATGTTCCATGTGCACTGGAAAATAATGTATATTCTGTTTTGGAGAGAAGTAGTGTTATGGAAATATCAACCAAATACAATTATTTTATCATAACTTTTAGCATCTTCGTTGCCTTAATAATTTTCTGTTTGAAAGACCAGTCTAGTAATGGTAATGGGGATTTTAATTCTCCTACTGTGATTGTGCTCCCATTGATTTCTCCTTTTTATCTATTAATAATTGCTTTATGTATTTAGTTGCTCCTATATTGAGGGCATATATATTAATGAGTATAATATACTCATTTTGTATTGCTCCTTTAATCATTATATCATGTCCTTGTTTATCTTTCTCTATGGCCTTTCTTGTAAAGTCTATTTTGTGTGAAGTCAGTACTGCTAGT